>NC_140015.1:25678313-26081564 GCF_964263955.1 Coregonus lavaretus | reverse complement strand
GGTACCCTTCTCCAGATCTGTGCCTCGACACAATCCTGTCTCGGAGTTCTAATTCCTTAGATCTCAGGGCTTGTTTTTGCTCTGACATGCACTGTCAACTGTGGGACCTTATATAGACAGGTGTTTGCCTTTCCAAATCATGTCCAATCAATTGTATTTACCACAGGTGACTCCAATCAAGTTGCAGAAACATCTCAAGGATGATCAATGGAAACAGGATGCACCTGAGCTCAATTTCAAGTCTCACAGCAAAGGGTCTGATACTTATGTAAATGTGATATTGCAGTTTTAATTTTTTATACATTTGCAACATTTCTAAAAAAACCTGTTTTCACTTTGTCATTATGAGGTATTTGTGCATAGATTGATGACAAAATTGTATTTAATCAATTTTAGAATAAGGCTGTAACGTAACAAAATGTGGAAAAATTCAAGGAGTCTGAATACTTTGCGAATACACTGTATTCTCTATATTTTTATTTTATTATACCCATCATATTCCTTTTGTCCTTGTCCCTCAATTATCTTTGTTTTCTTCTCTGGTTTTTGGGACATTATGCAGATGCAATGGCTTACAATTATCCTCCTTCTCTCTCACTCTCCGCCCATGATCTCTCTCTCTCTCTCTCTCTCTCTCTCTCTCTCTCTCTCTCTCTCTCTCTCTCTCTCTCTCTCTCTCTCTCTCTCTCTCTCTTCTCTCTCTCTCTCTCTCTCTCTCTCTCTCTCTCTCACTCTCCTCTCTCTCTCTCTCTCTCTCTCTCTATATAATATATATTATATATATATATATATCTCTGTCCTCTATCTATTTTTTTATCTATCTATCTATCTATCTATCTATCTATCTATCTATCTATCTATCTATCTATCTATCTATCTATCTATCTATTATCTATCTTCTATCTATCTATCTATCTATCTATCTATCTATCTATCTCTATCTATCTATCTATCTATCTATCTATCTTCTATCTATCTATCTATCTATCTCTCACTTGCTCTCCTATCTCTCTCTCTCTCTGTCTCTCTCTCTGTCTCTCTCTCTCTCTCTCTCGTCTCTCTCTCTCTCTCCTCTCTCTCCTCTCTCCTCTCTCTCTCTCTCTCTCTCTCTCTCTCTCTCTCTCTCTCTCTCATCTCTCTCTCAGCTCTCTCTCTCTCTCTCTCTCTCTCTCCCTGTGTTTCAGAATGATCTGCACCGGCCATCCAGCGTACCCACTCAGCTATGTTCAACCAGGTCCTCATCCTCATCTGCACCCTGGTCTGCCTCATGTTCACATGGTGGGTCACCACAATCACTGTAAGCAATCACTGGGAGGAAGAGGGGGGTTTTCTCTACTTGAGCCCAATGGCAGGTATAGGTGTGGTGTAGCAGTATTGAGTGGTTTGGTAGAGGTTAGCTTTGAGTAATAGCCCAGGCTGATATAGAGGAACCTGGAGGTCTGAAAAGCTTCCTGGATGAGACTGGCTGACCTTATCACTACTGACAGCACAATGTTGACTCAACTGGCCCTTCAGCTCTGGGGTAAACACACACTAGTCATATACTCACAGTGCACATACACTTTGTACACACACCGTCAACAGATTTGCATGCCGCACACACTACACACACGCACACAAACACACACACACGCACACACACACACACGCACATTAGTTCCCTCTTGTCTTCTCATGCTCAATTCCTCCTTCCCACCTGTCCTTCTCTCTCTCCTCTTGTTCCTCCCCTCCTCCTCTGACTCACCTCTCAATCATAATTGGCTTTCTTCCCTCTCCTTAATATCTTCCCCTTCTACATCAACCTCTCTTCACATCTCTTTCCCTTCTACATCAACCTCTCCTCACCTCTCTTCACCTCTCTTCACCTCTCTTCACCTCTCTTCACCTCTCTTTCCCTTCAACATCAACCTCTCTCACCTCTCTTCCCCCTTCTTCATCAACATCAACCTCTCTTCACCTCTCTTCCCCTTCAACATCAACCTCTCTTCACCTCTCTTCCCCTTCAACACCAACCTCTCTTCAACCTCTCTTCCCTTCTACATCAACCTCTCTTCACCTCTCTTCCCCTTCTACATCAACCTCTCTTCACCTCTCTTCCTCTTCAACATCAACCTCTCTTCACCTCTCTTCCCTTCAACATCAACCTCTCTTCACATCTCTTCCCTTCAACATCAACCTCTCTTCACCTCTCTTCACCTCTCTTTCCCCTTTCTACATCAACCTCTCTTCACCTATCTTCCCCTTCTACATCAACCTCTCTTCACCTCTCTTCCCTTCTACATCAACTTCTCTTCACCTCTCTCTTCCTCTTCAACATCAACCTCTCTTCACCTCTCTTTCCTTCAACATCAACCTCTCTTCACATCTCTTCCCCTTCAACATCAACCTCTTCTCATCTTCCCCTCTACATCAACCTCTCTTCACCTCTCTTCCCCTTCTACATCAACCTCTCTCACCTCTCTTCCCCTTCTACATCAACCTCTCTTCACCTCTCTTCCCTTCTACATCAACCTCTCTCTCTTCCTCTCAACCTCTCTCTCTCCCTTCACATCAACTCACTTCATCTCTCTTCCACTTCAACATCAACCTCTCTTCATCTCTCTTTCCCTTCAACATCAATATCTTTTCACCTCTCCATCACCTCGCATCCTTCTCTTCTTCTCTCTTCAACATCTCTCCTTCCTACTGTCCCTCTTCTCCTCTACCTCTTCCTCTCCTCCTCCTCCTCCTCCTCATCTACCTCCACCCCCTCCTCTCTTCCTCCTCCTCCTCCTCCTCCTCCTCCTCCTCCTCCTCCTCCACCTCCTTCTACTCCTCCTCCTCCATCTCCTCCTCCTCCTCCTCCACCACCTCCTCCCCCTCCTCCTCCTCCACCTCCACCTCCTCCTCCTCTACCTCCTCCTCCTCTCCGTCCTCCTCCCCCTCCTCCTCCTCCTCTTCCTCCACCTCCTCCTCCTCCTCCTCCTCCTCCTCCTCTCCCTCCTACTCTACCTCCTCCTCCACCTCCTCCTCCTCATCCACTTCCTCCTCCTCCTCCTCCTCCACTTCTTCCTCCTCTTCCTCCTCCTCCTCCACCTCCTCCTCCTCTACCACCTCCTTCTCTCCTCAGTATATGTGGGATCCAGCACCTAGAACGAGCAGGAAACAATCTGACTCTGTTTGACTCGCTCTACTTCTGCGTGGTCACCTTCTCTACCGTGGGCTTTGGTGATGTCACGCCCCAGATCTGGCCTTCTCAGCTGCTAGTGGTCATCATGATCTGTGTGGCGCTCATCGTGCTTCCCATACAGGTGAGGGAGAATCCCAATGTTGTTGTTGTTGTTATTGATGTTGTTGTTGTTGTTTTTTTGTGTTTTTTGAAATAATTTTTTTATGGATAATTTAGCTTGGGCAATTTACCAGTATTTGTCCCTGATGTATTCCCCACACATACGGCTGAGGGGAGAATCCAATTGAACAATAATATTCTACATCAGATATTCCAACTACAGAGAAGGAGTGTCACTGTGTCAGGGGACACTATTACAGTGAATCTGTCATATCCTGCCCATAGTAGTATCACTCTCCTCTCCCCATGTCCCATTACTGTCATTTCAGTTGTGATAATAGGAACCTTTTATGTGTGTGTGTGTGTGTGTGTGTGTGTGTTGTGTGTGTGTGTGTGTGTGTGTGTGTGTGTGTGTGTGTGTGTGTTTGTGTTTGTGTGTACGGTCTGAGCCGATGTACTGCTGTGCTCTGGGAGGCATGTTTGAGCAGGACAGGAAATGACACACAGATCCATGTAGCCCTCTCACTCCCTCTCCATGTCTTTCATCATAAATACCCCTGACATTTACTGGCTGCCCCACACCTCCTCACCCCCTCTGAGTGTGTGGGTTTCAGCCATGTCTGCTGTCAGGGAGAGGAGAGCCTCCTGTCTGCCTCCCTGCCACCCAGCCTGTCTGATGCACATGGGGATGCCACAGATTACATTAACATGCAGCCAGCCTCCTGGTTCAAATATAACCAACTGTTTATCACTATTATCACTACCTACCTACTGTCTGTCTATCACTACCTCAACCCACCTACTGTCTGTCTATCACTACCTCAACCCACCTACTGTCTGTCTATCACTACCTCAACCCACCTACTGTCTGTCTATCACTACCTCAACCCACCTACTGTCTGTCTATCACTACCTCAACCCACCTACTGTCTGTCTATCACCACCTCAACCCACCTACTGTCTGTCTATCACTACCTCAACCCACCTACTGTCTGTCTATCACTACCTCAACCCACCTACTGTCTGTCTATCACTACCTCAACCCACCTACTGTCTGTCTATCACTACCTCAACCCACCTACTGTCTGTCTATCACTACCTCAACCCAGCTATTATCTGTCTATCACCACCTCAACCAACCTATTATCTGTCTATCACTACCTCAACCCACCTACTGTCTGTCTATCACTACCTCAACCCACCTACTGTCTGTCTATCACTACCTCAACCCACCTACTGTCTGTCTATCACTACCTCAACCCACCTACTGTCTGTCTATCACTACCTCAAACCCACCTACTGTCTGTCTATCACTACCTCAACCCAGCTATTATCTGTCTATCACCACCTCAACCAACCTACTATCTGTCTATCACTACCTCAACCCACCTACTGTCTGTCTATCACTACCTCAACCCACCTACTGTCTGTCTATCACTACCTCAACCCACCTACTGTCTGTCTATCACCACCTCAACCCACCTACTGTCTGTCTATCACTACCTCAACCCACCTACTGTCTGTCTATCACTACCTCAACCTACCTACTGTCTGTCTATCACTACCTCAACCTACCTACTGTCTGTCTATCACTACCTCAACCCACCTACTGTCTATCACTACCTCAACCCAGCTATTATCTGTCTATCACCACCTCAACCAACCTACTATCTGTCTATCACTACCTCAACCCACCTACTGTCTATCACTACCTCAACCCAGCTATTATCTGTCTATCACTACCTCCACCCACCTACTGTCTGTCTATCACTACCTCAACCCACCTACTGTCTATCACTACCTCAACCCACCTACTGTCTGTCTATCACTACCTCCACCCACCTACTGTCTATCACTACCTCAAACCATCTACTGTCTGTCCATCACTAATTACACTAATATAATTCTTCCCATCTGTAGTTTGAGCAGCTGGCCTTCCTGTGGATGGAGCGCCAGAAGTCTGGGGGGAACTACAGCCGCTACCGGGCCCAGACGGAGAAACATGTGGTGCTGTGTGTCAGCTGCCTCAAGATAGACCTCCTCATGGACTTCCTCAACGAGTTCTTTGCTCACCCCAGACTGCAGGTCTCTCCAAAAACCATTATCTAGGGCAGGCATGGGCAACTTGATGGGGATGGGGGCCACAAAAAATCTGAACTCATCATGAGGGGCCGCAGCGGCTCGCTGGTCTGTATACCCACATCCATATCCACACACGCAGACATGCAGTCAGAGCCGGCCCCACCCACCTTGGGAGAACAACATTTTAGCGGCCCCCCTCTTGACACTGGAGAGAAAAAAAACTATGTTTTAGAGTTAATTTCCTGCAATTCTGCAAATTTTTCTACAGGGAAGATGAGATACGGTGTGACTAATGTGTGTGTGCGTATGCACGCATGCGTGTATTCATGTGTGTGTGCGTGTGTGTACATCTCTGTAATCCTCACCAGGAGCTGAAGCAGCTGAGGTAAAATAGGGGATTCAATCAGCATTAGCATAGTTCAAACCACATTTTTTATTTTCATGAGCAGCTGGGTGAGGGTGTGTATGTGTCTTCATAATTGACTGAGTGTGTGAGAGAATATTTGTGTGAGACCCTCCCTACCCTCCCATTAACTCCAGTGTGTGTGTGTGTGTGTGTGTGTGTGTGTGTGTGTGTGTGTGTGTGTGTGTGTGTGTGTGTGTGTGTGTGTGTGTGTGTGTGTGTGTGTGTGTGCGTGCGTGCGTGCGTGCATGCATGCATCTATAGGACTACTACGTGGTGATCCTGTGCCCGGCAGAGATGGATGTCCAGGTGCGGAGGGTCCTCCACGTGCCCCTGTGGGCACAGAGGGTCATCTACCTGCAGGGCTCCGCCCTCAAGGACCAAGACCTCATGAGGGCCAAGTGAGTCCCCTGCATCGGGCCCCCATCCATGGGCCCCAAATCACAGCCATGCTACAGGGGCCCCAAACCAAGACATGCTACATATCTCATAGGCTATGTTTGACAGTTATCAGTGCCGATAGCAGTTACAGTACACTGGCTCTGTTAAATAAAGACAGCCCAATAAAATGATTGGGTTTTGTCCTCCTTGTCTCTTCTGCTCCCCTGATAGTAACTCCCAGTGAAGTAGTGTGGGTTTGAAGGACAAATGTATTGTTCTATTGTCCTGTTCCTCCTTTGTTCTCTCTCAAAAACATGACAACAACTAAATCTACCCCCACCCCCCCCCCCCCCTCTCTCTCTCCTCTCATCCTTTCATCCCCTGTTCCTCTCTCTCCTCTGCCTCTATCTAACCTGTGTCCTGTCTTGGCCTGACCCCTCCTGCTGCTCTACTAACCTGGCTGTAGGATGGACGATGCTGAGGCCTGTTTTATCCTCAGTAACCGATTCGAGGTGGACCGCTTCGCTGCTGTACGTTCCTCATTCTCCTTTTAATACTTTTAATCTCCACAACGCCACCCTCCTTCTTTTCCTGTCCTCCACTCTTCTTTCCCTCCTTTACAGCGTTCTCTCTCTACCTCTACTTTATTTTTATAAAAATGTCAATGATCATCCTGGGGCTCCCGAGTGGCGCAGCGGTCTAAGGCACTGCATCTCAGTGCTTGAGGCGTCACTACAGACCCCCGGGTTTGATTCCAGGCTGTATCACAACCAGCCGTGATTGGGAGTCCCTTAGGGCGGCGCACAATTGGCCCAGCGTCGTCCGGGTTTGGCCGGTGTAGGCCGTCATTGTAAATAAGAATTTGTTCTTAACTGACTTGCCTAGTTAAATAAAGGTAAAATAAAATCCTAAGAACTATTTCACAGCAATTATTTTCCTCTCTGCTTTGCCGTTCTTACCACACTATTTCACACCTGTGACATAATTACTGGCATTTGAGGGAATTTTCCTTTCTGGTGTGGCTATAGGCGGTTAATTCTGTTGAAAGCTCTGTGCCCTAGTTGAAGAGGCTTATCAGGGGGATTCTACAGAGAGGAGATAACCTCTGAGACTGTGGTGGAGCTGCTGTTGCTGCTAATGATTTGAGTCTCTTTTTTACCTCCCTCTCTCTTTCTTGCAACTCTCTCCCATCCTCCCTTCCTCCCTCTCTCTTTCTCTCTATTCTCTCTCGCTATATATATCTCCCCCCCTCTCTCTCTCTCTCTCTCTCTCTCTCTCTCTCTCTCTCTCTCTCTCTCTCTCTCTCTCTCTCTCTCTCTCTCTCTCTCTCTCTCTCTCTCTCTCTCTCTCTCTCTCTCTCTCTCTCTCTATTTATATATATATATCTCCTCTCTCTCTCTCTCTCTCTTTTCCACCACCAGGATCACCAGACCATTCTAAGAGCCTGGGCGGTGAAAGACTTTGCCCCAAACTGCCCCCTGTATGTCCAGATCCTCAAACCTGAGAACAAGTTCCACGTCAAGTTTGCAGGTCAGATTCAGAGCATTGAGTGTGGGATTCGTTGGGATGGCTGAGCGTGTGTGCATGTGTGTGCGTCCGTACGCATATGTGTGTGCAGTTGTGTGCATATGGGTATTTTATAAATAATGGGGCCAATGTGTGACATTGGGATAAATATTTTCAAATGGTTTAAAAATAATAATAATGCAGTACCACATTTGTACTTAGAGGAATAAAAGTGAATATATGCAACTTGGCCCATAACTCCACCTATACAGCAACATAGACCTAGGACTATACATCCTTTAAGCAGGGTTCATACAGACATTGGCAAGTCAAATTCAAGGACTTTCAGGGACTTTTTCAAGTACTTAATTATAATTTTCAAGGACCTCAATGTTATACAATTGTATAATTTATATAATTGTACATACAGTGGGGAGAACAAGTATTTGATACACTGCCGATTTTACAGGTTTTCCTACTTACAAAGCATGTAGAGGTCTGTAATATTTATCATAGGTACACTTCAACTGTGAGAGACGGAATTTAAAAACAAAAATCCAGAAAATCACATTGTATGATTTTTAAGTAATTAATTTGCATTTTATTGCATGACATAAGTATTTGATCACCTACCAACCAGTAAGAATTCCGGCTCTCACAGACCTGTTAGTTTTTCTTTAAGAAGCCCTCCTGTTCTCCACTCATTACCTGTATTAACTGCACCTGTTTGAACTCGTTACCTGTATAAAAGACACCTGTCCAAACACTCAATCAAACAGACTCCAACCTCTCCACAATGGCCAAGACCAGAGAGCTGTGTAAGGACATCAGGGATACAATTGTAGACCTGCACAAGGCTGGGATGGGCTACAGGACAATAGGCAAGCAGCTTGGTGATATTATTATTATTATTATTTATTATTATTACAACATCTGTTGGCCCAATTATTAGAAAATAGAAGAAGTTCAAGATGATGGTCAATCAACCTCGGTCTGGGGCTCCATGCAAGATCTCACCTCGTGGGGCATCAATGATCATGAGGAAGGTGAAGGATCAGCCCAGAACTACATGGCAGGACCTGGTCAATGACCTGAAGAGAGCTGGGACCACAGTCTCAAAGAAAACCATTAGTAACACACTACGCCGTCATGGATTAAAATCCTGCAGCGCACGCAAGGTCCCCCTGCTCAAGCCAGCGCATGTCCAGGCCCTAGTCTGAAGTTTGCCAATGACCATCTGGATGATCCAGAGGAGAAATGGGAGAAGGTCATGTGGTCTGATGAGACAAAAATAGAGCTTTTTGGTCTAAACTCCACTCGCCGTGTTTGGAGGAAGAAGAAGGATGAGTACAACCCCAAGAACACCATCCCAACCGTGAAGCATGGAGGTGGAAACATCATTCTTTGGGGATGCTTTTCTGCAAAGGGGACAGGACGACTGCACCGTATTGAGGGGAGGATGGATGGGGCCATGTATCGCGAGATCTTGGCCAACAACCTCCTTCCCTCAGTAAGAGCATTGAAGATTGGTCGTGGCTGGGTCTTCCAGCATGACAACGACCTGAAACACACAGCCAGGGCAACTAAGGAGTGGCTCCGTAGGAAGCATCTCAAGGTCCTGGAGTGGCCTAGCCAGTCTCCAGACCTGAACCCAATAGAAAATCTTTGGAGGGAGCTGATAGTCCGTATTGCCCAGCGACAGCCCCGAAACCTGAAGGATCTGGAGAAGGTCTGAATGGAGGAGTGGGCCAAAATCCCTGCTGCAGTGTTTGCAAACCTGGTCAAGACCTACAGGAAACGTATGATCTCTATAATTGCAAACAAAGGTTTCTGTACCAAATATTAAGTTCTGTTTTTCTGACGTATCAAATACTTATGTCATGCAATAAAATGCAAATGAATTACTTAAAAATCATACAATGTGATTTTCTGGATTTTTGTTTTAGATTCCGTCTCTCACAGTTGAAGTGTACCTATGATAAAATTACAGACCTCTACATGCTTTGTAAGTAGGAAAACCTGCAAAATCGGCAGTGTATCAAATACTTGTTCTCCCCACTGTATACCCCCCCCCCCCCCCCTTGCCAATGCATTGATATTGAAATTATTATTATTATTGTAAAATATGTGGGAATAATGTGGAAATTGCCTAACAAAATATATTGGATGCATGCATGCCGTTTTTTCTTTAGCCTATGTGGCCAACGCATGCACACATAATAAAGCCATGAATAGCGGTAGCATTAAAATCTCACCATCGCTTTTTTTATAATGACAAAGTGACCAATAACTAGGTTCCTTTTTTAATGGAAGGATTTGTATGTAAAGTCAAGTTGAAGCCAACATTAGATGTTGTCGTCCTCATAATAACCGTACGTGGTTTTACCGCAACAGAGTAGTGCAACACCAACAGAGTAGTGCAACACCCTTCCATTGAAGTGGCGGGAAACAAACGAAAGTGAACACATCTCTCACAAAAATGGATCAAATATGAAATCACAGATAATTAATTATAAGGAAGCAGGAGAACTTATAAATTCTCTACAATAATTACGAGGACTTTTCAAGCACCAAATTGAAGAAATGTCAGATTTTCAAGGTAGGCCTATTACATCAAGCCCCTTGTATTGTGTAAAATTGCAGGTCTAACATGGAAACCAATATGTATTTGTCATGTTATTTCATTACCAGATCATATGGTAAATAAGCCCACTAGGCTTTGTAATTTGTTGTCATTATATACAGAATAATTAATAGGAAGAGCGTTGGGTGTTGCGCAACAGTCTATCCTACACAATTGCGGACAATAGGCTGAGTGTCCAATCCGAGGCACAAAAAACATCTGAAAACATTAACTCATTACCTTGATGCTTTCTCTGTTAAATCTAATGAGACCCTGCTGTAAATCAAGCGGACAACAACAGATGATGAACATCAATTCGCTAGGGATATTAGATCCAACATGATCCAACAGGGGCGGCAGGTAGCTTAGTGGGTAAGAGCGTTGTGCCAGTAACCGAAAGGTCGCTGGTTCTAATCCCCGAGCCGACTAGGTGAAAAATCTGTCGATGTGCCCTTGAGCAAGGCACTTAACCATAATTGCTCCTGTAAGTCGCTCTGCATAAGAGCGTCTGCTAAATGACTAAAAATGTAAATGAAGCCAGGCACAACTGTCTTGAATGAGACACCAAAATATTATTGACATTTCTCGCAAACAATTTTTTTTCCAGCACTTGGGCTGTTGTTGCATTGCATGCACTATCACAACAGCTGTTCATCACTTGACTGTCATTCAGAACATTCCTTCCTGGATCAGATGATGATGTGTGAAAATATCGCAGCGTAACTAATCAGCTGGACACTAAATGTGCATCCAACAAGTGTTATGCATAATTATTGAAGAACCACATTAATGACAGTATCGATTTAGGTTTTAAGTATCAAGGTAATATGAGTTTCGGTTAGCAATAGCATACATCATTTTGGATTTGTGTGCCCATGAAAACTGTTTCCACCCCCTGACATAAGGAGACACAAAATGTTACATAGTTACACTGCATTTCTGAGATCTCTATAAAAAAACTGTCCGACAGCTAGATCCAGGATTCTTACAGGGTTCAAGTTCAATGTTTAACTGATTAATGCTTAATATATAATATAATGACAATTTACACTGCCATAAATGCAAGGACATAAAAGTAATGTTTTATGTCACATGATTTCGGACAAAAAAAAGACACCAACCATGATAAAGGTTTAAACAAGTTTTAAATCAACTGGTGAATTTGATTGAATATAGCTATGATCCCCCTTATATCTTAATGTAATGACTTGAAAAAAATTGGCAGATTATTATCAATGACTTATCAACAGCTGTAACAAGTTGTCCAGAGTAGGAAATCCTCACTGGTATCCTAGCTTAGAGAAAGACCCATATGTGTCTTTCTCTGTTCCAGCATACTATGAACTGACAGCCATTTCCCCAGAGTTTCTGATCTGCTTGATTAAAGTCCTGTCTCATTTTCAACCTGAGCACCTCCTGTGATTTATGAGACTCTTTGCAGGTGTATTCAATGCATTTCCTATCAGACGAGATAGTATAAAGCTGTATACCCCATTCCATTCTCTCCGGCTCTCCCGTGATAGACAGATTGTGTTGGCAGCGTGTCTGGGAGGAGTAATTTTATTAGCATGGACACTTTGCCTCCTGGGAAACAAAGCCTTCTCCTGTTCAGCAGACCCTCATAAAGCACCAATCAAGCAGCACTTGTTAGGAATAGGAGGAGAGAGAATGATGAGCAGGCAGAGACTTGACTTTTCTCCTTCTGTGTCTCTCTCAATTCAATTCAAAGTGGCTTTACTGCTCTTAAACACTAGTAAAACTAAATGCATGCTCTTCAACCGAACGCTGCTTGCACCCGCCCACCCGACTAGAATCACTACTCTCGACGGGTCTGACCTAGAGTATGTGGACAACTACAAATATCTAGGTGTCTGGTTAGACTGTAAACTCTCCTTCCAGACTCACATTAAGAATCTCCAATCCAAAGTTAACTCTAGAATCGGTTTCCTATTTCGCAACAAAGCCTCCTTCACTCATGCTGCCAAACATGCCCTCATAAAACTGACTATCCTACCGATCCTTGACTTCGGCGATGTCATTTACAAAATAGCCTCCAACACTACTCAGCAAATTGGATATAGTCTATCACAGTGCCATCCGTTTTGTCTCCAAAGCCCCATATAATACCCACCACTGTGACCAGTACGCTCTTGTTGGCTGGTCCTCACTACATATTCGTCGCCAAACCCACTGGCTCCAGGCCATCTATAAATCACTGCTAGGCAAATCCCCACCTTATCTTAGCTCATTGGTCACCATAGCAACACCCACCCGTAGTCTGCGTTCCAGCAGGTATATCTCACTGGTCATCCCCAAAGCCAACACCTCCTTTGGCCGCAATTCCTTCCAGTTCTCTGCTGCCAATGACTGGAACAAATTGCAAAAATCTCTGAAGCTGGAGACACTTATCTCCCTCACTAACTTTAAGCATCAGTTGTCAGAGCACCTTACCGATCACTGCACCTGTACACAGCCCATCTGAAATTAGCCCGCCCAACTACCTCATCCCTATATTGTTATTTATTTTGCTCATTTGTACCCCAGTATCTCTATTTGCACATCATCTCTTGCACATCTATCATTCCAGTGTTCATACTAATTGTAATTATTTTGCACTATAGCCTATTTATTGCCTTACCTCCATAACTTGCTACATTTGCACACACTGTATATATATGTATTTCTGTTGTATTTTTGACTTTGTTTTGTTTTACCCCATATGTAACTCTGTGTTGTTGTTTTTATCGCACTGCTTTGCTTTATCTTGGCCAGGTCGCAGTTGTAAATGAGAACTTGTTCTCAACTGGTTTACCTGGTTAAATAAAGGTGAAATAAAAAAAATAAAAAAAAAATAAAAAATGGGAAACATATGTTTACATTGCCAAAGCAAGTGAAATAAGCAATAAACAAACGTGAGAAGAAACAAAAAAAACATAAACCAAAAAATATTTGAATTTAACAGTAAACATTGCACTCACAAAGGTTTCAAAAATATAAAGGCATTTCAAGTGTTATATTATCAGCTATGTAGAGTGTTTTAACAATTATAGTATGAATAGTAGGGGAAGATAAATAAACATAGAAATATTGGTGGTATTTACAATGCTCTCAAAAGCAAGGCCATGCTCACTGAGTCTGTACATAGTCAAAGCTTTCCATAATTCTGGGTCAGTCACAGTGGTCAGTTATTCTGCCACTGGGTACTCTCTGTTTAGGGCCAAATAGCATTCCAGTTTGCTCTGTTTTTTGGTAAATTCTTTCCAATGTGTCAAGTAATTATATATTTTTGGTTTTCTCATGATTTGGTTGGGTCTAATTGTGTTGCTGTCCTGGGGCTCTGTGGGGACTGTTTGTGTTTGTGAACAGAGCCCAAGTGTCACGCCCTGGCTCTAGGGACTCTTTTATGTTGAGCCAGGGTGTGTAGAGTCTATGTTTTGTGTTCTTTGTTTCAGTTTCTAGTTCATGTCTATCTATGTTGGCCGGGGTGGTTCTCAATCAGAGGCAACGAGAATCAGCTGTTGCTTGTTGTCTACTTAGGCAGCCTGTTTGGCACAGTGTATTGTGGGATCTTGTTCCGTGTATGGTTTGTGTTTTGTTACCAAGGACTTCATGTATCGTTTTGTTGTTTTGTTCGTGTGGTGAATTAAATAATAAAGTATGTTCGCATTCCACGCTGCGCATTGGTCCAATCCTTTCGACGATCGTGACAGAAGATCCCACCTATACTGGACCACGCAGCGTGTTTCGGAGCTAACGCCGGGTAAGGAGATGGAGAAGTTGGCGATGGCCCAGGTGGGCCAATGGTGGTCCTGGGAGGACATGTTCGAGGGCAGAGGACCATGGGCAAAGGTTAAAGCCTTGGCGAGAGAGGAGGTACAGCGCCAACAGTGTCGTCGTCGGACAGGCGAGAGGCAACCCCAATACATTTTTAGGGGGGGGCACATGGCATGGACGACGGGGCTGCTGGAGGCAGATAAGGGGCGAGTTTGTGGACGAGGAGAGAAGGCCACCGGGTTACGGGAGCCATTGGTGATTAGAGGGAGGGAAAGTGTAGAGGCACGGCGAGAGGTACTGAAGTGTGTTGCCAGTCCGGTCCGGCCCGTTCCTGATCCCCGTATAAGGCCAGTGGTGTGTGTTCCCAGTGCGGTCCGGCCTGTTCCTGTCCCTCGCACCAAGCCGGCCTGTTCCTGCTCCCCGCACCAAGCCAGGGGTGCGCGTCGTCAGCCCGGTCCGGCCCGTTCCTGCTCCCCGCACCAAGCCTGTGGTGCGCGTCGTCAGCCCGGTCCGGCCCATTCCTGCTCCCCGCACCAAGCTTGTGGTGCGCGTCGCCAGCCCGCCCGGCCTGTTCCTGATCCCCGTATAAGGCCAGTGGTGTGTGTTCCCAGTGCGGTCCGGCCTGTTCCTGTCCCTCGCACTAAGCCGGCCTGTTCCTGCTCCCCGCACCAAGCCTGTGGTGCGCATCGTCAGCCCGGCCCGGCCCGTTCCTGCTCCCCGCACCAAGCCAGGGGTGCGTGTCGTCAGCCCGGTCCGGCCCGTTCCTGCTCCCCGCACCAAGCCTGTGGTGCGCGTCGTCAGCCCGGTCCGGCCCATTCCTGCTCCCCGCACCAAGCCTGTGGTGCGCGTCGCCAGCCCGCCCGGCCTGTTCCTGCTCCCCGCACCAAGCCTGTGGTGCGCATCGTCAGCCCGGCCCGGCTCGTTCCTGCTCCCCGCATCAAGCCAGGGGTGCGCGTCGTCAGCCCGGTCCGGCCCATTCCTGCTCCCCGCACCAAGCCTGTGGTGCGCGTCGTCAGCCCGGTCCGGCCCATTCCTGCTCCCCGCACCAAGCCTGTGGTGCGCGTCGTCAGCCCGGTCCGGCCCATTCCTGCTCCCCGCACCAAGCCTGTGGTGCGCATCGTCAGCCCGGTCCGGCCCGTTCCTGCTCCCCGCACCAAGCCAGGGGTGCGCGTCATCAGCCCGGTCCGGCCCATTCCTGCTTCCCGCACCAAGCCTGGGGTGCGTGTCGTCAGTCCGGCACAGCCCGTGCCCGGTTCACCGGTGCCTGGTCAGGTACCGGTCAGCTGCTCCACACCGGAGCCTAAGCAATCCGCTCCAGCGATGTCCAGTCCAGCTCCACCGATGTCCAGTCCGGGGGGGTTATTAGAGGGTGGTGGTCACGCCCGGAGCCGGATCCGCCTCCGAGGAGGAATGCCCACCCGGCCCTCCCCTGTTCGGTTTATGTTTGGCGCGGTCGCAGTCCGCGCCTTTGGGGGGGGGGTACTGTCACGCCCTGGCTCTAGGGACTATTTTATGTTGAGCCAGGGTGTGTAGAGTCTATGTTTTGTGTTCTTTGTTTCAGTTTCTAGTTCATGTGTATCTATGTTGGCCGGGGTGGTTCTCAATCAGAGGCAACGAGAATCAGCTGTTGCTTGTTGTCTCTGATTGGGAACCATACTTAGGCAGCCTGTTTGGCACAGTGTATTGTGGGATCTTGTTCCGTGTATGGTTTGTGTTTTGTTACCAAGGACTTCACGTATCGTTTTGTTGTTTTGTTCGTGTGGGGAATTAAATAATAAAGTATGTTCGCATTCCACGCTGCGCATTGGTCCAATCCTTTCGACGATCGTGACACCAAGGACCAGCTTGCTTAGGTGACTCTTTTCTAGGTTAATCTCTCTGTAGGTGATGGCTTTGTTATGGAAGGTTTGGGAATCACTTCCTTTTAGGTGGTTATAGAATTTAACGGTTATTTTCTGGATTTTGATAATTAGCAGGTATTGGCCTAATTCTGCTCTGCATGCATTATTTGGTGTTTTTACGTTGTACATGGACAGAGGATGTTTTTGCAGAATTCTGCATGCAGAGAAGATGACGGCGGAGAAGATGTCTGCCGTTTTACAGCCCTCTAACCAATTGTACTATTATGTGTTTTTTTTCGCGTTATTTGGAATTTATTCTGTACATAATGTTTTTGCCACCGACTCTTATGACCAAAAAGAGCTTCTGGATATCAGGACAGCGATTACTCACCTCGTATTGGACGAATATTTTTTCTTCAACGAGTCGGACGCAAAGGATATTCTACAGACACCCGACAAGGCCCAAATCCCCGTCATTCGCATGAGAAAGAGACTGAGATATCGTGGACGTAGGTCGGGGTGCCTTGTAAGGATCCGACGGCGAGCGAGTAATCTGCCTCTTCCATCAATCCTATTAGCCAATGTTCAATCATTTGAGAACAAATTGGATGACCTAAGACTAAGGTTATCCTACCAACGGGACATTAAAAACTGTAATATCTTATGTTTCACCGAACGGCTGACTCCGGTAAGACAAAGGGTGGCGGTCTGTGTATATTTTTAAACAACAGCTGGTGCATAAAATCTAATACTAAGGAAGTCTCGAGGTTTTGCTCGCCTGAGGTAGAGAATCTCATGATAAACTGTAGACCACACTATTTACCAAGAGAGTTTTCATCTATATTTTTTGTAGCTGTCTACCTACCCCCACAAACCGATGCTGGCACTACGATTGCACTCAATGAGCTGTACAAGGTCATAAGCAGACAGGAAAACGCTCATCCAGAGGCAGCGCTCCTAGTGGCCGGGGACTTTAATGCAGGGAAACTTAAATCAGTTCTGCCTAATTTCTATCAGCATGTTAAATGTGCAACCAGAGGGAAAAAAACTCTAGACCACCTTTACTCCACACAGAGAGACGCATACAAAGCTCTCCCTCGCCCTCCATTTGGCAAGTCTGACCATAACTCTATCCTCCTGATTCCTGCTTATAAGCAAAAACTAAAGCAGGAATCACCAGTGACTCGGTGAATAAAAAAGTGGTCAGATGACGCAGGACTGTTTTGCTAGCACAGACTGGAATATGTTCAGAGATTCTTCAGATAGCATTGAGGAGAACACCCCATCAGTCACCGGCTTCATCAATAAGTGCATCGATGACGTCGTCCCCACAGTGACCGTAAATACATACCCCAACCAGAAGCCATGGATTACAGGCAACATCCGCACTGACCTAAAGGGTAGAGCTGCCACTTTGAAGGAGCGGGACTTTAACCCGGAAGCTTATAAGAAATCCCGCTATGCCCTCCGACGAACCATCAAACAGGCAAAGAGTCAATACAGGACTAAGATCGAATCATACTACACCGGCTCTGATGCTCGTCGGATGTGACAGGGCTTGAAAACTATTACAGACTACAAAGGGAAGCATAGCCGCGAACTGCCCAGTGACACAAGCCTACCAGACGAGCTAAATCACTTCTATGCTCGCTTCGAGGCAAGCAACACTGAAGCATGCATGAGAGCATCAGCTGTTCCGGATGACTATGTGATCATGCTCTCCGTAGCCGATGTGAGTAAGACTTTTAAGCAGGTCAACATTCACAAGGCCGCAGGGCCAGATGGATTACCAGGACGTGTACTCCGAGCATGTGCTGACCAACTGGCAAGTGTCTTCACTGACATTTTCAACATGTCCCTGACTGAGTCTGTAATACCAACATGTTTCAAGCAGACCACCCTGTGCCCAAGGACAGTAAGATAACCTGCCTAAATGACTACCGACCCGTAGCACTCACGTCTGTAGCCATGAAGTGCTTTGAAAGGCTGGTCATGGTTCACATCAACACCATTATCCCAGAAACCCTAGACCCACTCCAATTTGCATACCGCCCCAACAGATCCACAGATGATGCAATCTCTATTGCACTCCACACTGCCCTTTCCCACCTGGACAAGAGGAACACCTACGTGAGAATGCTATTCATTGACTACAGCTCAGCGTTCAACACCATAGTGCCCTCAAAGCTCATCACTAAGCTAAGGATCCTGGGACTAAACACCTCCCTCTGCAACTGGATCCTGGACTTCCTGACGGGCCACCCCCAGGTGGTAAGGGTACGTAACAACACGTCTGCCACGCTGATCCTCAACATGGGGGCCCCTCACGGGTGCGTGCTCAGTCTCCTCCTGTACTCCCTGTTCACCCATGACTGCATGGCCAGGCACGACTCCAACACCATCTGTTACGAACCCCGTGGCTCTAAACGTCTAGGGTGGATGGACATGAGACCCGTAACATAAATTATGCAAATTAGGAGTGTGGCATGGAGCAGTGAGAACAAATGTGACACAACAACCATGAACTACCGTCAAACACAAATGGTTTATTTCAGAACACACGGTAAGGGTTTGGGAAAAAGGGCTGAGCAGGACCCAAGAAATGAAACAATAGTGTAAAACCCCCTAAACTGATCTAGCCTGCCTGAAGAACCGCTAGGCTACTGCTAGTCATACAAAAGTACAGTGGGTGGTCCGCTCAGGTCTAACTAGTGTTTTTAGACAGATTTCTTCCTACGGGTAATGTACGCCCAAGGGCATCTAGCTTAAACTCCCCTTTTCCCAGAAACACACAAAGCTACTAAACAGGGTAATCAGCACTTAAATAAGTACACAGGATACAACAGTATCCACACTCAGGTAAAGAAATATATTCTAATAAAGTTACCTATAGGGTAACCAACAACTTAGTGAGTACACAATACACAGGACACCACCGTGTCCACACTCACATAAAGAAATAGCTTCTAACAAAGTTACCAATAGGGTAACCAACAACTTAGTGCGTACACAACACACAGGACACCACCGTGTCCACACTCACATAAAGAAATAGATTCTAACAAAGTTACCAATAGGGTAACCAACAACTTAGTGCGTACACAACACACAGGACACCACCGTGTCCATACTCACATAAAGAAATAATCTCGCTCTCTCTCAACAAACACAAGACACAAGGTTTTTATACAATGGGCTGTGTGATTGAACAAACGAGTAACAGGTGGTGCAATGCACAGGAATGTTCACTGATTGGTCCAATCAGCAGACACCTCAACGACCACCAATCAGGAACATACAGGACACCTGTGATTAGGGCAGAAGGAGAGAAACACACAAAAACACAGGATACCTGTATCCGTAACACTCCCACCCTTAAAAGAGCAAACCACAATGGTTTGCGACACACGTACTATCACAACACCCAAATTCACAAATCATCCTATCGGGATAACAAAAAAAAACCTAGATCATTACACACGAGACAAAGCATCTGCCAACACATTATCCAACCCCTTTTTGTGGCGGATCTCCAAATTATAATTTTGCACGACAAGTGCCCAACGCATAAGGCGTTGGTTCTGGTTGTACATCCGGTGGAGAAAAACTAAGGGGTTATGGTCAGTATACACTATCACTGGTAATGCACTGGAACCAACATAAACTTCAAAGTACTGCAGAGCTAACAACAAAGCTAGAGCTTCTTGTTCAATGGTGGAATAGTTTGTCTGACATTTGTTAAATTTCCGTGAAAAATAACAGACAGGATGGTCCACTCCACTCTGGTCCTGCTGCAGTAGAACAGCCCCAGCACCTCTGGCACTTGCATCTACCTCCAGTTTAAACGGTCGTTCAAAATCTGGCGCAGCAAGAACAGGAGTACTACATAAGAGTGCTTTAGCCGTGTTGAAAGCAGTACGACAATCTTCAGACCATACAAATTTTCTCGCCGGACTGAGCAAATCCGTTAATGGAGCAACTACCGCAGAGAAATTTTTACAGAAACTACGGTAGTAGCCAACCATCCCTAAAAAACGGCGTAGCTCTCTTCTGGTGGTAGGTGCGGGAAATGCGTTTATAGCCGAGACCTTGGCATCTACAGGGCGCACCTGACCATGGCCGACCTGTTTACCAAGATACGTAACAGTGGCCTTCCCAAACTCGCACTTTGCTAAGTTCAGGGTTAGAGAAGCGGTTGCTAGACGTTCACACACTACCCTTAGAGTGTTAACATGATCAGACCACTCAGTTGAATAAATTACCAGATCATCAAGGTAAGCACTACAATTAGGAACTCCAGCCAATACTGTGTTAACCAGGCGTTGGAAAGTGGCTGGTGCGTTCCGCATCCCAAATGCCATGACAGCATATTGTAGGAAGTGATCTGGGGTCACAAAGGCAGAGATGTCGGAGGCACGTGGGGTTAACGGCACCTGCCAGTAACCTTTTAGAAGATCTAGTTTGGTTACATAAGTAGCAGCACCAACAGTATCAATACAGTCATCCAGTCTGGGTAACGGGAACGAGTCGGGCACTGTGACAGCATTGACTTTCCGATAGTCCGTACATAATCTGGATGTCCCATCAGGTTTAGGAACCAGAATGCACGGAGAACTCCAAGGACTTGAACTTGGCATAGCCAGGTTATTCTCCAGCAAATAACCGACCTCACCCCTCATTATCTTTCTCTTAGCGACGTTGACACGATAAGGATGTTGCTTGATAGGTGCAGCGTTTCCAACATTAATGTCATGTTCTAACACATTAGTACATGTAGGAACATCATTAAAAAGACATGGAAAGCTGTGTAATAGTCTCACAATATCATCTGACTGTCTGTCCGTTAAATGAATCAGGCTTGACGGGAGAGACAGCAGCATCTCTGAATTGGGCAATCTAGCACACTGCTGCTGAGTATTGCGCAACTCCAAACCATCTCCGTCCACATCATTAACATGACCTCCCACTACAGCCGTAGCAGCAATAGAGACAGCCGACTCGGCCAGTTTCTCTGGACTGTCTACCTGAGTGACGGGTCTGGTGTGGTATGTCTTCAACATGTTAACGTGGCACACACGAGATTGGCGTTTTCTATCAGGAGTCTGTATCACGTAGTCAGTTTCAGTTAGTTTCTTTTCAATGACATAAGGACCAGAGAAACGTGCTGACAATGACGCTCCTGGCACAGGCAACAATACAAGAACTCGGTCACCTGGCTGCAGTGAACGAGAAACAGCCTGTGTGTCATAGTGTCGTTTCATCCGTTTCTGTGAGGAAGACAGCGCTTCCTTTGCTAGAGCACAGGCAGCATGTAGGCGCTCACGAAAGCGACTAACGTAGTCCAACACATTTTCTTTCACACACAACTCTTGTGACAAAAACTGATCCTTAAGGACTTTCATAGGTCCTCTCATGGTGTGTCCAAACACCAGTTCAGCTGGGCTGAACCCTAGGGATTCCTGTACTGTCTCACGGACAGCAAACAAAACTAGAGGAACTCCCTCATCCCAATCTTTCTCAGATTCCAAGCAATATTTACGGAGCATAGACTTCAGGGTCTGATGCCAACGTTCAAGCGCACCCTGAGACTCTGGGTGATATGCGCTTGACACACGGTGTGTAACTGACAAGGATTTTAACACTTGTTTGAAAAGTTTAGAAAGGAAATTCGTACCCTGATCAGTTTGTATCACCTTAGGTAATCCAAAAGTTGAGAAGAATTTGATCAACGCTTTACTCACCACCGGAGCAGTAATCCTTCGCAGAGGAATGGCCTCTGGGTACCTGGTGGCCACACACATAATTGTCAACATAAACTGATTACCAGATTTTGTTTTTGGTAATGGTCCAACACAATCAACCATCACATGTTCGAATGGTTCACCTATGGCCGGTATGGGACAAAGAGGCGCGGGGGAAATAACCTGGTTCGGTTTCCCAACTACTTGACAGGTGTGGCAAGTCCGACAGAACCGAGCCACATCTTGTTTTAAGCCAGGCCAAAAGAAATGTCGCAAAACACGATCATAAGTCTTGGTGACTCCCAGATGTCCGGACCACTGGTGATCATGAGCGAGGGATAAAACATTTTGTCGAAAGGCTGTAGGAATCACTATTTGGTAAACAGCATTCCAATCTCCGCCAGCGTCAACATGGGCTGTCCATTTACGCATGAGGAGATTACCATCAATGAAGTATGCCATGTTTTTCTTCTTTAGCTCGTCCTCTGAGACAACACTAGAAAAACATTTAGCCAGGCTAATGTCAACCTTTTGGTTAGCGATTAGCTGCTCACGAGTAACTGGTAACTGTATTGCCTCAGCAACAAGTTCCACATCCTTCTTCCTTTCTCTGGACTGTTGGTCAGACTGCACCAGCTTACCAGAGGTAGCACCCGAACTATCCTCTGGGTCACACTCTCTGAATAGAATCGTGTCTGACAAATCTATCACTTCACCCACTTGTCGTGCTTGAGCACGTGTGACAGCACAAGCGGGGAACACATCTGGATAACCCTGTGCCAGCTCCTCGGAGAGAGACTGGTCACTTTTATCCAATACCTCCAATATGGGTATTACCTTTCCTCCGGCAATATCGTTGCCCATTATAAATGTCACACCTTTTACTGGCAACATAGGACGTACACCAACTCTGAACAATCCACTGACTAACTCAGAGTGTACGTTCACAAAGTGCAATGGCACTGGGACGAAACCCATTTCAATTCCTTGTACTAACACACTGGAACCACAATATGTATTATTAGACAAGGGCAACACATCAGATAGTATGAACGACTGCGCCGCACCAGTATCTCTGAGGATTCTAACTGGACGCTGAGACGCTTCGTCATCTGATATAGAAACAAACCCCTCAAAAATGAACGGTTCATAACTGTGATCTGGGACAGGGACTTTCAAACCACATTCACTATGAGGCCTCTGTCTTGATTCCGGCCTTACAACCGTACGAATCAGCCCAACACCCGTTGGCGGCCTGGCGTGCTGAGGCATCCCCGGTTTGCGTTTTAGCAGAAAGCAATCATTAACCATATGTCCCACCTTATGACAATAGAAACAGTGACGCACATCTTTTGGGCGTGCTGGATGTACTGCTGGTCGACTAGGATTAAAAGTTAGCAACTCCGCAGCCCTGCTCTCCGTACGAGCCGAAAACACGCTCTTATGCGTCAACACAAACTCGTCTGCCAATACAGACGCTTCCGACAGTGAGGATACTTTCTGTTCGTTCAGATAAACTACAATGCGTTCCGGTAAACAATTTTTAAACTCTTCTAACAAGATTAACTCCCGTAGAGAGTTAAAATCAGTTACCTTACTAGCACTGTGCCATTTGTCAAACAGATTTCCTTTGTCTCTAGCAAACTCCACATAAGTCTGAGTAGGAGACTTTTTATGAGACCTAAATCTCTGTCGATATGCCTCAGGAACAAGCTCATAGGCACGAAGAACAGTAGCTTTGACCACTTCATAATTCAAACTGTCTTCAAGAGGTAGCGCTGCCAGAACCTCTTGGGCTTTACCTGTTAGTTTACACTGAAGTAATAGGCACCATACCTCTTCGGGCCATTTCAATGCTACCGCTATACGTTCAAACACACTGAAATAGGAATCAACCTCTGACTCCCTGAACACAGGTACCAAGGTGATCTGCCTACTAATATCAAACGTAGCAGATGACACAGCTGGTGAGGATGGCTCACTAGCAGGCATAGTATTAGCAGAGACTAACCTCGCTGTTTCTGCCTCTAGTTCCATTTTACGCACCTCCAGTTCCATCTTACGCATCTCCAGTTCCATCTTACGCGTCTCCTGTTCTGCCTCTAGCTTACGCGTCTCCTGTTCTGCCTCTAGCTTACACGTCTCCTGTTCTGCCTCTAGCTTACGCGTCTCCTGTTCTGCCTCTAGCTCCATTTTACGCATCTCCAGCTTGTCTTGCCTGATTTGTGCCCGCTCTTCCGCCTCCATTTGGAGCCGTGTCGAGCGGACATCCATCCTGGCATCACTGTCAGTCAGTGGGGAGAGTGGGTCATAACGGGGCAATGTGGCTGGAGCCTTAGTCTCGTCCTCAGACACTGATGGGCTTACAGGCGTAGCAACCACATCCCCTACAGGAGCAGCAGACTCAGGCGGCGGTAACTCAAGCACTCGCTCGTTTAACAATATCGCTAGCACTACTTCCCTAACTTCTGCTTTCACTAAACCCCTCGGTATGGGTAAAGAAAAGTGGTCAGCCAAAGCCTGTAGATCCACTCTACGGCAATTCTCAAAAACCCCCCACGTAGGGTTTTCCAAAAATGCCTCTAACTCAAAAGTAGCCATCCTACTAGCAACACGAGCCGTCGACTACTGAATACAAAAAAAAACAGGTAGTACAGCTGCCAAGCTCAACACTGAACCAGACACTTACTAATTTGCACGAGTAGCATGGGATAGATCCCGGACGAGCCCCCACTTTATGTTACGAACCCCGTGGCTCTAAACGTCTAGGGTGGATGGACATGAGACCCGTAACATAAATTATGCAAATTAGGAGTGTGGCATGGAGCAGTGAGAACAAATGTGACACAACAACCATGAACTACCGTCAAACACAAATGGTTTATTTCAGAACACACGGTAAGGGTTTGGGAAAAAGGGCTGAGCAGGACCCAAGAAATGAAACAATAGTGTAAAACCCCCTAAACTGATCTAGCCTGCCTGAAGAACCGCTAGGCTACTGCTAGTCATACAAAAGTACAGTGGGTGGTCCGCTCAGGTCTAACTAGTGTTTTTAGACAGATTTCTTCCTACGGGTAATGTACGCCCAAGGGCATCTAGCTTAAACTCCCCTTTTCCCAGAAACACACAAAGCTACTAAACAGGGTAATCAGCACTTAAATAAGTACACAGGATACAACAGTATCCACACTCAGGTAAAGAAATATATTCTAATAAAGTTACCTATAGGGTAACCAACAACTTAGTGAGTACACAATACACAGGACACCACCGTGTCCACACTCACATAAAGAAATAGCTTCTAACAAAGTTACCAATAGGGTAACCAACAACTTAGTGCGTACACAACACACAGGACACCACCGTGTCCACACTCACATAAAGAAATAGATTCTAACAAAGTTACCAATAGGGTAACCAACAACTTAGTGCGTACACAACACACAGGACACCACCGTGTCCATACTCACATAAAGAAATAATCTCGCTCTCTCTCAACAAACACAAGACACAAGGTTTTTATACAATGGGCTGTGTGATTGAACAAACGAGTAACAGGTGGTGCAATGCACAGGAATGTTCACTGATTGGTCCAATCAGCAGACACCTCAACGACCACCAATCAGGAACATACAGGACACCTGTGATTAGGGCAGAAGGAGAGAAACACACAAAAACACAGGATACCTGTATCCGTAACACCATCATTAAGTTTGCTGACGACACAACAGTGGTAGGACTGATCACCGACAACGATGAGACAGCCTATAGGGAGGAGGTCAGAGACCTGGTCGTGTGGTGCCAGGATAACAACCTCTCCCTTAACGTGATCAAGACAAAGGAGATGATTGTGGACTACAGGAAAAAAAAGAGGACTGAGCACGTCCCCACTCATCGACGGGCTGTAGTGGAACAGGTTGAGAGCTTCAAGTTCCTTGGTGTCCACATCACCAACGAACTATCATGGTCCAAACACACCGAGACAGTCGTGAAGAGGGCACAACAAAACCTATTCCCCCTCAGGAGACTGAAAAGATTTTGCATGGGTCCTCAGATCCTCAAAAAGTTATACAGCTGCACCATCGAGAGCTTCCTGACTGGTTGCATCACCGCCTGGTATGGCAACTGCTCGGCCTCCGACCGCAAGGCACTACAGAGGGTAGTGCGTACGGCCCAGTACATCACTGGGGTCAAGCTTCCTGCCATCCAGGACCTCTATACCAGGCGGTGTCAGAGGAAGGCCCTAAAAATTTCAAAGACTCCAGCCACCCTAGTCATAGACTGTTCTCTCTGCTACCGCACGGCAAGCGGTACCGGAGCGCCAAGTCTAGGTCCAAAAGGCTTCTCAACAGCTTCTACCCCCAAGCCATAAGACTCCTGAACAGCTAATCATGGCTACCTGGACTATTTGCACCCCCAAGTATTTTTAGCCAGATCCTAATTGGTATGTCGAATTTTATGTTCCTTTTGATGCCGTAGAAGGCCCTTCTTGCCTTGTCTCTCAGAACGTTCACAGCTTTGTAGAAGTTACCTGTGGTGCTGATGTTTAGGCCGAGGTAGGTATCGTTTTTTGTGTGCCCTAGGGCAACGGTGACTAGATGGAATTTGTATTTGTGGTCCTGGCAACTGGGCTTTTTTTGGAACATCATTATTTTTGTCTTACTGAGATTACTGTCAGGGCCCAGGTCTGACAGAATCTGTGCAGAAGATCTAGGTGCTGCTGTAGGCCCTCCTTGGTTGGTGACAGAAGCACCAGATCATCAGCAAACAGTAGACATTTGACTTCAGATTCTAGTAGGGTGAGGCCGGGTGCTGCAGACTGTTCTAGTGCCCTCGCCAATTCGTTGATATATATGTTGAAGAGGGTGGGGCTTAAGCTGCATCCCTATCTCACCCCACGGCCCTGTGAAAAGAAATGTGTGTGTTATTTGCCCATTTTAACTGCACACTTGTTGTTTGTGTAAATGGATTTTACAATGTCGTATGTATTTCCCCCAACACCACTTTCCATCAATTTGTGTAGAAGAACCTCATGCAAAATTGATTCAAAAGCTTTTTTGAAATCAACAATAACTACCGTGGGATATGCGTCCACAGCAACCTTGGGAAAATCCTCTGAATTATCATTAACAGCAGACTTGTACATTTCCTCAGTCGTACGGTAATTGGCTTTTTACCAAATTACCGTACGACAGACCACGTATTCACCCTGCACACCCTAATTGACATACATGTATGTCAATTAGGGTGTGCAGGGTGAATACGTGGTCTGTCGTACGGTAATTTGGTAAAAAGCCAATTTGACATTTGCTCAGTGCTTTGTTTTCACTGAGGAAATGTACAAGTCTGCTGTTAATGATAATTCAGAGGATTTTCCCAAGGTTGCTGTGGACGCATATCCCACGGTAGTTATTGGGGTCAAATTTGTCTCCACTTTTGTGGATTGGGGTGATCAGTCCTTGGTTTCAAATATTGGGGAAGATGCCAGAGCTGAGGATGATGTTAAAGAGTTTAAGTATAGCCAATTTAAATTTGTGTTCTGTATATTTTATCATTTAATTTAGGATACCATCAACACCACAGGCCTTTTTGGGTTGGGTTTGTATTTTGCACTATAGTTCATTGTAGCTCTCTCTCACTCTGTCTCTCTCTCTCTCTCCACTATCGCACTTATCTCACTGCAGCCTCGGGGACGTCAAACTCAATCCTATTTTCCGGCTTTCATCCAAGCTTTCTCGATTCATGATTAATATTTTATCCCATTACCTTTGTCAAGGAAATCCAGTTTATATCACTACTGCAGAGTATCTGCCTACTTAATATGCTTCCTGTAGGCAGGATGTCATCTATCAGCCTTGCTTTACCTTTTTACAGTCTGAATTCCATCTGAATACATTGGTTTGTTATTAGTTTAGGCTGGGGCATTACCAATGAGATGGAATAGCATGAAGCTGCTTTTTCTCTTCTCCTATGTCTGCCTATCTACTCTACTCTGCTGCTTATCTCAGTCACACGCCAGTCCTGGAGGTCTGAGGAGAGCTCTGTGGCGAGGTGATTTCTGCTTGGTGTTGTAGGGCAGAATGTTGAATATTATGATATTGGCTAGCCAAAATTACATGGTCCGAGGCAAATGTTGGTGTTTGAGGGGTACTTGAAATGTCTAATTTGCATATCTTTGATGTGATTGGGGAAGGACTGCATGTGCAGTACTGTGAACACTAAATCAAACACCTTTGTGCAAGGTTTTAATTCCTTTCATTGTGTTTCTTCGTACGTTTTCTTTTCAGATAAATCAATTTAGTTGTGAAAAGAAATGTTGAATGTGTTCCAGTCTGGATCTCTTAGTATTAAGTGGAGGAATGTGTCGTAGATAGAAAATCTACTAGTGCTTCTACAGTTAGCTTGCATAGGGGATAGTAGCTACATTAAATAGAGCTGAAATGCTACCTGAATCACAATGAAGCCAATATCACAGAGAGGAATGGTTTCGCAACATTTCAATTTACCCCAAAATTCGATAAATTAATACACGTGAGTCAATTCAACAGACACAGCCAATCTCTTCATATTAAGACAATAAAGCCACTACATAATACAGTGTCCTTCCTGTCAGTGGTCATGTAACCAGAGTGGAGGAAACTGGAGGAATCACTCAATATGCAGCAATGGGCTTTTAGTGGCGTGAACAGGCATGTTGTGACAGGGTGCTGAATCCCCTCGCTAAGTGCCAGTGTGGGTGGCACTAATGAGACGCAGTGGAGCCTTATTTAATTTGTTTGATGTTTTTTTTTGTGTATTATTAACCCGTCCACTTTGGAAGACACATCAATTTTTATTTGTTTTGCTTTTCTGCTACATATACATACATTTTACATAAACATTTTACATATACATTTTACATACACATTTTGCATACACATTTTACATACATGGTACTTTTATATAAAGCAA
The DNA here is from genome assembly GCF_964263955.1 of Coregonus lavaretus. Lineage (NCBI taxonomy): Eukaryota > Metazoa > Chordata > Actinopteri > Salmoniformes > Salmonidae > Coregonus > Coregonus lavaretus. The sequence continues at coordinate 26,052,994 of NC_140015.1, read as the reverse complement.
TCACATAACAATAATACATTACCAGACATAAACTCTTTAATCCCATCCTTTAGCCACTCTCAGCCCATCCCACCTATCACCATAGACCACCCTCGTTTGGTTCCATGTGCCATATATTTTTCAATTGTGCTGTGATGTTTTACATACATTTTGAACCTTTCTAATCGTATAGTATCCACAGATTGTTAGCTAAAGATGAAAACTTTTCCTACGAGTATTATTATATTATTTATTGACTGACTATGGTTTACCAAATCGCCCAACACTGCTATTTGTAAGGTTCATTTTAAGTGAATGTTGTGATTTTTTAACCATTCCTGAACCTGTGACCAGAAACAAGCTACATAGGGGCAATACCAGAATAAATGATCTAGTGATTCTGTCTGTTCGCAGCAAAATCTACAGAGCTGAGATTGTTGTATGCCCCATATATATAGCATTCTGTTGGTGGCAAGAATTTTGTACTCGAAGTGTTGAATCAAGTGTTGTTTTTTGTACCAGTTCATCGAAAATCTCTTCCCATTTATTTTGCAACCTGTATGGGGCAGCTGTCAACATTTTTGTCCTCAAATGAAACTGCTATGTGTTTCTATTTATGCCAATTCCTTTCAGCCAATTTGTATCTTTAATATATGGCAGGTAAACAAGTTCCCTACCTTCTCCCTTTTCCACTTGCCTCCTCCATTTTTGTGGTAATGCTGCAATCAGTTGGTTATAAGTTTGGATTGAGCAGACATTCCCATATATTTTCGATAGCTGCATATATGACATAACCCCACCATTTATATTCATACCATATAAAAATAAAAATAAACATTAAGAATGGTTTTTTATTAATCAGTATATTTGAATTTAACCATAACATTTGTTGTAATATTTGTTCTATCTTTTCTGGAGGATAAATCTGAAATTGTAACCAGCTTTGTATGGCTTGTTTAAGAAAGGGTGATACTTTAAACAAAATTTCATTTTCAATTAGTTGGAAATGAGAAGTTGTAATCTGTATAAAGGCAAAAAGGCCATTTTTGAACAAAAGATGAGCCTTTCTTAATAATCTACTGGAGAACAATTTTGGGTTTAAGTATAATTTATGTATGAGTGAAGCTTTTAATGAGAGGCTTAAAGCTTTAATATTTAAACTCATATTCATTATATAAATAGGCACGTTTAATTTTGTCTGGCTTAGCATTCCAAATAAAATTTAATCTTTTTTGCTCATATGATTTAAAAAACGAGCCGTCTGGAGTAGGCAGTGCCATTAGTAAGTAAGTAAACTATGATAGGACCAAAGAGTAAATCAATGTGATTTTTCCATAAATAGACAAGTATTTACCTCTCCATGGTTGCAGAATCTTATCTATTTTTGCAAATTTTCTATTGAAATTGATTGTGGTAAGTTCATTTATATTTTTTGAGATGTGAATACCAAGTATGTCTACTTCACCACCCGCCCATTTTATTGGTAAACTACAAGGTAGTGTAAACACTGTGTCTTTTAACGATCCAATACGTAATATGGTACACTTGTCATAATTAGGTTTTAGTCCAGAGAGGAGACTTTATTTGATCCCCACAAATAGCTTAACAACTGCCTAATGTCTATTATAATAGATCATATACACTGACTGTACAAAACATTAGGAACACCTTCCTAATATATTGAGTTGCACCCCCCCCCTGCCCCCCCTCACCCCTTTTGCTCTCAGAACAGCCTCAATTCGTGGGGGCATGGACTCATTCCACAGGGATGCTGGCCCATGTTGACTCCAACGCTTCCCACAGTCGTGTCAAGTTGGCTGGATGTCCTTTGGATGGTGGACCATTCTTGATACACACAGGAAACTGTTGAGCGTGAAAAAACCCAGCAGCGTTGCAGTTCTTGACACACTCAAACCGGTGTGCCTGGCACCTCCTACCATACCCCATTCAAAGGCACTTAAACCTTTTGTCTTGCCCATTCACCCTCTGAATGACCCACATACACAATCCATGTCTCAATTGTCTCAAGGCTTAAAAATCCTTCTTTAACCTGTCTCCTCCCCTTCATCTACACTGACTGAAGGGGATTTAACAAGTGACACCAATAAGCGATCATAGCTTTCACCTGGATTCACCTGGTCAGTCTATGTCATGGAAAGAGCAGGTGTTCACTCAGTGTATGTTGGGATGGCTCTATGCAGAGACGCAGAGAGAGCAGACTGCCACTCAGGCGCTCTCTCTGTGTGGGAAGGATCAGAGGGGGATTATATGAATCAGAATTGGCTTGTGGGTTGACTGGGTTGCATGGTGTTAATTGATTTTCCATGACCACATGTTGAACATCAATGACCTGGTGTGTTCCTGGTGGGCTGAGCTATATTAACCTGGTCACTCACACACACCATCACACAATAACTGCATGCTGATTTAACTAGGGTTGCTGTTTGGGCAGACCTGCAGTAATTACTATCTGCTACCAGCAAGGGAGTTCACCTCACACAGAGACACACACACACACACGTTTAGCACACACAGAGCCATACACACAGAACCACACACATACACCTCTCACACACACACTGACCAACACTCCATACCAAATGTCTTTAAGATTGTCAGTGCCTAAATTGGAACATAGTGGCTGTACAGTAACATTCTATTCATGACGCCAGAGCTTTGGCTCTGCGCTTCACAGCTCTGAATGGGATTTTTACTGACATCCGTTCTGAACTTGAGCATTGCGCGTGACAAGATGTTGCCCCGATCCCTCCCGCTAATTGGGCAACTTTTGCACATTTCTTGTTGACTGAGTAAGGGAAATGCTGTAAATTACGATGACTCTATCTATTTTGAAAGATGAGACGTTGAGGATTATAATAAATACTGCTTTGATGTCAAGCCAAACACTTGTGAGTCCAAATGTGCACTTCACATTTCCATATCATAGAACTCATGTAATATTTAGTGTCAATGTTTATGATCAATATGTTTGATATACAGTTACAAGATGACATGATGTTATACCCTGGATTGTCCTGAACAGAATGAGCCTATGTTTGTTGTATTGTGAAGAAAATTTGCCGCGGACCACGCATCTGAATGCACTCATGATTCTCATAACACTATAAGATCGTATTTTATAATTTAGCTAGTCATGTTGGCAATAGAACAGGCTTTTAAATTATGCCCACCTGACCCAGATTGCGATTTATAATTGACCGTTTTTGGATTGCGTAAACAACAACAGTAATTGTGTAAAGGCAGGGATGCAGTGCTGTGTTCCAACGTGCTCCAGTTCCTCAACTGCACAGCTAGGAGAGCTAAAAAAAAAGCACCTTATAGTTGAAGACTCTTCTTTGAGTGCATTGAAATTACTTAGGAACTGTTCACACACTGGAGAGGTGTGTGGCCACTTGAAGACAGCAGTTAGTCCTCTCACTCAAACCCTTGTAATTATTTTGTCTTACAGTACCAGTCAAAAGTTTGGACACACCTACTCATTCAAGGGTTTTTCTTTATTTTTACTATTTTCTACATTGTAGAATAACAGTGAAGACATCACAACTATGAAATAACACATATGGAATCATGTAGTAACCAAAAAAGTGTTAAACAAATCAAAATATATTTGAGATTTGCGATTTTTCAAATAGCCACCCTTCGCCTTGATGACAGCTTTGCACAATCTTGGCATTCTCTCAACCAGCTTCACCTGGAATGCTTTTCCAACAGTCTTGAAGGAGTTCCCACGTATGCTGAGCACTTGTTGGCTGCTTTTCATTCACTCTGCCATCCGACTCATCCCAAACCATCTCAATTGGGTTGAGGTCAGGGGATTGTGAAAGCCAGGTCATCTGATGCAGCACTCCATCACTCTCCTTCTTGGTAAAATAGCCCTTACACAGCCTGGAGGTGTGTTGGGTCATTGTCCTGTTGAAAAGCAAATTATAGTCCCACTAAGCCCAAACCAGATGGGATGGGGTATCGCTGCAGAATGCTGTGGTAGCCAAGTGTGCCTTTAATTTTTTTGGGTTGGAAACAAAAATCTCCAATTTGGACTCCAGACCAAAGGACATTTCCATGGTCCATTGCTCATGTTTCTTGGCCCAAGCAGGTCTCTTCTTATTATTGGTGTCCTTTAATAGTGGTTTCTTTGGAGCAATTCGACCATGAAGGCCTGATTCACACAGTCCCTCCCCTCTGAACAGTTGATGTTGAGATGTGTCTGTGACTTGAACTCTGTGAAGTATTTATTTGGGCTGCAATTTCTGAGGCTGGTAACTCTAATTAACTTATCCTCTGCAGCAGAGGTAACTCTGGGTCTTCCATTCCTGTGGCGGTCCTCATGAGAGCCAGTTTCATCATAGCACTTGATGGTTTTTGCAACTGCACTTGAAGAAACCTTCAACGTTTTTGAAATTTTCCGTATTGACTGTCCTTTATGTCTTAAAATAATGATGGACATTCGTTTGTCTTTGCTTATCTGCTAAATGACTCAAATGTAAATATAAATGTTATTTGAGCTGTTCTTGCCATAATATGGACTTGGTCTTTTACCAAATAGGACTATCTTCTGTATACCCCCCTACCACAACTGATTGGCTCAAACGCATTAAGAAGGAAAGAAATTCCACAAATTAACTTTTTACAAGGCACACCTGTTAATTGAAATGCATTCCAGGTGACTACCTCATGAAGCTGGTTGAGAGAATGCCAAGAGTGTGCAAAGCTGTCATCAAGGCAAAGGGTGGCTATTTGAAGAATCTCAAATATAAAATATATTTTGATTTGTTTAACACTTTTTTGGTTACTACATGATTCCATGTGTTATTTCATAGTTTTGATGTCTTCACTATTATTCAAAAATGTAAAAAATAGTAAAAATAAAGAAAAACCCTTTAATCAGGAGGTGTGTCCAAACTTTTGACTGGTAGTGTATGTTGCACATATACCCACATTTTCCAGAAAAATTATTATCATGTTACTGAATGTATCCAGAGTTTTTTTATATTTTGTTATCAACAAATGTAGTAAATGTAAAATGCACATAAAATGAACAGTGCAATGTTTAGATTCAGTCTTGTGTCAGGTGAACTGTAGTGTCCTCACCTTTAGCCTAATAATTTTCCCATAATATCCAAACTGTTCCCTTTTAATTGCTACCATGGTTATGCATTTCCATATTTCTTCTGTAAGAAACATTTCAATTAAGCCCTATCCATATAGGCCAATTCCCACGAGTGTAAGGGGTTTTAATAATGATAATAATAATAATAATAATAATAATAATAATAATAATAATACATGGTATTTATAGAGTGCTTTTCAAGGACCCAAAGTCATTTTACATGAATTAAAACAAGAAACAAAAATCTAAAACAATACCATACTAACCAGAAATAAACAAGAACGATGAAACAAAGAGTAAGGAGAAGGGCTGAAGGAAAGGGAATAGTTTGATGTGTTGTGTGAGTTTGTCTATGTGGGAGAGAGTGTGGGTGTTTGTGAGGAGAGTGTGTGGGTGTTTGTGAGGAGAGTGTGTGGGTGTTTGTGAGGAGAGTGTGTGGGTGTTTGTGAGGAGAGTGTGTGGGTGTTTGTGAGGAGAGTGTGTGGGTGTTTGTGAGGAGAGTGTGTGGGTGTTTGTGAGGAGAGTGTGTGTGTGTGTGTGTGTGTGTGTGTGTGTGTGTGTGTGTGTGTGTGTGTGTGTGTGTGTGTGTGTGTGTGTGTCACAGGAGGTTGGTGGCACCTTAATTGGGTAGAATGGGCTTGTGGTAATAGCTGGAGCGGAATTGGTGGAATGGTACCAAACACATCAAACACATGCCATTCCATTGACTCCATTCCAGCCATTATTATGAGCCGTCCTCCCCTCAGTAGCCTCCACTGGTGTGTGTGTGTATTGGGGAGGGGGGGTAGGTAGTGGTAGGCCATGGTGAAGAGGTGGGTTTTTAGGTGGAACTGATAGATGGTGAAGACTCCGTCAGGGATGGTTGTGGAGTTCTAGAGCCTCAGCACAACCCTGGAGAAGGTCTTGTTATCAAAGCTCTGGCCCTTGGGAAGAAAAGGTGACCTGTTATGATCGGGGCCGGTTCCAGGCATTAGAGACATAACATCAGTCAGGGTCTCAACTTACTATTGCGAGTAAGAATAGTAGAATACACAAGGTGCAATTTCGAAATTTGGTTGTACATCAGCAGTTTTCCTCTTGTTACAGTGAGGGAAAAAAGTATTTGCTGATTTTGTACGTTTGCCCACTGACGAAGACATGATCAATCTATAATTTTAATGGTAGGTTTATTTGAACAGTGAGAGACAGAAAAACAACAAAAAAATCCAGAAAAACGCATGTCAAAAATGTTATAAATTGATTTGCATTTTAATGTGGGAAATAAGTATTTGACCCCTCTCAATCAGAAAGATTTCTGGCTCCCAGGTGTCTTTTATACAGGTAACGAGCTGAGATTAGGAGCACACTCTTAAAGGGAGTGCTCCTAATCTCAGTTTGTTACCTGTATAAAAGACACCTGTTCACAGAAGCAATCAATCAATCAGATTCCAAACTCTCCACCATGGCCAAGACCAAAGAGCTCTCCAAGGATGTCAGGGAAAAGATTGTAGACCTACACAAGGCTGGAATGGGCTACAAGACCATCGCCAAGCAGCTTGGTGAGAAGGTGACAACAGTTGGTGCGATTATTCGCAAATGGAAGAAACACAAAATAACTGTCAATCTCCCTCGGCCTGGGGCTCCATGCAAGATATCACCTCGTGAAGTTGCAATGATCATGAGAACGGTGAGGAATCAGCCCAAAACTACACGGGAGGATCTTGTCAATGATCTCAAGGCAGCTGGGACCATAGTCACCAAGAAAACAATTGGTAACACACTACGCCGTGAAGGACTGAAATCCTGCAGCGCCCGCAAGGTCCCCCTGCTCAAGAAAGCACATATACATGCCCGTCTGAAGTTTGCCAATGAACATCTGAATGATTCAGAGGAGAACTGGGTGAAAGTGTTGTGGTCAGATGAGACCAAAATCAAGCTCTTTGGCATCAACTCAATTCGCCGTGTTTGGAGGAGGAGGAATGCTGCCTATGACCCCAAGAACACCATCCCCACCGTCAAACATGGAGGTGGAAACATTATGCTTTGGGGGTGTTTTTCTGCTAAGGGGACAGGACAACTTCACCGCATCAAAGGGACGATGGACGGGGCCATGTACCGTCAAATCTTGGGTGAGAACCATTGAAAATGGGTCGTGGATGGGTATTCCAGCATGACAATGACCCAAAACACATGGCCAAGGCAACAAAGGAGTGGCTCAAGAAGAAGCACATTAAGGTCCTGGAGTGGCCTAGCCAGTCTCCAGACCTTAATCCCATAGAAAATCTGTGGAGGGAGCTGAAGGTTCGAGTTGCCAAACGTCAGCCTCGAAACCTTAATGACTTGGAGAAGATCTGCAAAGAGGAGTGGGACAAAATCCCTCCTGAGATGTGTGCAAACCTGGTGGCCAACTACAAGAAACGTCTGTGATTGCCAACAAGGGTTTTGCCACCAAGTACTGAGTCATGTTTTGCAGAGGGGTCAAATACTTATTTCCCTCATTAAAATGCAAATCAATTTATAACATTTTTGACATGCATTTGTCTGGATTTTTTTGTTGTTATTCTGTCTCCTGAGTGGCGCAGTGGTCTAAGTACTAAGTACTTGTTATCCTGTACTCCTGAGTGGCGCAGTGGTCTAAGGCACTGCATCGCAGTGCTAACTGTGCCACTAGAGATCCTGGTTCGAATCCAGGCTCTGTTGCAGCCGGCCGCGACCGGGAGACTCATGGGCGGCGCACAATTGGTCCAGGGTAGGGGAGGGAATGGCTGGCAGGGATGTAGCTCAGTTGATAGAGCATGGCGTTTGCAACGCCAGGGTTGTGGGTTCGATTCCTCTAACTGTAAGTCGCTCTGGATAAGAGCGTCTGCTAAATGACTAAAAGTGTAAATGTCTCTCACTGTTAAAAAAAACCTACCATTAAAATTATAGACTGATCATGTCTTTGTCAGTGGGCAAATGTACAAAATCAGCAGGGGATCAAATACTTTTTCCCCTCACTGTATGTCTGTCAGTGACAGTCACTCAATTAGCCATGTCAGCTAATAATTTTTTGAGTGGTAGTTAGTCTTGCCAGATATCTAAACTTGTAGTAATCATGGCCAAATACCGACCGGGCACACAGGGCACATTCCCAGAGGCCCTGACCTCCAGGAGGCCCCCATTGGTTTTGTTAGTCACTCTCGCTCAGATATCATATTAACATGGCATAAGTCATTACAAAATGTGTAGAATTGTAGGAAATTAGCTTTAAAACCTCAAAAATGTCTCTCCACCCCATGGCAAAAATGGTAGAATTGCAGAAAATCTGCTGTTAAACTGCAAAATAACATCTCTGCCCCATGGAAAAAGAATTGCATGAAATGTTTTATAAAATTGCAAAGTTTTACTTTAAAATGTAAATTTCTCTCCAACGTTAAGGGAGGGGCCACTAAAATGTTTTGCTGCGAGGCGGGCGGCCCCCCAACCAAATCTCGCTCAGGACCCACAAAAGGCTAGAGCCTTTAGGGGGCTGTGATTGATCAATGATCTGAGTCATTTTCTTCTGTTCTCTGCTGTAGGAGCATTGATAGGAACACAAAGCTAACAGGGTACCGATGATTTGATCTGAAAGAAAATAAGCTGTCATGATTTATTACCCAGAATACTACAGTACTTACTATAGAATTCTGTAGAAAACTGTAGTATACTGTAGAATACTATACTACACACAGTAGTATACCTCGATCATGTATAGTACTTACTATAGAATGTTGTAGTATACTGTAGAATACTATAGTAATTACTATAGTATTCTACAGTCCGCAAAAACACTACAGTAATTACTATAATAATAACCACAATTTTTTTCATACTACAGTATTTATACTATACTAAACTGTAAATACTACAGTATACTACAGTCATATCTGCAAAACTATAGTAAATACTAGTGTTCACTGCAGTATTTATTATATTGAATACCACAGTAAAGTCTGTAAAAACACTACAGTGAATACTATAGTATCATCCATACATTCTTTCTATCCCGCTATGCCTATCATTTATAAAAAATATTATCATCATCAACAACAGTTTCCTCTCTGTTGGTGAGTCTAATGGAAGTAAAGCTTCTAGACAGAAACAATCTGTGTCCCATTGCTTTTAAGTGTTTACTAGCTACTAACATCCTCCTGAGGCACGAGAGGCGGGGCTGGCCAATTCTAGCTACTGACGTTTCTGTCGACTATCAACATGCAAAGCGCATCTAGGCATTTAAGGCCAAGATCTCATTTGTACCAAACACTGTACCCCTAATCATGTTTGTCCACTGATCACAGCATATAATGTAATCAAGAATTACACAGCATGGAAAATGGCTGCTCCCTGAGCCTCATTTCATTGGCCGTAACTCTATCGTCACAAAGAGATGAGAGAGAAGGTAGCAGAAAAACAAGAGAAACAGACAAGGCAGGAGCAGTGAAGGAGGAGTGATGGGTGTTATCTGTGTTTGTTCAGACTCGTTCCGTTTTCTCCCTCCCTCCCAGGCCTTTGTTAAGTGTGTGAGAGTGTGAAAGGTCCTTTAATAAGACACTGCACTGCAGGGGTGTTGCCAGGCCCCCTTAACCCCAAAATAAGATATAGAACAAAGAAATACAAAAACAACCCAGAATATAAACTGAAGGGAAAAACAACCCAGAATATAAACTGAAGAGGTAAAAACAACCCAGAATGAAGGGGTAAAAACAACCCATAATATAAAGTGAAGGGGTTAAAAACAACCCATAATATAAAGTGAAGGGGTAAAAAGAGACAATGCCCCGAGGAGGAGAAGAGAAGATAATCTGACATGACAGGTAGTTGACTGTCTATTTGAAGAATGCATATTTATTTATCTCTGCTAATTGCATCCTGTTGTGCCATTGAGTTAATAATAATAATAATAATAATAATATGTCTGATTAAATCATAGTGTAGATTCACCTGATGCAGCCTACTTGATAGACGGAGGGAGGGAGCATCTGGGTGTGCTATGTTGAGATTAATGAAGATGTTTTAATTCCATCAGACTTAATTAGTGTTCTGCATAAACCACTGCGTTTACACTGAGCTAACAGGCCTGACTTCATCTCAGTCTCTGACTAACATATCAATTACCAAAGCCTTTGGGATGCACCTGCACTAATAGGGTGGCTTTAGGGGCTGACAAAAATCCATACACACACATTCTAGATGCCACACACACATGCACATATGCACACACACACACTCACACACACACACACACACACACACACACACATTCACATGGACTTACACACCTACATTCTCACAGGCACACACAAAGGCACACACACAGACACATTATCAGACAGACACATTATCAGACAGACACATTATCAGACAGACACATTATCAGACAGACACACAAAGACATGCAGTAACTCTTGCACACAGGTACAGCAGAACCTATTTACTCCGGATTCCATCCTAGTCCATGTGCATTATTCAATGCACTGAGACTTGGATCAAGGAGGCAAGGAGACAGAGCATGTTTGTCCCACTACCTACCTGTGAAGACACATCCACTACAGTATACTGAGTGTTACTGCTTTGTGTCCCTTGCTGCCTGTGTCTGCAGATCATGTGGTTTGTGAAGAGGAGTTTAAGTATGCCATGCTGGCCCTGAACTGTGTGTGTCCTGCTACCTCCACCCTCATCACCCTATTGATCCACTCCTCTAGAGGACAGTGAGTACACACACACACACACACACACACACACACACACTTTCTCCCATGGGCGTGGGTGGTACCAGACAGAGGCAGTGAAGTATGTCCTTTGACCTAACAGATTGACCTGTACACAGCAGATTAATACACAGCAGATTAATCATGGTAGATAGACTACTGACCTAAAGTAAAACCAGACCAGTCATGAGCCTCTATCTGCTGCCCCCCCACCCCCCCTCCTTTCAGAACAGCGTCCCCAGAGGCCTTCAGGCAACGTGCAGGAGCCTTCCAGCCCCTCAACAGGTCAGTGTGTGTCACTGTCCTCCTAAACCACCGACAACCCCCTCCCCCTCCTTCCGTATCCCTGATGTGCGGTGACATTAACTCAGTCAGGCATGCTGTCCCCATGTAACTGTCCATTTATTATTTACAGCCGACAGTTGTTTCTGTAATGCAGTCCTTCTCACATCACCGCCCACGCACAGCCGCACTCTCCGTTCCGCCCCGCACCCTTCTATTTTCTCACCTCCTGTCTCTCAACTCATCCTTTCTAAAGGCTGTCAAAGTGAACACAGCCCATGTGTATTGCTCTGATAGTGTCTGTGTCCCTGCATGTGTCTGAGTACTGGCTAAACTTGATTGGTTTCTGACACGGTTGTAAAGCGTTAACACTGCAGCCTTGAGGGGAAGTGTCTTTGATGTAAGGTTGATGCTGAAAGGAAAGCTGTGTGCACCACTGTTTAAAAGGTCAACTCTGTCCCCTCATGACCAATTAATTCCCTGATCGTGTCTCAGGGAGGGCGGGGCCTGCTCGGCTGACCAGTGGCAGCGCACCTACCGCCGCTGCTCGGCCAATGAGGTGCATCACATTTGTCTGGAGGAGAGTAAGTTCTTTGGGGAGTACCAGGGGAAGAGTTTCACCTTCGCCTCCTTCCACGCACACAAGAAGTGAGTCAATAAGCAGACACACACAAGCATACGCACGCACACAGACACACACACACACACACCACACACATTTTACATTTTAGTCATTTAGCAGATGCTCTTAACCACACACACCTACACACACACACACTTCCTGTGTCTGATCCTCTCCTCCTCGGTCAGGTATGGTGTGTGTCTGATCGGAGTGCGGAGGTTGGACAATGCCAACATCCTGCTGAACCCAGGTCCCTGCCACATCATGGGCGGCTCTGACACCTGCTTCTACATCAACATCTCCAAGGAGGAGAACTCAGCTTTCGTCAGGGGCCACAGAGAGCCCACGCGGGGGGGGCCCAAGGGCAGTGACAGGGGGGTGGGGCCCCAGACCATCTACCATGGACTCACCAGACTGCCTGTCCACAGCATCATCGCCAGCATGGGTCAGTCAGTCTCACTGAGACACAGTTAAACTCAGATCCTTTGTCTAGCATAATGTTTCTTAATATACAATTCTGACTCACTGTCATCACCACTATGAAGATTTCCTGATCCATGTACATGGCACAGATTAGGCACAGATATGTTTTACATTTAGATCCACAATAGGCAGATGTAAGAAGCCTAACAGTTGTATGAGGAATAAAACAGTATATGATTGTATGTCTCTGGTGATAAGAGCATCTGCCAACTGAGTGAAATGTCAGTTGTAAATGTATCTGGCATTTAGGTTTCCTTTTGTTTTAGAGATGTTTTACAACCACACCACCTGGTGGGGAGCACTGGGACTTCTGGTTCTCAAAGATTGAAAGTAAAAACGTGCCCTAGAACAAAAACAGACAAGGATGCAAACATAGCACAAAGGGCAAGCACAGATCCAGAATCAGTACTATTTGGCTTTGTGAGAGAACAATGATACTCCCAGTCACAGCACATTGGTACTCTCACAAAGCCAAATAGTACTGATTCTGGATCTGTGCTTGCCCTTTGTGCTTAATTTGCATCTGTATCTGTGTTTGTTATAGGGCACATTTTCACTTTAGCCTGTGCTTGTATGGACAGGACAGTGCTATAACTGTTTTCTACTAAGGGTGTGGACTGGTCATTGACAGTATGTGTGATTGTATGTGTCCTCTGTCCCCCGTAGGCACAGTGGCCATTGACCTGCAGGACTCCAGTGATAGCAGCCCAGAGGGCCAGGGCCCGGGGGGTATGACCATGGGCAGTGGGGGAGGTGGCAGGGCCAGCCGGGTAGAGGGGGGGCTGGGGGGCGCTAACACCCTGGCCCTCCCAGCCACAGCAGACTCTGCTGAGGAGAGACGCCACAGCATCGCCCCTGTCCTGGAGCTGGTGGACGGGGTCAACTCAGCAACCTTCGACCTGCTGGGGGACCAATCAGAGGACGAGGGCGGGGACGAAGGGAAGGAGGAGGGGGACGGAGATGAGAAGGGCCAGTGGGGGGTTGGACACTGCCAGTAAGTGTTTAGGAATTGCCGGAGGTCTAATGTGTGTTTGAATTAGTTTATTTGAGTCCTGCTATGTTGTGTCCTCAGACCCAGGTGTAAATGTGTTTGTGTGTTTCTGTCTGTCTTTGTGTGTGTGTGTGTGTGTGTGTGTGTGTGTGTGTGTGTGTGTGTGTGTGTGTGTGTGTGTGTGTGTGTGTGTGTGTGTGTGTGTGTGTGTGTCTGTGTGTGTATGTGTGTGTGTGTGTGTGTGTGTGTGTGTGTGTGTGTGTGTGTGTGTGTGTGTGTGTGTGTGTGTGTGTGTGTGTGTGTGTGTGTGTGTGTGTGTGTGCGTGCATGCGCGTGCGTGCGTGCGTGCGTGCATGTGGCAGGTGGGTGAAGGGGTACCCGCTGAACTCTCCGTACATTGGCAGTTCCCCTGCCTTGTGTCACCTGCTGCAGGAAAAAATGGCCTTCTGCTGCCTGCGCCTGGACAAGGTGGGAATCAGTCTACTTCTGGCTTACTTACCCTCAACTAGAACCATCCTACCTCTCTACCTACCTCCTCTTTGATGATGATGATGATGATGATGAACTTCATGTAATCCATTAGAATTCATTTTCGGTGATATCTCCCTCTCCTATAGGCCTGCCACCACATCCCGTTTGAGGACGCTCGGTCCTACGGCTTTAAGAACAAGCTGATCATCGTGTCGGCAGAGAGTGCAGGAAACGGCCTATACAACTTTATCGCGCCCCTGAGGGCTTACTACCGCCCCAGGAAAGAGCTCAACCCCATTGTGCTGCTACTGGAGACCATGTGAGTGGAAACAGACACACTGCAGGAAACCATAGAATAATAGATCTAGAACATTGTAAGTCTCTATGGTGTGATCACACTGCAGGTGGAGCATAAAGAAGGGGCCGTCTCATTGGTCTCATTTTAAGATTTCCATTAACAGAATTTACTGTATGAAAATGTCTATGTTTCAAGAGTTTATGTGCACTCTGCAGTGCACTGTGCGCATAATATGAAATATAACTGTGGTTTCTCCAGGTGTGCAACCCCAATATGGGCATATTAAAGTGGAATCCAATAAAAGGCCAATAAAAAGCTGAGTCATGGCCGTGTAGTGGTTTGCAATCCCACTGTTCTCTGCACACAGCAGCCAGACTTTATATTTCTCTTGCTGATTGGGGGTTCTCTAGTAGCCTGTGTCACAGATCTGTTTGTGCTGTCTTGCCAACTCCTATGGTGATTGGCGCATGACAATAATAATAAAAATAATAGCATAGGACCATCATAAGAGATAATGGGAGTTACAGGAGTTGGCAAGACAGCACAAACAGATCTGGGACTCAGGCTACTTCTCTATCTCTTCCATTGCAGGGAGCCTGTCTGTTTGTTATGGTAGCTATACGTTTGTGCTGTATGTAATCCATATGTGTTGTGATTGATTCAGACCTGAGCCAGACTTCCTGGAGGCTATCTGCTGGTTCCCCATGGTGTTCTACACAGTGGGCTCCATTGACAAGTAAGATAATCCTCCTCAGTACCCTCATGGCATCACTCTGCTTTGCTTTTCACTCCTACTTATTTTTCTCTGCTGCTAATTCATATGTAGCAGCTACATTCCCCTGACGCTGTATATGGATTGACTTTGTTTTGTACTGTGTATTGCATTAGTTTGTCATTCCCGCTCTCTGCTCACTGCTATTTCTCTGTATATTCACAGCATCAGTTCTGTTCCAATCTTTCTCTATCTCTCTCTCTCTCTTTCTCTCTCCCCTTCTCTCTCTCCCCCTCTAGCCTGGACAGTCTGCTGCGTTGTGGAGTGACGTTTGCTGACACCATGGTGGTGGTTGACAAAGAGAGCTCCATGATTGCTGAGGAGGACTACATGGCAGACGCCAAGACCATAGTCAACGTCCAGACCCTCTTTAGGTTGGCTGCTCAATCATACACAACCATTACACAACCATTACACATCCTTCACACAACCATACCCAACCATACCATCTTGCAGAATCCAACATTCCTGTGTACAGTCTACACACGGTTAAGTTGTTCGTGTGCATTCATAGATATATGCATTCAGAAAGCATTCTTGATTGTGTCTCTTTCCTCTGTCCTCCCAGACTGTTCCCAGCCCTCAGCATCATTACTGAGCTCACCCATCCAGCCAACATGCGCTTCATGCAGTTCAAAGTCAAAGACCATTACTCCCTGGCTCTCTCCAAGCTGGAGAAGGTAACATTGTATTATCGTACTCTCTCTGATGAGTCGGACCATCCTAGTCAGACCATCTAATGATGGGTCATGTTGGAAAGTCAAAAGGAAGTGGTACTCCATTATTGTAATGCTTTTCCATTTCCCCCTCTCTCTCCCTGTCTCTCTCTCCCTGTCTCTCTCTCCCTGTCTCTCTCTCTCCCTGTCTCTCTCTCTCCCTGTCTCTCTCTCTCCCTGTCTCTCTCTCTCCCTGTCTCTCGCTCCCTGTCTCTCTCTCGCCCTTTCACTCTCTCTCCCTGTCTCTCTCTCTCCCTGTCTCTCTCTCTCCCTGTCTCTCTCTCTCCCCGTCTCTCTCTCTCCCTGTCGCTCTCTCTCCCTGTCTCTCTCTCCTTGTCTCTCTCTCCCTGTCTTTCTCTCTCCCTGTCTCTCTCTCTCCCTGTCTCTCTCTCCCTGTCTCTCTCTCCCCGCGTCTCTCTCTCTCCCTGTCGCTCTCTCGTCTCTCTCTCTCCCTGTCTCTCTCTCTCCCTGTCTCTCTCTCTCTCTCTCCCTGTCCCTCTCTCCCTGTCTCTCTCTCCCTGTCTCTCTCTCTCCTTGTCGCTCTCTCTCCCTGTCGCTCTCTCTCGTCTCTCTCCCTGTCTCTCTCTCTCCCTGTCTCTCTCTCCCTGTCTCTCTCTCTCCCTGTCACTCTCTCTCGTCTCTCTCTCTCCCTTTCTCTCTCTCTCCCTTTCTCTCTCTCTCCCTGTCTCTCTCTCTCTCCCTTTCTCTTTCTCTCCCTGTCTCTCTCTCTCTCCCTGTCTCTCTCTCCCTGTCTCTCTCTCCCTGTCTCTCTCTCTCCCTGTCTCTCTCTCTCCCTGTCTCTCTCTCTCACTGTCTCTCTCTCTCCCTGTCTCTCTCTCTCTCTGTCTCTCTCCCTGTCTCTCTCTCTCCCTGTCTCTCTCTCCATGTCTCTCTCTCCCTGTCTCTCTCTCTCCCTGTCTCTCTCTCCCTGTTTCTCTCTCTCCCTGTCTCTCTCTCTCCATGTCTCTCTCTCCCTGTCTCTCTCTCCCTGTCTCTCTCTCTCCCTGTCTCTCTCTCTCCCTGTCTCTCTCTCTCCCTGTCTCTCTCTCCGTGTCTCTCTCTCCCTGTCTCTCTCTCTCCCTGTCACTCTCTCTCCCTGTCTCTCTCTCCCTGTCTCTCTCTCTCCCTGTCTCTCTCTCCCTGTCTCTCTATCTCCCTGTCTCTCTCTCCCTGTCTCTCTCTCTCCCTGTCTCTCTCTCCCTGTCTCTCTCGCTCCCTGTCTCTCTCGCTCCCTGTTTCTCTCGCTCCCTGTCTCTCTCTCTCACTGTCTCGCTCTCTCCCTGTCTCTCTTTCCCTGCCTCTCTCTCTCTTCCTGTCTCTCTCTCTCCCTGTCTGTCTCTCCCTGTTTCTCTGTTTCTCTCTCTCCCTGTCTCTCTCTTTCCCTGTCTCTCTCTCTCTTCCTGGCGCTCTCTCTCGTCTCTCTCTCTCTCCCTGTCTCTCTCTCTCCCTGTCTCTCTCTCTCTTCCTGTCACTCTCTCTCTCCCTGTCACTCTCTCCCTGTCTCTTTCTCTCCCTGTCTCTCTCTCTCCCTGTCTCTCTCTCTCCCTGTCTCTCTCTCCGTGTCTCTCTCTCCCTGTCTCTCTCTCTCCCTGTCTCTCTCTCCCTGTCTCTCTCTCTCTCTCCCTGTCTCTCTCTCTCCCTGTCTTTCTCTCTCTCTCCCTGTCTCTCTTTCTCCCTGTCTCTCTCTCCCTGTCTCTCTCTCTCCCTGTCTCTCTCTCTCCCTGTCTCTCTCGCTCCCTGTCTCTCTCGTTCCCTGTCTCTCTCTCTCCCTGTCTCTCTCTCTCCCTGTCTCTCTCTCCCTGTCTCTCTCTCCCTGTCGCTCGCTCTCCCTGTTTCCTTCTTCCTGTGTATGGAAATCTTATAGAAAGAGAGAGAGGGGGGCTCCAACCTGGTCTTCATGTTTCGTCTACCCTTCGCTGCGGGGAAGGTGTTCAGTGTCAGCATGCTGGATACTCTACTGTATCAGGTTAGTCCAAATTCTCACGCCAGCACAGCAACGCTCCATATCTCAAAACTCAGTCTACAATATTTGTATTGCCCCTTTATTGATCAATGACCCTCTGTTGTTTGTTCCCACCAGTCCTTTGTGAAGGATTACATGATTTCCATCACAAGACTGTTGCTGGGACTAGACTCCATGCCTGGCTCAGGCTTCCTCTGTGCTGTGAGTATACAGTATACAGCCCTGCTTAGATGGTACTGAGGTTGAAGGGACATTAGTGTTGCTGCCTGGTACTGAGGTTGAAGGGACATTAGTGTAGCTGCCTGGTACTGAGGTTGAAGGGACATTAGTGTAGCTGCCTGGGACTGAGGTTGAAGGGACATTAGTGTAGCTGCCTGGTACTGAGGTTGAAGGGACATTAGTGTTGCTGCCTGGAACTGAGGTTGAAGGGACATTAGTGTTGCTGCCTGATACTGAGGTTGAAGGGACATTAGTGTTGCTGCCTAGTACTGAGGTTGAAGGGACATTAGTGTTGCTGCCTGGTACTGAGGTTGAAGGGACATTAGTGTAGCTGCCTGGGACTGAGGTTGAAGGGTCATTAGTGTAGCTGCCTGGTACTGAGGTTGAAGGGACATTAGTGTTGCTGCCTGATACTGAGGTTGAAGGGACATTAGTGTTGCTGCCTGGTACTGAGGTTGAAGGGACATTAGTGTTGCTGCCTGATACTGAGGTTGAAGGGACATTAATGTAGCTGCCTGGTACTGAGGTTGAAGGGTTATTAGTGTAGCTGCCTGGTACTGAGGTTGAAGGGTTATTAGTGTAGCTGCCTGGTACGGAAGATGATGAAGGTGGGGTGTTTGGGCTCTCATAGATGAAGATCACTGAGGAGGACCTGTGGATCCGCACCTATGGTCGACTCTACCAGAAACTGTGCTCCTCCACTGGTGACATCCCCATCGGCATCTACCGCACTGAAGCACAAAAGCTACCAGTCTCTGAGGTACCTGTCTGGAAAGAAAGATCATAATTTACAGGAATCAATGACACCAAGCAGTACATCATCATGACGTTTTAGTGATAAAACATCAACACCCAAAATAAAAACTCAACTCACTCAATAACAACTCACAATAGAAACAGCTGCTGCTTGATATTGGTCTGAGCTGTGTGTGTGTGTCTCTCTCAGTCCCAGGTGTCCATCACAGTGGAGGACTATGAGGACACCAGAGAGCCCAGGGAGCCCCTGCTGTCCCGGAGGGGTCCCCACCGCAACTCCACCTCCTCCGAGCCCCCCTCCTCTTCCTCCCACTCCTCGGACCACCCCCTCCTCCGGCGGAAGAGTATGCAGTGGGCCAGAAGGCTGAGCAGGAAGGGGGGTCGGGGGCCCAGTGGGTCGAAGGGGGGCACAGGGAGCGCTGCGGAGAGGATCAGCCAGCAGAGATTAACCCTGTTCAGACGCTCTGAGAGACAGGAGCTCAACGCTCTGGTCCGCACGCGTATGAAACACCTAGGCCTCTCACCCACCGGATTCAGTGAGTACTGTTGGATATGTTCTGAGGGGTGGATGTGTGGTCATGTAGCACTGCACTGCGCCTGCCTAATGCAATAGAACAGTTTGCTCATAGCTTTGTGTTTTCCTCCACAATTTATTTATCAACATTACTAAGAAACAACTTAATTGGTATCATTTGAGTTCCTGTGACATGGCATGTTTATTTCGTCTTGTGGTGTGTACTTCCTGTGTCAGACGGGATGACGGACCAGGGCAACAGGTTGTCTTACATCCTCATCAACCCCTCTCCTGACACCAGGCTGGAGCTGCATGATGTGGTGTGAGTACACAATATCCTGATGGCTCAGTCAAATCACACATCATCAGCAGTCAATTTCACACAATTTCCCTCAATATACTGGTCCAACTTAAATTAAGTCTTGCACATTCACTCAGGAGGAAATCATTAAAGATAAGTGGGTAACACTTCCTAAAAAAGCCTGCAGGTATAATGGTTTATAATGGTGTATAACTTAATATAAGAATTTATAAGCATTTCTTAAATGTATTATTCATCTGTCTTGGTGTGTGTCCCATGTCCAGGTACCTGATCAGGCCAGACCCTCTGTCTCTGTTGCCTAACCAGGGGGGCGGTAGGAAGACTAGCAACAGCCGCTCCGAGGGCCACAGGTTCGACACACAGAACAGCACCCATTTGTGAGCGTAGACAACGGAACTCAGCAGCATAGTGGGAGGGGGAGAGAGAGAGAGAGAGAGAGAGAGAGGGAGAGGAGAGAGAGAGAGAGAGAGAGAGAGAGAGAGAGAGAGAGAGAGAGAGAGAGAGAGAGAGAGAGAGAGAGAGAGAGATACTATATGGAAGGACACATCTACTCTGAACATACAGTCACAGCTATCACTTAATTGTTTATTTCCGAAGACTCTCAGATGCATGGACCTTTTCTACAAGCTGATTTGTTTTATTTATGCCCCATTTCATTTTTGAAGTGGAGAGCTGAGGACACAGAAGTGCATTTAATGAACTTGTATTTGTATTTATGTATGTGCATGTACTGTATGTATGTTATGAGCCAGACACTGCCAATTTCTATCTGGACAGCCAAAGGAACACATTTCCAAATGACTGTTATTTTTCTGTCTCTATGTGGTTGTGTGTGTCGAGTCACACTTGAGGTCATTCGAGGTGATTGCAGCCGAGCCAACAGTATGCTGATCTGTGGTTTCATAAATATTTTTTGTACCTTTTTATCTGATCGAACTGTTACTTTATCTCTCAGTCAGTTCCCACATTCATCTTTTAGCTCACCAGCAGCAGAGGAAGCCAAAGAGCAGTGGATCACCTGTCAATTGGCACAATTAGAAAGCTAGCAGGCATGCACTAATGCTGGATAATCTATAACACCATTTACTGTCTTCAGAAAGAAAGGAATAAGCCTTGAAGGAGTGACCCAGTCGATGAGTATCCCTTGAACAAAGCTAATATTAGTTTACTGATTCATGTATCTTTATGGAGAGTTCTATGTAGCCAAGGCCAGCCTTTCTGTCTCTGTTAGTTAGTTAGTTAGTTAGTTAGTTAGTTAGTTAGTTAGTTAGTTAGTTAGTTAGTTAGTTAGTTAGTTAGTTAGTTAGTTAGTTAGCGTTTACCCTTCCCCACATCTCCTCAACCAGCTCGCTATTCTATTATTGTCATGCATGTTGGAGAGTCATGCATGTGGAGACCAAGGACTTGAAAGCCTTGTGAATCTTTGTCTAAAACCCCACAGAGGTTTAGCAGAAATGGTGGCGCCACCGTGTGGTGAGAATGCTGCTCAGCATCCCTGCACTACAGTACCCTCATCCAGTGCCGTTTCAACAGATATGGAAATATGTATATATTAAAGTCGCTATACATCTACTCTTTCAATGGCTCAGTTTGATTTCCAATGAATTTTCAAAGCTATTCGGTGCCAGTGTTCCTTGTTCCCCCAGTTATCGCTTGCTGTGATCATATGTTTATATTGGAGCCAGTCTGCTCTGAAGGTTATGCATATCAATAGAGGTGTTTGCCTATCCATATTAATCACCTAATGGTCTGACACAGTGTGCCTTTCACCTGGTTAATTCACCTCACACAGCCCTCTATTGTCCAGACTCATATTTCATATTTCTGCCTTAGCACAAAGTGTTATAGTGTAATCCATCATAAAGGCTGTAAATGGTCTCTCATGCATTATGCTGTAGCCATTTCCACACCTGCACTGCTGAACCATTTATTAAAATGTACCTCAATTGTATGCCCTCACGGAAGACCCCCCCGTCATGTGTGTGTGAGCGCGCATGTGTACATGTGCGCCTGTGAGTGGTGCAAGGTTATTAGACCCCCTCTGTGTGTGTGTGTGTGTGTGTGTGTGTGTGTGTGTGTGTGTGTGTGTGTGTGTGTGTGTGTGTGTGTGTATGTGTGTGTGTGTATGTGTGTGTATGTGTGTGTGTGTGTGTGTGTGTGTGTGTATGTGTGTGTGTGTATGTGTGTGTATGTGTGTGTGTGTGTGTGTGTGTGTGTATGTGTGTGTGTGTGTGTATGTGTGTGCGTGTGTGTGTGTGTGTGTGTGAGTGAGAGAGAGAGAGAGAGAGAGAGAGAGAGAGAGAGAGAGAGAGAGAGAGAGAGAGAGAGAGCGTGACTGTGGCTGTGTGTGCATGCAAATGTGCACCTTTGTGTGTGAGCATGTAAGTGGTGCAAGGTTATTAGAGTTTTGTGTTTTCATATTTTTAGTTTAGTTTCAGGTAGTTTTTATTTAGTTTTAAAATCTAGTTCGTTTTTAAATTATTTAGTTTAAGTTTTAGTGTTAGGGACAGACAGTAACCTATGTGTGGAAGGCTAGTAGCCATTTATGTGTTATATCGTTTTTGTGTTTTTGGAGATGTCACTTCTTGCCACTGTGGGGCAGTAATGTATAATGTGATGGGTCAGGTCATAGGTTAGGTTAGGTTTAAAGGTAGACTCAGGGAGATGACGTAGATGCACCAAGTAAACAGTAGTGGTGGGTCAATTTCCTCAACAACCAGGAGCGTTCAAGCACTAGGCTAAACTTCTCCACTGTTTTGGTCCCATAGTTACCACATTGTAGCAATGTGAAGCACACCCGTGCACATGCGCAGATATTCTGTGTCACCGTGTGAGAGCAAAGTCTTGCATCACGCTCATCTCAATATCTGCTGTGCTGCTTGTGGCAACATCATCTCGCTGAGTCTACCTTTAAATGATGAAGTAAATCTCAATGTGACCTGCCAGATACAGAAGCTTGAAAACCCCAAAATCTAGAGAATAAACACCTAACACTGAACATAATTCATGATGCTTTTTATTATTGTAGTTCGTTTTGGAGTCAAAGATAATAGTTTCAGTATAGTTTTAGTTTTTCAAACGGGTTTGTTAATTATTTTATTTCAGTTGACTAAATAGTTTTTTCATAATTAGTTTCAGTTCTAGTTTACTATGATAACCTTGGAGTGGTGTCTGGTCCATAAAAGGCCAGGTCACGATGAACACACTATCATGACTCATATTAACTATGTATATGGGTGCTATTCAATCTGTATCGCTGAAATGTTACAGATTGCGCAATAGAAATGTAAAGGTCATTTCCGATTGAGCCGACATACTGTATGCAGCATTTACCTTGAATGCAGTCTCCGATAACGTGGGAACGTTGCCTTTAAATTTCAACCGCGCTGTAATGCTGAACTTCAGCGATACAGATTGAATACAGCCCTATGTGTTTTATAAACATACAGAATATATATATATATATATATATATATATATATATACAGTGGGGAGAACAAGTATTTGATACACTGCCGATTTTGCAGGTTTTCCTACTTACAAAGCATGTAGAGGTCTGTAATTTTTATCATAGGTACACTTCAACTGTGAGAGACGGAATCTAAATCACATTGTATGATTTTTAAGTAATTAATTTGCATTTTATTGCATGACATAAGTATTTGATACATCAGAAAAGCAGAACTTAATATTTGGTACAGAAACCTTTGTTTGCAATTACAGAGATCATACGTTTCCTGTAGGTCTTGACCAGGTTTGCACACACTGCAGCAGGGATTTTGGCCCACTCCTCCATACAGACCTTCTCCAGATCCTTCAGGTTTCGGGGCTGTCGCTGGGCAATACGGACTTTCAGCTCCCTCCAAAGATTTTCTATTGGGTTTAGGTCTGGAGACTGGATAGGCCACTCCAGGACCTTGAGATGCTTCTTACGGAGCCACTCCTTAGTTGCCCTGGCTGTGTGTTTCGGGTAGTTGTCATGCTGGAAGACCCAGCCACGACCCATCTTCAATGCTCTTACTGAGGGAAGGAGGTTGTTGGCCAAGATCTCGCGATACATGGCCCCATCCATCCTCCCCTCAATACGGTGCAGTTGTTCTGTCCCCTTTGCAGAAAAGCATCCCCAAAGAATGATGTTTCCACCTCCATGCTTCACGGTTGGGATGGTGTTCTTGGGGTTGTACTCATCCTTCTTCTTCCTCCAAACACGGCGAGTGGAGTTTAGACCAAAAAGCTATATTTTTGTCTCATCAGACCACATGACCTTCTCCCATTCCTCCTCTGGATCATTCAGATGGTCATTGGCAAACTTCAGACGGGCCTGGACATGCGCTGGCTTGAGCAGGGGGACTTTGCGTGCGCTGCAGGATTTTAATCCATGACGGCGTAGTGTGTTACTAATGGTTTTCTTTGAGACTGTGGTCCCAGCTCTCTTCAGATCATTGACCAGGTCCTGCCGTGTAGTTCTGGGCTGATCCCTCACCTTCCTCAACTTTCTTCTAAAACTTGTCAGTCTATTCTTGTTCTGAGAAATGAAGGCTATTCCATGCGAGAAATTGCCAAGAAACTGAAGATCTCGTACAACGCTGTGTACTACTCCCTTCACAGAACAGCGAAAACTGGCTCTAACCAGAATAGAAAGAGGAGTGGGAGGCCCCGGTGCACAACTGAGCAAGAGGACAAATACATTAGAGTGACTAGTTTGAGAAACAGGCACCTCACAGGTCCTCAACTGGCAGCTTCATTAAATAGTACCC
Organism: Coregonus lavaretus; assembly: GCF_964263955.1. NCBI lineage: Eukaryota > Metazoa > Chordata > Actinopteri > Salmoniformes > Salmonidae > Coregonus > Coregonus lavaretus. The sequence goes on along the minus strand of NC_140015.1, from coordinate 26,029,016 downwards.
GCAAAACACCAGTCTCAACGTCAACAGTGAAGAGGCGACTCCGGGATGCTGACCTTCTAGGCAGAGTTACAAAGAAAACGCCATATCCCAGTCTGAGATATGGCTTTTTCTTTGCAACTCTGGAAAGAATGTTGATTCAGTGGGTTCTCTTTCATTTGCAACCGTCAGGTAGGTTATTAAAGTCCTTCATTTCCCATACACAAACCCCTTCTGCCCATGACACACACACACGCATGACTCAGCATACTACCTCCTATACAAAATTTTACATTTTAGTCATTTAACAGACGCTCTTATCCAGAGCGACTTACAGTTAGTGAGTGCATACATTATTTTATTTATCATACTGGCCCCCCGTGGGAATTGAACCCACAACGCTGGTGTTGCAAACGCCATGCTCTACCAACTGAGCTACATCCCTGCCAGCCATTCCCTCCCCTACCCTGGACGATGCAGGGCCAATTATGCGCCGCCCCATGGGTCTCCCGGTCGCGGCCGGCTACAACAGAGCCTAGATTCGAACCAGGATCTCTAGTGGCACAGCTAGCACTGCGATGCAGTGCCTTAGACCACTGCGCCACTCGGGAGGCCTCAAAATCTAATGTGGACTGGGTGTGATGAGGCCAAGGAATAAACACTCAGTGGAAGTAATTAACGTTATTAATGCGGTGAGAAGGAGAGCCCTGAACAGTCACACACTCCAGGTCGAGGCAGAGAGACTGAAACGAGAAGAAATGGCGGCTAAAGCATGCAGCGTCCTGATCACGGGGGCCAACCGAGGCCTGGGTCTGGAGATGGTTAAACAGATGGTGGAGTCTCCCCGGCCGGTCCGCCAGTTATTTGCCTGCTGCCGAGACCCAGACGGGCCCAGAGCTGAGGTGAGAGCAAAGCTGCTGCTGCTACTGCTGGAGAGAGGAGATTGGAGTGTTCCTTATTCCATCTTGTTCTTAGGGCAACTATGTCCTTGAGGGCAGAGCCATGTATGTAGAGAGTTGGGCCAACTTTTAGAATGTTGTATTTTGTTCTAATTCTAGACATTCAGTTACTTAGCCTTATTTAAATATTCCCCATATAATGTTAATGGGGCGCTCACATGGCTGCCAGAGAATGTTGTAGTAGTGTCATGTAAATGCATCATAATGCAGAAACCTCAATGGCCCATCTCTAAGTACATGGCTCTGCTCGAGGGCAAACTCCACTGAATAAGAAAAACTAGAGCCTTCCTGGAAGTGTCTGTAAGAGTATTATCATATGTTTACTGTGTCTAACCAATAATGTGTCCTTTGTGTTTAATGGTCTGCGAGACCTGGCAAAGAAGCACCCCAACGTCATCACTGTCATCCGTCTTGGTGAGTACTCGCTCTGTTCCATTCTTTTGTTTCTTCACGCTCTAGCACTAGGATTATTGAGCCTATTAATGGCACTGTTGTCAATCTCACCAGTCCCAGCATGCACTTGTATTTCCTGTACTGTATGAATCACATGGCAGAGTGCCAGGTTACTCTGAGCTGGCCAGCTGGGATGTTTGACTGGATACTGGGGTTGACTAGCCCCAGATCTGTTTGTGCTTTCAGGACAATTACCGTTAGGGGTGACAAGACAGCACAAACAGATCAGGGTTTAGTCTAGCGGTTGACTGACTGTTTCTTCTCTGTGTCTGTAAGACGCCACAGACCCCTGCAGCATTAAGGAGTCAGCCAAGCAGGTGGGCAGTCTGGTGGGGAAGGCTGGGCTCAACCTGCTCGTAAACAACGTGGGGGTGCTGTCTCACGGCAACATGCAGACCACAAGTACCCAGGACATGCAGGCCGTATTCAACACCAACATCATGGGCCCCATGAACGTCACTAAGGTGAGAGCAGAGAGCCAGAGAAACACACACACACATACATTTTAGAGGAGGATATTTTTTAGAGGAGGATCTTTTTAGAGGAGGACACTCAAAATGTTTTTGTTTTTCCTAAGGTCTGCAAACAAAAGGTGCAGAATACTGAAGAATGATTCATCATTTTTGTTTTCCCTGTCTCCCGCTCTGCCCCTGTGGTCATCATTAGTAGTTTCTGCCTTATCTGCAGGCAGCAGCCACAGCCAATGGGAAACCAGGGATGTCCTGCAGTAAGGCAGCTGTGGTCAGCAGTTCCAGCACGGTGGCCTCCATGGCAACCGTCAAGGAGATGTATCCTTTCTTCCCAGCCATCTCCTATCGCATCAGCAAAGTAAACAGACCTCTGTTACCCTGCCTATTATCACACATCCTCTCCCATCACATTATATTCCCTGTCGGGTTAGCCCAGCCATGTCAGTGGAGGCTTTTGTCATTTTAAATCGGAGGACGGGCTCATTGTAATGGCTGGAATTGAATACATGTCATGTGTTTGATGAGTTTGATACCTTTCCATTCATTCCATAGTCATGGTTCTACATCCAGTCTATTGTCCTGTATCCTCTCCTCTTTAACACCCTCCCTCCCTTCTCTCTTCCTGCTCCTCCTCTCCTCTCCTCTCAGGCTGGTCTGAACATGCTGACGCTCTGCGCTACAGAGGAGTTCAGGAAGGATGAGATCCTGTTTGCGGTCCTGCACCCGGCCTGGGTCCGCACTGACATGGGTGGAGAAGAGGTGACTGGCAGGGTGGTTCTATTGACCGCATTGACCTCAGGGGTATGGAAAGGATGTAATGAACAATGTTTAAGCCCCTTAGAGCCGTGTTGTCCAAATGGTCCATCAGGAGCAGGAGTCAGGACCCAATACTGGGTCGTGGCATAAGCCTAAGACTGGGATTTGGTCTGATGTACTGTTTTGATTATCTGGAGGGGTCAAGACAAAATTTGAAAGGCGTTGATTACTCATGGCACAATAAAGTCTAGGAACCACTATTGCCACAGAGGCTGACCATGTATGTGTTTACTATGACCACCAGGGGGCAATCGATGCTTCAGAGAGTGTGGAAGGACTGCTGCGCATGATGGACTCACTGAGAAACAGTCTGGGGCCTTCCGGGACTATGAGGGCAAAGTCTTGCCTTGGTAAACTCACTGGACTGTACTGAACACTGGAGAACTCTGAACAATCTTTTATAATCTTTCTATAAACCTTCTATAAATATGCATCAAATACACATGACTACAATCAAGTGGTATCCCCAAAAATCTATTAAATGGAACATTTTAAAACATTTTGGGGCTTTTATATACAGGAATTGTAATATTCATTGTATCGAATCGAATCGTATATCTTCATTCATCTCACACATGCGTTTTACTACACATACCATAATATGGCAAAACAAGCCAATGTCAAATGGAGTCTTTCGGTAATAAACAGTATATGATTTCTTCTATCGATAAAGTAAAAAGGCAATCAAAACAATCTCTAAAAGATCTTACAAATTGTTTTTCACACACACCGTGCCAAACATTTCACTATGCCATTACCTATGTGTCTTGTGGCTGGATATGTGCCTTGGATGTACAGCTAGCACTCTCTTTGAATGGTACTGTCAGAACCCCTCCTCATCACCAGGTGGCGGTGTTCCACACAGCCACTTTGACCGGGCAGATCTTCAGCGGGCCAGGGTTGTTGCCATTGATGTTGGCCCCAGGGCAGAAGAAGAGGAACATCCTCTCAGTGAACAAATCATTGAAGGTGTAGATGGACGTCATGTTAACAGGGTTGGAGAAGGTCACCTCCCCAGAGTCGTAGTCCAGCTGCACCCTGACCCTCTTCAGCTCCCCTGTCAGTTTTAGAGGGGTGCGTGGCCGGGTCATGGCCATGTACTCACCCTCGCAGTGGGAGATCATCCACAAGCCGCCCTCAGGGTAGCCTGAGATCCGGCCCTTCCTGTTGATGGACTCCTTGACCACACCCAGCATCCAGTCGTCCTTGTCCCCCACCTCTACCTCCCAGGCGTGGCGGCCGGTGGTGAAGCCCTCAGAGCCTAGGACGAACACAAAGTGGTCAAAACGCTCTGGGTTGTCTGGGAGCACCTGCACATGACCGCTATTGGTCACACTGGTCAGGTCCTTGTTCAGAGAGAGCCAGGAGTATGCCATGTTAGGGTCCAGAGTTACAGGAGCTGGGAGATGGAGAAAAGGGCTTTATTGATGGGGGTGTACGAAGGAAACATTTAAATAAAATATTTACAAGTTGTGTATCTAGTAATAAATGAGTTATCGTACATCTATCAAAGTTAGTAGAAGTTAACTAGAACATTAGTTAATGCAGTTGTAGCTAACTAGCTACCCAACAAGCCAAAGACTGGAGCATAAACAGACTACTGTACTCTTGCTGTACGTACTGTACTCTACCAGCCCCACCATCTTCTCCCAGACCTTGTACTTGAGGGAGCTGACATGCTTCGCCACGTTGATCATAGCCCCTGAGATCTCCTCTGGACCCTTCAGAGGTATCACAGCTCTGCAACAATATAACAGCCAGTTAGTTCTAGTTGGAGTTTGGTACATTACATTATAAGGGTATTAGCTTCTCAAGTCAAAACACTTACCTCTTCTTTGTGTTTCTGTAGTTCTGAAATGGGAAAAATACAAATGTTTTGTAACTGTTTGTACTGTTAATACTGCTGGTTTATAAAAGTTCCTATTCTTCTTACCTGAGGAAAAAGAGCATCACTAGAGGCTATCTCATTATCAATAGCGATGATGGCATGAGAGAGGGTGAGGATGTCTGCGGTGATGCCCTCTGTCTTCTTCCTCACCAGATGTCTCTTCTGTTCTTCTTCCTCCTGTAGGATAGCTATCCTGGCTTCCTCCTGTAGGATAGCTATCCTGGCTTCCTCCTGTAGGATAGCTATCCTGGCTTCCTCCTGTAGGATAGCTATCCTGGCTTCCTCCTAGGATAGCTATCCTGGCTTCCTCCTGTAGGATAGCTATCCTGGCTTCCTCCTGTAGGATAGCTATCCTGGCTTCCTCCTGTAGGATAGCTATCCTGTCTTCCTCCTGTAGGATAGCTAAACTGGCTTCCACCTCATTCTGGAGGAACTGCCTGAGCTGCTCAAACTCCTCTCTGATGTGATTCTCTGTCTGCTGGGTCTGGCTCTGGACAAACAGGAGAAACGGGTCATAGGAGAGATAGAATCTTATATACAACTCTATAACAGTGGCACACAATGGCAGACATTTGTCAAAACGTTGTTTTGGTAGGCAAGCCATTGAGAACAAAGTATCTTATGACCTAGATATATCTGATTTCTGATTTGTGCGATAAATGCAATAAATTCTAAATAACTTTATTTTCCCTCAAGGGGAAATTGCTTGGTCGAACACCAGGCACTTGTATTTGAGCAAGCAGTACAAGGCACAACACATATTACTGCTTTGTCCACATGAGGTTAAGACCATATTTTCAAGGGTTTGTTTTTTCAAAGGCATTCCTCCAACTATTTACAGACTAACAGTGTGTGAGCTAAACATCAGTCAGTGTTGTGTTGGGATCTGCTGATGTCCCACAGTTTCGGACGCCCTGTTTGTTGATACCTTGATGTGCACAGTTGTGTCATCACACTCCTTCTTGGCTTCATAGAGGCCACGGAGGCTCTTCTTCAGAGGGATCAATTGTTGCTTCATTTCTTCCTGAAGGAGAGAGAGAGAGAGAGAGAGAGAGAGAGAGAGAGAGAGAGAGAGAGAGAGAGAGAGAGAGAGGGAGAGAGCGAGAGAGAGAGAGAGAGAGAGAGAGAGAGAGAGAGAGAGAGAGAGAGAGAGAGAGAGAGAGAGAGAGAGAGAGAGAGAGAGAGAGAGAGAGAAGGTTTTTAGAGAGACTGCTGTATAGTGTATAAGAGCGTCTGGAAGCTTAGCTCAAGAAAAGCTAGCCATGCTAAAGCTCATCTGAGGTCATGCATAGGCTGCTGTTCAGCCGTAATCAGGATATTTTGGTGATACTTTCTTAGTTCTCGATTCAGAATAAACTTTTATCTTGTTAACGTCTGTGTGCAGTTGCAGGTGGTACTCCAAAAACCAGAGAATATTCCGAAAAATCCACTTTTTGTAACGAGTGAGAAATGCCTCTTGCATGTGTATAGATCTTTGTCATCTACTTCTACACGTGGCCACGTTGTATAGAAACGACTAGCTCCTGCAAAGACTTTGGGAAATGCGAGATGTGCGGCAGCTAAAATGGCGAGGAACTTCCTCGCGCGGTGCAATAAGTGGATTTAATATTTTTCTGAATTTTCTCTGGTTTTTGGAGCACCACCTGCAACTGGACACAGACGTTTATGAGAGACAAGTTTATTCCGAATCTAGTGCTTTGCACTAGCATACAGTGTAACCGTGTATGGAAGCATTCACATATCACCTTACAATGTGTAGCTTTTTTTTGTTGGAAAGCCAACTAGCAGATACAGTATCAATGGCTCTGGATCTCTCTCTAAATGTCATTGTTGTGAAATGTGGCACATCAATGACAATCATGTTTCACAATAGTTATGTTTGATTGCTGACTGTACTGCTTCAAGTTTATACTGTTGCTAAAACAAGCTGGATTAAGAATACATTTTCAAGGTAGTATGGTCAATATTAAGTAGTATATCTGAATAAAAACATTGAAATTAAAAGATTATCTGACAGAATACAATATTTGCAACACCATAAAAGAGAGGGTTACACAACCATCCAAAAATGAATGATACGAGACAAGCCATTCTAACCTTGAGCTCCTGGGACCCCTCCTCTAGTGGGATCACATGGTGGCCCTGGTGCCTCTTAGATGTGTGACACACACAGCAGAGCACCTCGGCATCGTCCTGGCAAAACAGCTTCAGCACCTCCCCGTGTGTAGGGCACTTCGCCTCAGACTTCACTGGGACACCCCCTCTGTCCGGCCACCCACCCGCCTCGCCCTGGTTCCTCTGCTTCCTGAAGAAAGTTTTGGCCACGTTCTTCAGAGCCAGGCTCACCGTGGGCTCCGTCAGGGCACACTTCATGCGGCACACGGGACACTCGCGCCTCGCCTTCTTCTGGTTCAAGTTCTGCACTTGAGCACCACAGGGTCCCGGAAGATCTCGCAGCACACGGGGCAGGTTAGCTCGTCCTCCAGCATGGAGCCCGAGTGAGAGGACACGGCCCTGGGCCACAGAGCCATGTCCACCTTGGAGCTCTGTAAGAACGAGGGTTTCCCAGGCTGGGAGGAAGCCCGTGGGCGTTGCGCCATGACTGGCTCCTGGATCATAGCTAGAGACTACTGTGGTGTATTCCCTTTTCAGTGGAGGAAATATCTTTCAGTAGTGCTGTAGCATCTACTCTTTCCTGAGGAAAGTTCTCTGTCAGCTCTATCCCTCATCCAGGAACAGACACTGGACTGATAGCTAAGGGCACACAACATGGACATAGTAAATGAGGGACATGAGATCACATCCTATAGGTCACCTGGACTTGTAGAACAGGTCCTGCTCCGCCCCCCAAGGGAAAAGTGTCCTTAAAAGTCAAATCACCTCCCCCGGCGTCCTACCTACTCTACCTGCCCACAACAGGATTCTAAGAAACTAGTCCTTAGTTATTATGCCTAGCCCAACTGACCTCCCAGTCAGAGTCAGTCTGCCTGTTTCAGAGAAATGAGAGGTGGGAGTGTCATATGTGGGTAAAGCCTGGAGCAACATGTGCTGCAGTGGGAGTAGGGTTAGGAGGCCTCCGACTGGGCACTAACGGGTTGAATCAACTTTGTTCCAACCTAATTTGTCAGCGTATTGTGATGTGGAATCTACGTGGAGAATACATTGGATTTTTTTAAAGTCATCAACGTAAACTATTGTTTTGAGGGTGAAATTTCAACCACAGGATTATGTCATAATTGTAACACATTTTCAACATAGACAAATCTTCCCACTGGGCACAGACGTCAATTCAACGTCTATTCCACGTTGGTTCACTGTAATTTCATTGAAATTACATGGAAACAACGTTGATTCAACCAGTGTGTGCCCAGTGCGTTGTATAAAATATGTTGAAGTCAGATGCAGTGGCTGGGGGCGGTGCCCCACTTGTGATTGGTCCAAAAAAGTGAAAGATCTATATATATACTGTATATTGTTCAAAAAACATATATTTTATATATATATATAGTTTTTATATATATACACTACCGGTCAATAGTTTTAGAACACCTACTCATTCAAGGGTTTTTCTTTATTTTTACTATTTTCTACATTGTAGAATAATAGTGAAGACATCAAAACTATGAAAAAACACATATGGAATCATGTAGTAACCCAAAAAGTGTTAAACAAATCAAAATCTATTTTATATTTGAGATTCTTCAAATAGCCACCCTTTGCCTTGATGACAGCTTTGCTTACTCTTGGCATTTGAAGATGGACCTTCCTGGGTTGTTGAAATGAATGCCCAGACCTTCTGGGTCTGCTCTATCAGGTACTGGACAGATTACACTAAAGAGCAAATTGCAATGAATTTGTAATTAAATAACCTGAACCGGACATCCACATCCATCAACAGTCGAAGGACAGAGCAATACACTTGCTAGAACCTTCTTGCGGATCTGGTAGGACAATTGTTTTTAAATCTGTGCCAGTAGCGATTTTAGCATGGAAATCTTGGTGGGGCAAAAAAAAAATGTAGATGCATGCCAGCAAAGCCACTACACAACACAACACTAAACAATACATTAATTGCACTATAACGGTGACAAACGGTGCCCATAAACTGTTAGGGCCTACATAAAGCTATCCCAACAGCAGAGCTTTCTTTTCAGCACTATGGAGTGAATCCTCACCACCGCTACACCTGGCTATCAGCGGAGCCTTGTCTGGCAGCGAAACAGTTAATTCAGCCTCATTTACTGCCTTTTAAAAAACATAGCTGATATGGCTGACTTGCTTAAACAAATGTGGTTTCTACTGACAATTGAGATGTACAAACTATATCATAAGGAGACGATGAGCGTATAAGAGGCAATCCGTAATTTCGATTAAGACATTAATGAGCGAGCTAGGACGGATGTAGTCAATATAACTATTTGTTCAGCACTTTTGAAATGTACAGCGACATAATTCTGAACATGGGCCGTTCTTACAGTATTCTCCCTGTATACCAAGTCAGAACCGTAGGATAAATAAAGGGGGCATGTAAGCAGACAATGAAAGCTCTTACAATATTCAATGATTACATTTCTCTAAAACAGGCTATAGGCTACATGTGCACCACCAAGTCAGAACAGTAGGCTAAATTGAGGGGGAAAGGGACCAAATTATTAGGGTGAGGCACATGGGCTACTAACAGTTTACTACACAACATACAATTAGTATTACTTTCTTAGCTACAGTATTCATATCTCCCTGGCATATTACATAATTTATGCAGAACCATACACCTCATTTTTGGACTCACCTTGTTGTGCTCACTTGAACAGGAAGGTGGCGCGGCGGTCCTTCGTGGGCAAATTTTGTCATCAAAGTCTGGCATTCTCTGGATTTATGGTGCTTTCAAGACAACTGGGAACTCTGAAAAAAACAAGGTTGAATCATGATGTCAGTGATCTTCAGGTCGGAGCTCTAGAAAGACTTGGAATTCCGAGTTGGATGACCGTATTTTCCCAGTCGGAGTTTGTTTTTTTCAGAGTTCCCAGTTGTCTTGAACTCACTGATGTCTGAGATTTCCCAGTTCCGAGTTTCCAGTTGTTTTGAACACGGTAGAAGTCATGCTGGATTGACAGCATGGCCAATGTATTCAACCTTTTATGGCCCATGATGTTGAATGTTTATCCTTTTAAGCTTGGAAAAGAGACCCTTAAACCCAGACTTGGACTTACCACCTACTCCACTGAATAGCAGGTTAGTGATTGCTTTGCAACACTTGCAGTTAGCCACTGATTCCTTCCAAACTACTCATTGTTGAATTTGCGATTTCCAACTTGTTGTGTAATGTTTATGTCCAATGGCCGATGAGCACCTGATACGTTTTATCTATAATTCCTCATTCATAATTTATCTTCATATGACAAGGATTGAAAAGGATTTGCCAGTAGATTGTCGACTTGATTCATCATGATGACTGCTAGCTTGCTAGCTAAGATTTTGAAAGTATGATGTTGACATGATCAGTCCAATCAAAGCTACAGCAGATATGACGTGATTTGACATCATTTTATCTGTGGCCTTCTTGGATGGGCATTTCTAATGTAACTCTATGGCAGCACCGAAGGGGCTTGAATTTTAGAGCTCTTTTTAGAATACCCGCCTCCCTGGGTATTCAGCCAATCAGCGGCCGCCACTGGTCAGATCTTCAACGTTATATCCACTATCAAAAAAACAACAACTACAGGCTGGGCAGCACCTCCTACTGGCGAGTTGATCTACAGTTATTAATAATTTATATGTCGGATTCACATCTCCATCTCAATAAAGATCAGTTAAAGGATTGGACTAAATCAAATCAAACTTTAAATGCACTTTAAATAAAGTTATATTTGATTTAGTCCTATTCTTTAACTTTGATTCTTGGTTGAGATGGAAATGGGAATTTAACATATCAATTATACATTTGTATACAAACTGGAAGTTGTTGACAACCAAACACAATTCAATATCACTTTTGCAATACAGTAAATAGCCTATTAACTTGTCGACAAGTTAGCAAAATTATATGTTGGATTCAAGTCTCCAACTAAACCAAAAATAAAAGTTAAAGAATAGGATTAGCTAGTGGCTCAGACGAAACTATCTGGCATTGTCAACCAAACACAATTCAATAATATTTTTGTAATACAGTAAATAGCCTAAAATCTTACAAACTAATGTACAGTGGGGAAAAAAAGTATTTAGTCAGCCACCAATTGTGCATTTTCTCCCACTTAAAAAGATGAGAGAGGCCTGTAATTTTCATCATAGGTACACGTCAACTATGGCAGACAAATTCAGAAAAAAAATTCCATAAAAACACATTGTAGGATTTTTTATGAATTTATTTGCAAATTATGGTGGAAAATAAGTATTTGGTCACCTACAAACAAGCAAGATTTCTGGCTCTCACAGACCTGTAGCTTCTTCTTTAAGAGGCTCCTGTCCTCCACTCGTTACCTGTATTAATGGCACCTGTTTGAACTTGTTATCAGTATAAAAGACACCTGTCCACAACCTCAAACAGTCACACTCCAAACTCCACTATGGCCAAGACCAAAGAGCTGTCAAAGGACACCAGAAACAAAATTGTAGACCTGCACCAGGCTGGGAAGACTGAATCTGCAATAGGTAAGCTGCTTGGTTTGAAGAAATCAACTGTGGGAGCAATTATTAGGAAATGGAAGACATACAAGACCACTGATAATCTCCCTCGATCTGGGGCTCCACGCAAGATCTCACCCCGTGGGGTCAAAATGATCACAAGAACGGTGAGCAAAAATCCCAGAACCACACAGGGGGACCTAGTGAATGACATGCAGAGAGCTGGGACCAAAGTAACAAAGCCTACCATCAGTAACACACTACGCCGCCAGGGACTCAAATCCTGCAGTGCCAGACGTGTCCCCCTGCTTAAGCCAGTACATGTCCAGGCCCGTCTGAAGTTTGCTAGAGTGCATTTGGATGATCCAGAAGAGGATTGGGAGAATGTCATATGGTCAGATGAAACCAAAATAGAACTTTTTGGTAAAAACTCAACTCGTCGTGTTTGAAGGACAAAGAATGCCGAGTTGCATCCAAAGAACACCATACCTACTGTGAAGCATGGGGGTGGAAACATCATGCTTTGGGGCTGTTTTTCTGCAAAGGGACCAGGGCGACTGATCTGTGTAAAGGAAATAATGAATGGGGCCATGTATCGTGAGATTGTGAATGAAAACCTCCTTCCATCAGCAAGGGCATTGAAGATGAAACGTGGCTGGGTCTTTCGGCATGACAATGATCCCAAACACACCGCCCGGGCAACGAAGGAGTGGCTTCGTCAGAAGCATTTCAAGGTCCTGGAGTGGCCTAGCCAGTCTCCAGATCTCAACCCCATAGAAAATCTTTGGAGGGAGTTGAAAGTCTGTGTTGCCCAGCGACAGCCCCAAAACATCACTGCTCTAGAGGAGATCTGCATGGAGGAATGGGCCAAAATACCAGCAACAGTGAGTGAAAACCTTGTGAAGACTTACAGAAAACGTTTGACCTGTGTCATTGCCAACAAAGGGTATATAACAAAGTATTGAGAAACTTTTGTTATTGACCAAATACTTATTTTCCACCATAATTTGCAAATAAATTCATTAAAAATCCTACAATGTGATTTTCTGGATTTATTTTTTCTCATTTTGTCTGTCATAGTTGACGTGTACCTATGATGAAAATTACAGGCCTCTCTCATCTTTTTAAGTGGGAGAACATGCACAATTGGTGGCTGACTAAATACTTTTTTTCCCCACTGTAACAGTATTTATTCAACCTTGAAATTAGTAATACATCCATGGCCACATTTTGAGGTTAGCCTACTGTAACTATACAGTGCATTTGGAAAGTATTCAGACCTCTTGACTTTTTCCACATTTTGGTACGTTACAGCCTTATTCTAAAATGTATTAAATTGTTTATTTCTTCTTCATCAATCTACACACAATATCCCATAATGACAAAGCAAAAACAGTTTAGAATTTTTTACACATTTATAAAAAATAAACTGAAATATCATATTTACATAAGTATTCAGACCCTTTACTCAGTACTTTGCTGAAGCACCTTTGGCAGCGATTACAGCCTCGAGTCTTCTTGGGTATGAGTCTTCAAGCTTGGCACACCTGTATTTGGGGAGTTTCTCCCATTCTTTTCTGCAGATCCTCTCAAGCTCTGTCAGGTTGGATGGGGAGCGTCGCTGCACAGCTATTTTCAGGTCTCTTCAGAGATGTTCGATCGGGTTCAAGTCCGGGTTCTGGCTGGGCCACTCAAGGACATTCAGAGACTTGTCCACTCCTGCATTGTCTTGGCTGTGTGCTTAGGGTCGTTGTCCTGTTGGAAGGTGAACCTTGGCCCCAGTCTGTGCTCTGGAGCAGGTTTTCATCAAGGATCTCGCTGTACTTTGCTCTGTTCATCTTTCCCTCGGTCCTAACTAGTCTCCCAGTCCCTGCCACGGAAAAACATCCCCACAGCATGATGCTGCCACCACCATGCTTCACCGTAGGGATGGTGCCAGGTTTCCTCCAGACGTGACGCTTGGCATTCAGGCCAAAGAGTTCAATCTTGGTTTCATCAGACCAGAGAATATTGTTTCTCATGGTCTGAGAGTCCTTAGGTGCCTTTTAGCAAACTCCAAGCGGACTGTCATGTGCCTTTTACTGAGGAGTGGTTTCCGTCTGGCCACTCTACCATAAAGGCCTGATTGGTGGAGTGCTGCATAGATGGTTGTCCTTCTGGAAGGTGCTCCCATATCCACAGAGGAACTCTGGACCTCTGTCACAGTGACCATCGGGTTCTTGGTCACCTCACTGACCAAGGCCCTTCTCCCCCGATTGTTCAGTTTGGTCGGGCGGCCAGCTCTAGGAAGAGTCTTGGTGGTTCCAAACTTCTTCCATTTGAGAATGATGGAGGCCACTGTATTCTTGGGCACCTTCAATGCTGAAGAAATGTGTTGGTACCCTTCCCCAGATCTGTGCCTCGACACAATCCTGTCTTGAGCTCTATGGACAATTCCTTCGACCTCATGGCTTGGTTTTTGCTCTGACATGCACTGTCAGCTGTGGGACATTATATAGACAGGTGTGTGCCTTTCCAAATCATGTCCAATCAATTGAATTTACCACTGGTGGACTCCAATCAAGTTGGAGAAACATCTCAAGGATGATCAATGGAAACAGGATGCACCTGAGCTCAATTTCAAGTCTCATGGCAAAGGGTATGAATACTTATGTAAATAAGGTATATCTGTTTTTATTTTTAATAGATTTGCTAAAACATGTTTTCGCTTTGTCATTATGTGGTATTGTGTGTAGATTGAGGGGAAAAAAATATTTAATTCATTTTAGAATAAGGCTGTAACGTAACAAAATGTGGAAAAAGTCAAGGGGTCTGAATACTTTCCGAATGCACTGTAAATGTCTTCTTATTTAATCATAGAAAGCGTGCATGTTCAAGATAGCATGCAAAGGTCGTAGGTCTGTGGCGATTTTCACAATTGCTGTAATAATCTGCACAGAATCTTGAACAGCATGAATAACTTCATTGCGTTATGTACTTTTAATGTAATCTCAACTGCAATCCAGGTCATTTGGTTGTGCTTTTAGATGAAGCACAGTTATAACATATTAAATTGTATAAATACAAAATGGGACATTGTATTCCTATTTGAACTTTGTTGTCCCTTTAAATGGTTGAAAGTGCAGATAACACATTTAGATGACAACTAAACCAAAAATCTGACATTGTTTTTCCATTGGAATTTGGTTGCGCTTTTAGAAAGTTGAAAGCATAGTGATAACACATTGGGAATTCAACAAACTTCTGGCTGTCTTTGAGTGGGTGAATACATTTTTAAATCTCATTGATCAACATCTCAACCAAATATTACCCAAATATCCACGTTGAAATGACATGGTGTGTCCAGTGAGCTGTATGAAGTAAACATGGTTGTTTTGGGGATTCAGGCCGTTAAAGGTTTACCATGCCAAAAACGTATAGAACATGGGATGCTGAGCCAAGCATTTAGAAGAGGTTGTACATTTTCCGTCCCAGCACTAAGATTAGTATCAGTGCAATTACAAATTCAAGCTTAGACGGGACTATCAAACATTGATACGCCATATCAAATTCCCATTGTGTATTGCATTACCAAACTGTCCTACTATTGAGGGCTGAAGTGAGTGATTTGCTGCATGTATTTTTTGAGGTGAGAACAGGACCTGAGTGCACACACACCCACATAAACACACCCTCATAAACACCCCCCCACTCCCATTACATACACACAGCACTCCAGGGGGTGATGGGTTTGTCTCTCTAAGAAGAACATGTTTCCATTAGCAGGTGAACGCCAACTCAGCCAGCCTGTGCAAAATATCAGCTGACTACGACCTGGCGTTGTCATTTTCTTGCCCCACTAAGGAAAATGACAAATATATTTTAAAAAATTTAGATTTTGCACTTTTTTCTGCTAAACAATCTGACATAATATAGTAATATGAATTACATCTAGGGAAAACATTTCCTGTTGAAGAGTCAAAGGCAACATTTATGTATTCAACTAAGAGGGAGAGACATGGAAGACATCTTATTTCATAATCGTTGTCATTATTATTGCCATTATAAATCAGACATAATAGAAAGCCATTCCAAAACAATGTGTCCTCAGTGTTACAGTGCCTATTATCAGTATTTTATGACAGTAACCATTTATATATACTTCAACAGCATTGAAAGACAGAAAAACTACCAAACCATTTACTACAAAAATATGTTGTTCATACACAGATATTGCAAGACTATGGAAAAGATAACACCAAAAAGTTATGAAAATAAATATTTTCTATGTTGAGTAGTTATTTTCTATATCTTGGAACTTTGACCCATATTGCATGTTTTTTTATTTTATTCATCTATAAAGAAGTCATTAAAAGCCTAGATGACTTTGCAGAAAGTAGTTTGGTTTGATAATGACATCATTCTGTTCCTATGGTAGTGTCCAGGTTCTTTCCTAAATTAACAGTCTTGGACCTGGTCCTTCATTTCATTGCAGAATTGCATAATGGTGCATTTTTCTTTCATTACTTGACCGGTCCATGACTTATGTGCATAACGATTTGGCTCCTTCATGTTGAGACTGTCTGGTCCCTCAAGAATGCAGTTTATTGGAAATGCCAACGCTTTTGGCATGGATATCAGTATTCATTTTTACCAGCAAGTCAATTAAAACAGAGGAAATTCCTCATCAGAAACAACTCTACTTTTCATTTAAAACACATACTTCACAACACTCCCTTAATAAATCCTGCAAAAACATCTATTGAAAAGAAAGTAAAGGCTTGCACAGTCCACCAATAAGTACATTTTTTTTTTTTTTACAAGTACTTGTAGTATTCATGTAATACCGTAATATAACACTGCTTTTCTTAATACTGGAGTTTCCCTTACGTCTGGCAAAGGGGACCATTTAAGTACTAACCAATCAGACCATCTTTGTTTACTTGCAGCACATTACAGTCAGTTAAGTGCAGCTCGTTTCTATAGTTTATTCACTTCAGAAAAACTGTTAGTGATTGTAGTTTGAACCATAGAAAAAGCTGCAGAAAGTTCTGTAGTGATAGCCTATGTATTGTAAACCTTCAGCAGCCAAAACCCTCCTTCACTAGTGACACTCCCAACGGCACATAAAACCTAAAGAACTCACAGAGAGGAGACAAAAACTAATAGCACATGCTAATAAGACTGTTTTCTGACCATGTGATTTGACCAGAACATTCTGGGCCCGAGCATCTCAATACGCCTCTCCCTGAACAATACTGCACAGAACACAAATACTGTAGTCCAGTGCTATGTAGTGAGTGACCGCTCCAGTGAAGTACAATGCACTTTTCTTATATTTTTTTACAGCGCAGTGCAACACAGTGCAAAAAAATCTGTTTTTTTAACTCAAACATCAAAGGTAGGTGTATGTAAGCCGTGGTCCCTCATTTCTCCCACTTGTTCTCGGGATTGTTCCTAGGAGGACTAGTGGAACAAAGACATGGGGGTCAACATGTGACGTGTTCCAGGTCAGGAGGTGTGTCCACAACCACAAGACCCGGAAGAAAATTGAAAAGCACTTGCTGTTTGAACACAATAACCTCCATGTGTTGCATTAAATAGTCTGAGTCTGATGAGAGCCTGATCGCCACAGAGCTAGTGATCAGAGTCCTCTATCCTCTCCCATACACTGTCTCTATCCTCCCAAAGAATCTCTCCCAAAAGTCTCCCAACAAGAGTAGTAAACTCCACGTTAAAAAAAGTACACTGAAAACAATAAGTAAATCATATGATGGTAGTGTGGTGTTTCCTAGTAGTTCTGTTTGTTGCGGGTTGGTGCCTTAGCGTTCAAAACCACACACAGGTTGTTCCACTGCTCCCTCCGGTTACAGCCGGCCGACCTTGGCGTCCCCGATGGCACCCCAGACGTCAAACACAAATTCGTCCGGGAAGGCAAAGTCACCGAGAGTCTCGTCCAACGCCTCGGCAAACTCATCTGGGTTCTTTTTGTCCTTCCCCAGCTCCACCATTGTAGCAGCTGACAGTGAGGGAGAGGGGTAAGACGGGGGTCAACCACAGCACAACAAAGTAATAGTAAGTTAAATAGTTAACCAAATAGCTACCCAGACTATCTGCATTGACGCTTTTTGCACTAACTTTGACTCATCACATACATTTATTATCTGTCACTTTATTCCTCGTTAAATGCACATATCTACCTCAATTACCTCGTACCATGCACATCGACTCAGTACTGGTACCCCGTGTATATTGACAAGTTATCGTTACTCATTGTGTATCTATTATTACGTGTTTTACTTTTCTATTATTTCTCAATTTCTTTCTCTCTGCATTGTTGGGAAGGGCCCATAAGTAAGCATTTCACTGTTAGTCTACACCTGTTGTTTACGAAGCATGTGATTTTAAGTGGCAAAACACAAGTCAACACTTTGGTAACAGGAGCTGCATGTGTGAATCACATTCACACGTATGCACACACTGTCTCCCTTACCCAGCTCACTGTCTCTGATGCCCATGTAACTCTCCAGGAGGTCATCCACTTTCTCTATGGCCTTCTCCTCAAATGCAGAGGGCTGACAAACAAATACCACAAACATAGTCATGACCTGAAAACATGTTTACCTTATTAACGGTAATAGAAGAACCAACACACACACACACACTCACCAGCTCCTCCACAGTGGCTGGGCCTTTGGAGCGTAAACGCAGGGTGCCCTTCCCTGTCCCCAGCTGGGTTCCTGAGCCAGCCCGGGCCCCTCCTGACCTCTGGCCGATCATGTCTACAGGTAAGGGAGACAACACAACATGTCAAAGGAGCATCAGGGTCCTAACCTCCTAATTCTATATCTAGCTAGTCAAGGATAATATAAGAGCAATTAGTAAAAGGCATTACAAAGTTTGATAACTGCTTACTCATTCCTAAATATAATCTGTCACACCATAATATAATTCACAATTATTTTGTTGGCACACACAATCTCTCTCTCTCTCACACACACACACACACACACACACACACACACACACACACATACACAAACCCACCGAAGGCTTTCAAGGGCTCCACCATCTTGAGAACAAAGTCCTTCCCCTTGGGCAGCTCCTTGAGCATCTTGGCCACCTCGTAGTGTCGACAGCCAATGAGACTGTGGCCGTTGATGGACTCAATCATGTCTCCCACGTTGATGACCTGGATCTGATGGACCACGCTACCCTCCCTTATTCTCTGGAAGGGACAGGATGAGACAAAGTAAAAATAGGACAGAGACTAATCCACAATTACACACAATCAGCCAATTTGGCGCTGGGCAACATAAACAAACAACTCTATAATGTGCATAGGCAACTAACTAATATCTTATATTCAATCTACTGTACATTCCACACTGTCGCTGCAACTGAGGCTCTGTGTTTCAAACGCTCCCATTTTGTTCTATTTTTAGTCCTCTGTGTGTGATGCTGATGCATTTCCTGCCACTGCCAGCCCTATTCAGAGGTGACAGACAGACAACTCATTTCCTAGCCAGTAATCTTGCCCACCTTGATGAAGGCGTAGCCAGCTCCATTATCAGTGATGGTCAACCCCAGGGCATCCTCCCCCTTGAACACCTCCACCTCCTTCCTCTGGCCTTTGATATGGGCGAAGATGAAGTCCTCCAGCCCAATCTGACCCCCCAGTAACTTGTCCATGTCCACCTTGTGAGAGTTCAGAGTGCAGAACATCACCTGAAGAGGTAGAAAGTGAGTCAGTAAAGGGATAAACTGAAGAAACTCTCTCACACACATCACACATCTGAAACACACAAGTCAGTCGCCATATTGTTCACCTCTGGTGGTGCGATCCCAAAGGCCTCTCCGATCTTGGTGTAGAGCTCTCGCACGTTGCTGAAGCCCTCGATGCGTCCCGTAGGGCTACCGTGCGCTAGCTGGGTGTGGAAGATCAAGCGAGGTCTCAGGCTGGTGGGTGGGGGTGGCAGACCCTCCTGGGTGGTACCCTCCCCGAGCCCCACACCTCCTCCATCCAGACCGTCCATTCCTGGGACGTTAAGGCCCGCTCGGATCGGCTCAGCTTCCTCGTTCTCCACTAGTGGAGATGCCTTCTTCCTTCTACCCAATCCAAGAGGCATTTTTATCCTTCTGGCTGTCTGTCTGTGGAAGTGAACAGATGCTGCTTTGGTAGGTAGCCAAAGGTCCTGTCCTGCACAGGACTCTCTCAACAGTTCTTCCACCTGCTTTAATGCCAGAGTGTTTCCAGCCCAACCACAGTGATGATTAACCACTGAACCCCAGCTGTCTCTTGATAGTGGTCGTTGTAGCTAGCTACTGCTGTTGTTGGGACAAACTTGTTTCCAGCAACTTCAAGTGTATGGCAACTACACATTCAGAGTGCATCTGTGAACAGATTGTGACAGGTTAGTTAAACATACTACCATACTACCAAACCCCATAGATAGTGCATCACATCACAATACACTGGAAGATAGCTTTAAAAAACGAGTGCCAAAACGCCCATGAGCTAACTAGCCAGCTAGCTCACCCTTAAAACACTTCAGCCTACTTGTCTTGCCATCAAGTTACATGGCATTAGATAAGATGATAAACATCTAAAATTGAATCAGAGATTGACACGCCAATTTTAAAACAACAGATTGTCAACTAGGTAGCTAACTTGTTAACTAGGTAGCTTGTTGGCTAACACAATATTAGCTGCTAGCTAGCTGAGAATGAAGGAACATGGCAGTCAAGGCAAGCATCTTACCAGAGCTTTAGTAGCTAGCTAGCTAACGCGAGGTGATTGATTCAATCCATACGTGGAATGGAACATCAAAACACTAGGCTACTTCTTCATCCAAAGATTGTGAAAGTAAAGTTAGATCGCCTTTGAATCGCTAGTCTTGTGAGATACGCTAGTAACAAGCTAATGAGGAATGAGAGGAAAGGATGATCTGATGGTATGTATCTTGTTCAGCAGGGGTGTTTTCACTAGATAGCACAGCTACAAAGTCAGAATTGGCTATGTCGTAAAAAATAAAAATAAAAAAATGTACTTTTTGGTCTTCATTTTTGGTTGGGGTTAGGCATAAGGTTAGCACTGTGGTTAAGGTTAGGTTTAAAATCAGATTTTAAGAAGAGCAATAGTAGAAACAGGCGGGGTTTATTACTTTGCAGCTGTGGTAACTAGTGACGACCCCAGGGGTGGGACTTCAGCGCTGTACAATGGCTTCCTCCACAATAGGATTCCTCTCCTCATCTCAAGCTCTTTGATGCCCCCTACTGTGAAGCACGTTTTTTCAACCCTCTGTCCTAGGAATTCCAATAATCCTCCTGGTTTGCATGAATAATTCAGCTACACTGTCTGTAATGTATTTCTAAGCAGTGGTGTAAAGTACTTAAGTAAAAAATACTTTAAATTACTACTTAAGTCGTTTTTTGGGGTATCTGTACTTTACTATTGATATTTTTTGACTACTTTTACTTTTACTCCACTACATTTTGGGGGGTATCAGTACTTTACTATTGATATTTTTTGACTACTTTTACTTTTACTCCACTACATTTTTTGGGGTATCAGTACTTTACTATTGATATTTTTTGACTACTTTTACTTTTACTCCACTATATTCCTAAAGAAAATAATGTACTTTTTACTCTATACATTTTCCCTGACACCCAAAAGTACTTGTTACATTTTGAATGCTTAACAAGACAGGCAAATTGTCAAATTCACGCACTTATCAAGAGAACATCCCTGCTCATCCCTACTGCTTCTGATTTGGCGGACTCACTATACACAAATGCTTCATTTGTAAATGATGTCTGTGTTGGAGTGTGCCCCTGACTAACCATAAATTAAAATATATATATATAAAAAAAATTGTGCCATCTGGTTTACCTAATATAAGGAATTTGAAATTATTTATTTTACTTTTGATAAAGTATATTTTTTAAATTACATTTACTTTTGATCCTTAAGTATATTTAAAATCAAATACTTTTAGACTTTTACTCTAGTAGTATTTTACTGGGTGACTTTCACTTTTACTTACATTTACATTTTAGTCATTTAGCAGACGCTCTTATCCAGAGCGACTTACAGTTAGTGAGTGCATACATTATTTTATTTATCATACTGGCCCCCCGTGGGAATCGAACCCACAACCCTGGTATTGCAAACGCCATGCTCTATCAACTGAGCTACATCCCTGCCGGCCATTCCCTCCCCTACCCTGGACGACGCTGGGCCAATTGTGCGCCGCCCATGAGTCTCCCGGTCGCGGCCGGCTGCGACAGAGCGTGGATTCGAACCAGGATCTCTAGTGGCACAGTTAGCACTGCGATGCAGTGCCTTAGACCACTGCGCCACTCAGGAGTTTAGTCATTGTCTATTAAAGGTATCTGTACTTTTACTCAAGTATGGCAATTGGGTACTTTTTCCACCACTGTTTCTAAGTAATGCTCAGACAGGCTTTTACAAAAATTGCTCCGCTTTTGATTCTAACATGTAACAGATTCAGTTCCCATATGTCTCTCACTCACTTTAACCCCTGGATGTGGATGTGTGTTGTGCAGAAGATTCGACAATCTGCTCCGGGTTGAACAAAATGCACTCTGTTACAATGGTGCTGTGACCCTAATCAAGTTAGCTAGTCCCTAGTTGGCTAAAATGGTGCATGTGTAAAATGGTGCAAATAATTGTGTTATGTAGAAAGTAGCTGGTTCGTGCCCCATGTGGGGCAGAACTAAATCCACTCGATTACTTAAAGTTTGACATGGGCCTAAATAAGACAGAACTACAACAGTTTGTACAATTTTATTTTTATATTTACAAGTTTGCCAGTCTTTGAAACAACTAAAATACCACAAAATGCTAAGGGGACCTCATTTGTTCAAAGCATAGGACAAATATTTAAAATAAAATGTTCAGTTTCATACAAATTAAAAGCAGAGTGCTAAGACCTATTTGTCAAATATAAATCTTGGTGCCTAATAATAATAATAATAATAATAATAACATCTGTGCAAATTTAATATAAACAATTTAAACAATAGGTAAAAACAAAATGTTTAAACTTTTCCATCAAAAGGAAAACATTTGCAAATAAAGCAAATATTTAACAAAAAAGTTAAACCGAGATTACACGTCTCTACATTCATGTTAAACCACATGTTTATCTGTCAAAATTAAATCAAATGTTTATCTGTCAAAATTAAATAAAATAAGAGTGGAACTCCACTTGGAGTGGAATGATAAAAGGGAAAGTGTTGACTGATAATTATTCCAACAACCTCAATGACAATCATACCAGGGGTGTATTCATTACATCTCGCAACAGAAACCGTTTAGCGTTTAAGAACCAAACAGAAACGGGGAGTGACCTACCTGAATTTGTCCAATAGAAACTATTTTTCGTTACAAAACGTTTTCCGTTTGGCGTAAACGTTTGTTGCAAAGCTTTTTGTTACAGATTAAACGTTTTGCTACGGAATCAGCGTAATGAATGCACCCCAGGTTAAAATATGTATTTCAAGTACTTGAAAATGTAATATTGTTCAAATAATTCAGACATATTTTAATTGTACAACTGACTCACTACTTGTTTTTGGAATGATTTTCTTATTTACCACAGATGCTTAGGCTTGCGTTACCTAAAACAATGCACATCAAAATCAGTTCACTACATAGGCAGGCCAATTCTGATATTTTTTCCAATGATTGGTGTTTTGACCAATCACATCAGATCTTTTCGCAGCAGAGCTGATCTGATTGGTCAAAACGCAATTTAGTGAAAAAAAAATGCTCAGAATTGGGCTGCCTGTCTAAACACAGCCAAATTAGACCAGTCATTGTTTGCTCTGATATAGCAGTGTGTAAGATGTATAGGATGACAAAATAAAAAGGATGATGATCTTAACAGAAATGGTTTGCATAGAGCTTTCAGAAGTAGTAGTACCTATTAGTATCACAGCTTTAACAGAGTTAAAGAGAGAATTTAAACAGCTAAAATGAACTGCCGTTTTTGAACAGCTTATAAAAAGAGTCACTGCAGAGTAAACACACATACAAGTTTCACTGGAGAATGGGCATACAAGTTCATCATACTTACAACAATAGTGATCCTCAAGTTAAATGTAAGGGGTCCTAGAGGTCAAAACATATCACACTTTCTTATAGTATTTCACAATAAGATGGTGCACGTTTGTCTACACACACACAACACAAACGAGGTCAATCTCGCATGCGTGACATGACATTTTCGTGACATTTGGCACAAAATAGATAACACGCTCTTGATTACCTGAAATCTATACAACTGGAGAAGCTACACTACATGGCCAAAAGTATGAACATCTCATTCCAAAATCATGGGCATTAATATGGAGTTGGTCCCTCCCTTTACTGCTATAACAGCCTCCACTCTTCTGGGAAGGCTTTCCACTAGATGTTGGAACATTGGAAGTAAGTCCCTGCAGCATTCAGCCACAAGAACATTAGTAAGGTCAGGCACTGACGTCAGGCAATTAGGCCTGGCTCGCAGTCGGCGTTCCAATTCATCCCAAAGGTGTTCGATGGGGTTGAGGTCAGGGCTCTGTGCAGGCCAGTCAAGTTCTTCCACACCAATCTCGACAAACCATTTCTGTATGGACCTCGCTTTGTGCACGGGGGCATTGTCATTCTGAAACAGGAAAGGGCCTTCCCCAAACTGTTGCTACAAAGTTGGAAGCACAGAATCGTCTAGTGTGTCATTGTATGTTGTAGTGTTAAGATTTCGCTTCACTGGAACTAAGGGGCCTAGCCCGAACCATGAAAAACAGCCCCAGACCATTATTCCTCCTCTACCAAACTTTACAGTTGGCACTATGCATTCGGGCATGTAGCGTTCTCCTGGCATCCACCAAACACAGATTGTCCGTCGGACTGCCAGATGGTGAAGCGTGATTCATCACGCCAGAGAACGCGTTTCCACTGCTCCAGAGTCCAATGGGTGCGAGCTTTACACCAATTCAGCCAACGCATGGCATTGCGCATGGTAATCTTAGGCTTGTGTGCAGCTTCTTGACCATGGAAACCCATTTCATGAAGCTCTTGACAAACAGTTATTGTGCTGACGTTGCTTCCAGAGGCAGTTTGGAACTCGGTAGTGAGTGTTGCAACCGAGGACAGACGATTTTTACATACTACGCGCTGCAGCACTCTGCAAGCTTGTGTGGCCTACCACTTTGTGGCTGAGCCGTTGTTGCTCCTAGACATTTCCACTTCACAATAACAGTACTTACAGTTGACTATGGCAGCTCTAGCAGTACAGAAATCTGACCAACTGAATTGTTGGAAAGGTGGCATCCTATGACGGTGCCACGTTGAAAGTCACTGAGCTCTTCGGTATGGGCCATTCTACTGCCAATGTTTGTCTATGAGGTTTGCATGGCTGTGTGCTCGATTTTATACACCTGTCAGCAACGAGTGTGGCTGATATGTCCGAATCCACTCATTTGAAGGGTTGTCCACATACTTTTGGCCATGTAGTGTATCAAGTCTGTGTAATCTGTAGGGAGTTGCCTGGAGTGAATTCCCAAAAATGTTCATTCACACCTTTATCTCTGGGTTAGTTTGAACATGATTTGCAAGTTGTGCTCAAGAAACCCAAGTTTTGCCCCTCCCATTTAAACTGAAATAATTTCCTGAATTCTATTTGCTCTAAAGTTCCCCAACATAACTCAGTTTCAGAATCTCTCGCATACCTCACTGCAAAATAATACCGGTGACACCAAATATATATGCATTGTATTTATAAGTATATCTACATTCAGGTGTGTATCACTGCTCCTGAGAGATATAGTTGATAAGTTGCCTGGAACAAATATTCTGGAAGCACTATCAAAACAGCTGGATACCACACAAATTCCACGTCAGTGCTGTTTGCCACAGGCATCTTCAACTCTACCTATCCCGCTGACCTTATAACAACCAGCTCCAGTCATCTCTACAGGGCCAGACCAACCCCTGCCCTATGCTCGAACACAACCTATTATCCAATGTCTAGCACTGGGTCCCCCAGAAGTTTCTTTATTTTCCCTTCCAATGCGAAATGTAATACTGTCAATAGGACATGTAAGTAATAAAATCGAAATGTTGTAATAATATTAACAGGAAAAAATGATGAACCAAACAGAACAGCTAACATCAGAGAACAGAGACCAACATGTTACTCTGTCAATATCTCATGGTGGTTAAATATATAACTGAATTATAATTTGGATCAAAGGTTGAATCAAAATAAATGGGTATAATTCCCAAACAACTAGTCTGTCCTGGGCCTAGGGTAAGGACAACTGTAATGGAGGAAGACAACTGGCTGTCTTAGTGTTTGTTAGGTGGCTTTAAAAAGCCACTCAGTCATTCAAGGAGGAAGAATCTGAGTCAGTGCATCGCGGGCACTCTGCCCCAACTTCTCAGGGAATTTCACTACAAACTCCAGCACCATGTCCCCCCTCTTCTCTGGGCACTTGGACAGGGGTAGTCCCTCTCCCACGATACGCTTCTTCATCCCAGGTTTGACCACGTCTCTGGATGTCACAGTCACAGTCCTGCCGTCCAGAGTGGGAGCGCTGACCGTGCATCCACACAGTGCCTGATGGGAGAGAGACATATAGATAGTCACAATTAGGTGTTATATTTTAAGTTAAAGAGTACAAGGCCTGGGAGTTGGGCTGGGCGGTATATCGAATTAATTTGAATTTATGTTTTAGCGCGATGTTCCAAATGCCTGTATCGTACAATTTTTTCGTTTTTATAAGCGTTTATGTGCGCTTGTTCTCATGACGTTGTCTTTTCGGTCTTGTCTCCTTTGTGCCTTCTGTGCTGTGTGCACCTCCCCACTCACACACACACACACCAAGCCCCTCCCCCTGCCACTCACAATAACATTAACATTTACATTTGTCATTTAGCAGACGCTCTTATCCAGAGCGACTTACAAAGATGAAAGATCACTTCTTCCTCTGACAACAAGCTGTTTCAACTCGCTATTTGCATTTGAGGTTCGGTCCAACAGAATCGGTGATATGGACACCGAAACACATTGAAACATTATTTTACTGTAGAGGAGAACTTAACCTTTCTAACGATACCCTTTTTATGTCTCAACTCCCAAAGTTTGCGCAGAGCAGACCCTATTAAAAACATGATTGTGGAAAATGTAAGCTCAGTTTGCTGCTTGCGGTACGTACCTCTAGCAGCATTTTAGCCACAGACTGTGCTAGCTGTCTAGTCTGTGTTGTATAAATGTGCAATGAGCATAATAAGACACATTAAGGAATACGGTATGAAAGTGGTACTTCCTGTTGTCTCGTTTTGTAGGCTAAGAACGGGCTTCAAATTTGCATCGTCAAATTCATGAAAATGCAGTCATATAAGATATATATTAAAATGTAAGTGTTTCCAAATTGAAATTAATTTACCATATGCCAGTTTAACGTATTTGACGGCCAAGAAATAGCACAAAGCCGATGTGCTTTTTCATTAGAACTACAACTCCCACCAGCTGTATATGTCTCCCTTTCGACACCTTGCCGGTCTACAAACAAACTAATCATTTTCAAAAAGTAGGCCTACTGGCTAGCCAAACGGCCTGTAACTAACAGGTTTTTACTGTCCTGCGAGTCCTCAACTTGAGCAGGCATGCTAACAAGGCTGCAGGAGTTATAGTTCAAATTAGACTTTTCTAACTTTCGGGCGATGTGTCTTACTTCTTGAGTGTAATAAAAGGCATTGAGTATGAGCAAATCAATACACGAATACATAATTATATATATTGTAAAAACGGCTAGCTGGAGCCATCTGAGCGGTCGGTTATGAATGCCCTCACCCGCTAGCACGTAATGTCGAAAATAATTGGTTCTGACTCACTACAGGCTGTCCGGCAAGAACAGCACGGATGCTTCTTAGTCCAGGACTTTTATCATCTTCACCACCACACACTATAGTATTCACACTCACACACAGAAATCTTCAGTTGACACAGGATGGACTTGTGGTTTTCTTGGATGAATTGTACCCACAATCTTCCTAAAATAAACACACATAACTTGGTCGGCAGCCAAACTTGCGTCTTCATCTGCCGACAACGATAGCCACTCTGACCTGGAGTGGGAAGGGGTCAGAGTCCAAATGTGCATTCGGGCACTCTAATTGGTGTAAACCATGAGGCAGTGACAGACAGCTGAGAAGGGGAGAAATCACCCTGACGGGATTGTGGGGAGTCAGGTGCACAGACATGGCCTTTTTTTACACACACACACACACGACCTTGTTTTCATACATTTGATTATACAAGCTTGAAACCCTTTCAAAAACACTGTACAGGGCTTGCAATAGGAGATAGTAAGTAGTAGTACTTTCATACCGTATTGGCAACTCGTTCTCATTCTGAGAAATAAGCATCTTCTTATCCATGTAGGTAGGCCACAAAGTGGACAGGCTTGCATTTTGTTCAAACAGTAGGAGACAGGAGGGTGTGTTCATAACAGTTAAACTGTTCTAACTTGTTAGCAAGCAAACAGATCCAAGATGGCTAGACTTTAAATATAAAGATTAGCCAACTAGTGGATGTGCATTGTGCATGGTTCTGGTTAACCTTTTTACAAAAATGACATTTTCATAGATAGACTTAAAAGCCTGATCAGTGATTATTGCAAAAAAGCAGGTTAACCTATTTTGATAAAATATCATAATTAGTGGGTTGTGGAAGGCTTACATTTAGCCTAGGTATAATTTTACAAGCCATGAATTCATTAGATTATTTCGCACTGTTTGAAATGCAGTATATTGAACTTTAAACTGTGCAACAAAGCTTGGAGAAAAATATATTAGAAAAGTTAGAAAACAAATGTTTTGGCTATATCGCTCAACCCTACCTGAGAGCAGCAGAGAAATATCATTACTATCATTACAGAGAATACAATTGAAAGAGTTTAGTGGGTTACGTTTATGACTGACAATGTTTAAGAAATCACAAAGCACTCACATCTCTGAGGGACACTCTAGCAGGGTAGATGATATCGGAGCCATCCCGGCGGAACACAGGATGGGGTTTGTCTTTGACCACAAACACCACGTCAGCAGGAATGTTAGTGGGCGTCTCGTCTCCCTCCCTGGGGAAGGTGATCTTGGTCCCTTCCTTCCAGCCTCGCTTGATGTCCACTGTCAGGATCTTGTCCTCGCTGCGCATGCTGCAGCCGTCCGGGTTCAGTCGCTTACGGGAGATCTTCATCTTCTTGGTGCAGCCGGAGAACACCTCCTCCAGGCTCACCTTCAGCTCGTGCACCACCGGAGAATCTTTCTTCTTCTCCCGGCCCCCATGGGGACCCCCTGGCCGAGATTTGAAGGACCTCTGGTGTTGGTGGAACCCTCCCATTCCACCCGGCATGCCCCCCATCCCTCCCATACCGAATGCGGCAAAGGGGTCGTCAGTGTCCATGTCATCATCCCCGTTGCGTGCGAAGAACTGGTCGAATGGGCTGCGGCCGCCAAAGAACTCGGTAAACATGGCGTGAGGATCTCCATGGAAGGTGTAGTTGTAGTTGTTGGGGCCGTTGGGACCACCACCCCCGCCGGCTGTGGGCCCCTTTAGGCCTGGTAAGAGTGAACACAAGAACAAACATCAAAATTGTTATTTTAGAACAAGAACAAACATCAAATTTTATTTTAAATCACTTTCTGATTCACTTATTCACAACATTTTACATTTTAGTCATTTAGCAGACGCTCTTATCCAGAGCGAGTTACAGTTAGTGAGTGCATAAATTTTTTCACAACACACTTAACACTTCCAGACATACCATCTCTCTAAATAAATCATGCTAAAAGCTAATGATTAAGCATGCTACATTTCCATCTGTGTCTTCAGGGGTCACTGACAGAAGTGTTTCTAAAAAGGTGTTCTGCAATGTGTCACCGACCATGAGCGACGTGACAGGAGGAAGGAATTAACGTTGTGACGTGAACAAACTAGCCCCACTGACAGTTTCAACTCATAACAAGTAGGAAAGTTCCAGCAAGTTCTCGAGAGAACTGTAGCGCCTCTGACGCTCAGTCGCGTCCAAGATAATAACCACACTAGTTTATAGGGCTACAATCAAAGAAAAACACAAACAGTAACATTTAAACAATAACGTTAGTTACAATCGTCCAAAACAAGGGCCACGGCTGATACAGCTAGTAATGTTACATAGCTGGCAAACCGGACAACGTCGATTGCGCAAACAGGTTGGGTTACAATGCACGACATGGAACCAAAAGTTGATGCGTTACCTTCTTCTCCATATCGGTCATATATATCCTTTTTCTTTGCGTCGCTGAGGACATCATAGGCTTCAGCGATCTCTTTGAATTTATCCTCAGCTCCAGTGGACTTGTTTTTATCGGGGTGATATCGTAGGGCCTGCTTTCGATACGCCTTCTTTATCTCGTCCTCAGAGGCGCCTTTCTGTATACCCAACACTTTATAATAGTCTTTACCCATTACAAGTATCCTCAAGTAACGCTTGATATTCAAAAAACCATCGTCAATTCACCAGTTAATCTTTTATCAGAATAAGGCTGTCAACCAGTAGCTAGCTAGCTACTTAGCCAGAGTTGACAGCTGCAAGTGCAGCCTACAAATCCGACCCTCCACGATTTTTTTACCTATCAAACTATGGAGTTGCATAAATATATCTCACTCTCTGCTGAATAAACCTATTTATGAGGCGAAATATCGTGGCTACTCAAAATACGCTTTTCACCATGTCGCTAGCTAGCCACCATGCAAGAAACTTCCAGAACTCGCCTAGTGGTGCTGATACTGCTGTGACTGAAATCTCCGCCCTTTGCTACGTCATGCTTTCAAAATGGTCTGTGCTTTCAGAATCCTTGGGACGTCCCTATGAAGTTGAAATGGTTAAGGTTAGGGTAGGCTCGTCGAGAACCAGGCGTGACAACTGGTTAGGGTTTATGGTAGGGACGTCCCAAGGATCCCGAAAAGCGCTGACCCTGTCCAAATCTAGACGAACTACGTCCCCACCACTTCTCTGCAGCAGTTGCTTGCACAGATAAAACTGGTTAAATTGCATGTTCAAGGATCGGCAACTGGCGGCCCAACAACATTTTGCTTAGTGCCCCCAAAAGGGTAGGGCCGGCTCTGACTGCATGTGTGGGTATGGATGTAAGTACACATACCCACGAGCCACTGCAGACCCTGATGAGTTCAGATTTTTTTGTGGCCCCCACCCCCATCAAAGTTGCTCATCCCTGTTGTAGATAATAATATCATCACATTGTGGGTATCTGTGCCAAAGCTTTATAAATTGTTTCATTAGCTAAAATAATATGAATGCATATTGTGACAAGACTATTGATATGTTGCATATCAAATGGCCACACGTTAGAACAAAATAATAGTGTTCCTCTTGCAATGCCTAATTACATATCCTACATATCTTTCATGATAAGGAAAGATATTGGTTTAAAATGACTACATGTCAGGACCTCTGGAAAATAAAGAAGAGTAACTTGCATAGTCAGTAAAGTGATAATGATGCTGACTACCACAGAGTGGCAGCATTGCAGCTTGTGGTTTAAATCACTGATACTGTAACATTATTCTCATGCTTCACTGGAGAGCCCCATAGTATGATAACCTGATATGCTCCAGTATCAGTTTGGATTCCAGGCTAATAATACGAGCCCACCCTACCATAAAATCTGTTGCTAATCACAACGTCCAACAAACCAAACTTGAACATGATGTTAAATTGAGATTATGAGAGAGCCATCTGTTTAAATCAATTGAATTTGCTGGCGGCAACATGATGAGACGGTCCAGCTTTTCCAACTCCTGTCCAGGTATTCCAACTCCTGTCCACTCCAACACAGAGTCTGCTTTTCTGCACATAATCAACAAAACCAGCAGTCCCCTTTGAACAAATCCTTGTTACCATGACAGCAGGTAACAGCTAATATGTCAATACATTTTCATCCATGCAGATACATCAAAAAAGCTTACCGTGCTCTTGTACCTTTGTGTGCTCCTGTCTGATGTGTGTGGTCTAACCTGATTGTAAATATAGAATACAGATCTGCTGCCTGTGTGTGTTGACATGCTCCTTTTAGTCAAATATGAAGGACATGATCCCTCTGTCTGAAGGATATCTTGGGCAACATCTCCAAGCTCTGCAACTTACAGCCAGCACCTCACAGCTCTGATAGCACTACAGCTGACAGCTCTCACTCCATTGGAAAATTATAGGACAGTATTAGGCCTTAATGTTTGTTCAGGGTATGGGGAGAATACACACGCTCTAAAATAAACATGTGTTTGTTTTTGTTGGTTCTCGAGGTCAGAGTGGCAGAAAAAAGAAAAATGGCACAGGTGGCCTGGGGGAGGGGTAAGTGTTGGTATGCAGAGGTCTTGCTGTCCCTCATCCACATGGATCAGGCCCATAGGGGGGTCGGTGTGAGACAGTGTGACTGAGTGAGGAGCAGAGCTCAGCAGAGATGTGTCTTGGCTCTTCTGAGAGCAGAGAGGGATCTGTTTCTGAGTAGGGTTGTGTGTGGCTGACCAAGGTTACTGAGCTACTGCAGAGCAGAGCAGAGCAAATCGGGCATCTTATATTTAGCATTGCGACATGCACGCTACGGATTATGTCTTGGGTGTCTCGGGTTTCGCCTTCAGTACGTTTGTGGGTGTGGAGGGGGTCCGGTAACTGGTGGGAGGCCTCTCTTCAGGTGAGGAGGTGGTGGGTTACTGACGTTTAACCCCCTCTCATTCTACGAACATCTCACAGGCAAGCTCTTCCTCTCTGTCTCTCTCTCTCTCTCTCTCTCTCTCTCTCTCTCTCTCTCTCTCTCTCTCTCTCTCTCTCTCTCTCTCTTTCTCTCTCCCACCCTCTTGGTTTCTTTACCTCTTTACTTCTTTCTCACACCCTCACACAGGAAAAGGCTTTTTACGGTGACACAGTCGTTTCCCATTCTGGAAGGCTATTTGGAGGGTGCAGATAGTAAGACAAACAGTCGCAGAGCACATAGAGGACTAATCAGAGACAAGTAGAGAACACTAACTAGGTTTTTGCAAACCATTGGAGGGACCTCATTTTAGTGCGGAGGCACATTAAGGTCATAGTTCAAAAGGGGTCATGGATACACTGGCTTTAGAGGCGAAGTCAAATGGGCAAGAAAAGAAAAGTTCAGCCCAGAGACCAAGACCTAAGCCACCCAAAAAGGCCAAAAGGATTGTTTACTTTGAGGTAGAAATCGTGGATGCAAAGACAAAGGAGAAGCTACTACTCTTGGACAAAGTGAGTGCCTGGAGTGTGTGTGTGTGTGCGCGAGCGTGTGTGTGTGGCTGTGTCACTGTGTCTCATCAGTCACTGTGCACGTTCAATACTGTATTTGATACTGTACACTGAGCAAAATGACATTTAAAAGTCAGAAATAATCAGCTGAGGTCTAATTATAGTCCTAGTAAAAGCCATAATACTGTCTGATGAAGTCAGAGGACACTTGTTTGCTTTAGCTCAAGAAGTTACCGAGTCATCCCTTTGACCGGACAGCCGGCTAATTTACAGTTCTCAGACAATATGGCTGATTCTACAGAGGTTGTGTTGCAGTTAGGAGGTGAAAATTCCCCCTGATCTTGTAGGAATCTTCTGGGCTAGTTATGAGTTATGTGTCAGCTCAGTGTCCTGAAGCCAGTGGGTGTCTTGAAGCCAACAGCAAGCACCATGTATTTAGTGGCTTTTATGAATGTGAGCGGTTGTGTTGCAATCATAATTAATTACGGTTGAAATGCTGTATCATAGTCTCACAATTACTTCAAGATCTTCATTATGAAAACAGATGCAGTTTCCTGTAACTGTAGGCTGTTTTAATTTGCTTGGCTGTCTTAACAGTGGGAATAAATCTGTTAGTGTTATAGCATATGTACAGTATGTGGTATGGTACTAATTTCACAACTTGAAAACAAATATCAAACTTTAGTCAATAAATCTATCTGGGATACATTTATTAGACCCATGGTAGTAACACTAGTAGTATGTTTGATTGACTGTCTTTCTGAACAGGTTGAGCCAACTTCTACTATTTTGGATATTAAGGCTTTGTTCCACAAATCAAGTGAGTATATGACAAAGTCCAGGCCCACCTTAAGAGTGCGTGCACCACAAACATTAACATTTAAATTATAGTAATTTAGCAGACGCTCTTATCCAGATCCATTTTCAGTCATTGATGTAACAACATGAAATGTAAAACATTTTTGTAACATGATCTACTCTCTACACCAGGGATGGGCAACTTTGATGGGGGTGGGGGCCACAAAAAAATCTGAACTAATCATGAGGGGCCGCAGTTGCTCTTGACTGCGGAGAGAAAATCTTTAAGTTTTAGAGTTAGTTTCATGCAATTCTATACATTTTGTCATGGGGCATAACGGAAATGTTGCAGTTTTAAAGCAAGTTTGCTGCTATTATACACATTTTGCCATGGGGTGGAGAGGAACATTTGCCATTTTACAGCTAATTTCCTGCAATTCTACACATTTTGCTATAGGGTGGAGAGAAATGTTTGCATTTGTTTTTAATATGATATCTGAGTGAGACTGACTAACAAAATCAATTGATCCGCGGGCCTTCAAAAGGGGGACCAGTTGCCCATCCCTGCTCTACATGCTTAGAACAAAATGTGCTTTCTAGAATCTAAAAGGGTTCTTCGGCTGTCCCCATAGGAGAACCCTTTGAAGAACCCCTGTTAGTTCCATGTAGAACCCTTTTGGTTCCAAGTAGAACCGTTATGGGTTCCATGTAGAACCCTTTCCACAGAGGGTTCTACATGGATGGAACCCAAAATGGTTCTACCTGGAACCAAAAAGGGTTCTCCTATGGGAACAGCCGAAGAAGCCTTTTGGAACGCTTTTTTCTAAGTGTGTAGATATGTATGATCCATATACAATATGTCCTGATAATTATGAGGTTAATCTCGCAATGCCATCTTTCCAAGTCTCGTTAATTACTCGGCTACTGGAAGGAAGCCTAGAAATGGAGGCTATTATAAGCTTAATTAACTTCTGTCTTCTTGCCAGATCCCCAGTGGTACCCAGCCAGACAGTCCTTACGCCTGGATCCTAGTAAGCCCCACACCTCCCATGCATGATGCCTCAGCTACCTACACAGACTCATATGAGTGCTAGAAATTGCTATACCAAAACCGTATTAAGGTCTTATCTTCTGTGATATGGTCCGCAATGTCATGGCTGACTGTAGCATTGTGCTCTGTCTTGCTCCTCAGAGGGTAAGGGTCTGAAGGATGAGGACATCTTGCAGACACTTCCTGTTGGAACCACGGCCAGCTTCTACTTCTCTGACCTGGGGGCCCAGATCGCCTGGGGCACTGTGAGCACATGCAAACACACACACACACGCGTGAATGCACGCACGCACGTACGCATGCACACAAACACACACACGAACGCACTTGCGCACACACACACACATTCTACTGTATATCTTGACTCCTGCATTTAAATATACACAGCCACACTCCTTCAATTAATCAACTATAGCCTTGCATATAAATATACACCCACACTGACAGATAGATGCACTGTACTCTGGTTCGGTTTTCTCTCACCTCCTAGCTCCTCTATCTTCTGTCCTAGGACACATAATCTCATGGCCCTATTCCCCCCACAGGTGTTTATCCCCCTGACCTCCTTTTCACCCTCCACTGCCATAGCCTCCTCAACTATTCTCCACAACCAACCACATACTGTAACCACGCTCCATGTCCTCAATCCTCTCACCCCTTATCCACCCGTCTCTGAACCCCCGGTGGAATAGGGTGACGCCAGTGTTGGGGGGTAGCGGGGTCCAATGTCCTCCTTGCAGCCTGGCACCATAGCTGAGATCAACAGTAGCGATCAGTCACCCGTGCTGAGCCTGGACCCATGCCAGAGGTGTTGATTCATAGATCTGTTTCATCACAAACTGACTGTCAGCTAAGCTGCCCTATCTCTTGGGGAATGCTTGTGTTACATGCCAACTTGTTTTCTCTAATACTCTATTACAAATAATCTACTTGCCCTCCTCCCTAGGCACTCCTGTAGATCTGAATTGATCGGATAGCTTTAAGCAATATGATAAAACTTCCATCCAGCCTATCAGAACGCAAGGTGAAGCAAGTAGCACCTACCGATCCAATCAGCACCAACAGTGCCTTGCAAAAGTATTCATCCCCCTTGGCGTTTTTCCTATTTTGTTGCATTACAACCTGTAATTTAAATGGATTTTTATTTTTATTTCATGTAATGGACATACACAAAATAGTCCAAATTGGTCAAGTGAAATGAAAAACATAACTTGTTTCAAAAGATTCTAAAAAATAAATAATGGAAAAGTGGTGCGTGCATATGTATTCACCCCCTTTGCTATGAAGCCCCTAAATAAGATCTGGTGCAACCAATTACCTTCAGAAGTCACATAATTAGTTAAATAAAGTCCACCTGTGTGTAATTAAGTGTCACATGATCTGTCACATGATCTCAGTATATATACACCTGTTCTGAAAGTTCCCAGAGTCTGCAACACCACTAAGCAAGGGGCACCACCAAGCAAGGGGCACCACCAAGCAAGCGGCACCATGAAGACCAAGGAGCTCTCCAAACAGGTCAGGGACAAAGTTGTGGAGAAGTACAGATCAGGGTTGGGTTATAAAACAATATCCAAAACTTTCAACATCCCACAGAGCACCATTAAATCCATTATTAAAAAATGGAAAGAATATGGCAGGGCAACAAACCTGCCAAGAGAGGGCCGCCCATCGAAACTCACAGACCAGGCAAGGAGGGCATTAATCAGAGAGGCAACAAAGAGACCAAAGATAACCCTGAAGGTGCAAAGCTCCACAGCGGAGATTGGAGTATCTGTCCATAGGACCACTTTAAGCCATACACTCCACAGAGCTGGGCTTTACAGAAGAGTGGCCAGAAAAAAGCCATTGCTTAAAGAAAAAAATAAGCAAACACGTTTGGTGTTCGCCAAAAGGCATGTGGGAGACTCCCCAAACATATGGAAGAAGGTACTCTGGTCAGATGAGACTAAAATTGAGCTTTTTGGCCATAAAGGAAAACATTATGTCTGGCACAAACCCAACACCTCTAATCACCCCAAGAACACCATCCCCACAGTGAAGCATGGTGGTGGCAGCATCATGCTGTGGGGATGTTTTTCATCGGCAGGGACTGAGAAAACGGTCAGAATTGAAGGAATGATGAATGGCGCTAAATACAGGGAAATTCTTGAGGGAAACCTGTTTCAGTCTTCCAGAGATTTGAGACTGGGACGGAGGTTTACCTTCCAGCAGGACAATGACCCTAAGCATACTGCTAAAGCAACACTTGAGTGGTTTAAGGGGAAACATTTAAATGTCTTGGAATGGCCTTGTCAAAGCCCAGACCTCAATCCAATTGATCATCTGTGGTATGACTTAAAGATTGCTGTACACCAGCGGAACCCATCCAACTTGAAGAAGCAGTTTTGCCTTGAAGAATGGGCAAAAATCCCAGTGGCTAGAAGTGTCAAGCTAATAGAGACATACCCCAAGAGACTTGGGTTGGGGTGAATAGTTATGCACGCTCAAGTTTTTCGTTTTTTTGTCTTATTTCTTGTTTGTTTCACAATAAAAAATATTTTGCATCTTCAAAGTGGTAGGCATGTTGTGTAAATCAAATGATACAAACCCCCAAAAAATCCATTTTAATTCCAGGTTGTAAGGCAACAAAATAGGAAAAATGCCAAGGGGGGTGAATACTTTTGCAAGTCACTGTACATGTCTCACCTTTATGTCTTCCCCCCTCCTCAGGTCTTCCTATCAGAGTGTTATGGACCACTGCTCATCTACTTGATGTTCTACTTCCGCCTGCCTTTCATCTACGCCCCAAAGTATGACTTTAGCAGCAGCAAGCACTGGGTTGTACAGTGAGTGTCAAATTACTGCATTTTCAAGGATCTATTCTATCTCTGTCACTATACCTCGCACTTCTAAATATTTCAGGCTCTCCAAGTGATGATTACAGTGACATAATTACGTCAGGTTGACAGGTGATGGTGTTAACAGTGAAGATAATGTGTGTGCTGCATCAGAGAAGCATGACAGCCATCTTGGACTGTCATAGAGACCAGTGAATGAATGATGTAGTAATCAAAGCTAAATATGTGATGATAATAAGATGTAATCTATACTATGATAACTTTTCCCCTCCCGCTGCAGTTTGGCCTGCATGTGTCACTCATTCCACTATGTGAAGAGAATCCTTGAGACGCTGTTCATCCACCGAATCTCCCACGGTACCATGCCACTGAGAAACATCTTCAAGGTGAGAAGATTGAATAAGGGCATCTTATTGTACTATTTCACTGTAGAGCCCCTAGTCCCGCTCAACCTGCCTCAGATAGCTCCTTTGTCCCACCCCCCATACACGCGGAGACCGGCTCAATCGGTACCTCCAGTGATGCTATCTCTTTCAGCGTTACCCAATGCTTAGGTGTACCTCCACTGTACTCATATCCTTCCATATCCTTGTCTGTACATAATGCCCTGAATCTATTCTACAACGCCCGGAAATCTGCCCCTTTTATTCTCTGTACCCAACGCACTAAAAGACCAGTTCTTAAAGCCTTTAGCCGTATCCTTATTCTATTCCTCCTCTGTTCCTCTGGTGATGTAGAGGTTAACCCAGGCCCTGTAGCCCCCAGTATCACTCCTACTCCCCAGGCACTATCATTTGTTGACTTCTGTAACCATAAAAGCCTTGGTTTCTTGCATGTTAACATCAGAAGCCTCCTCCCCAAGTTTGAGTTATTCACTGCGTTAGCACACTCTGCCAACCCTGATGTTCTAGCAGTGTCTGAATCCTGGCTTAGGAAGGCCACCAAAAATTCAGAAATTTCCATCTCGAACTACAACATTTTCCATCTATATAGAACTGCCAAAGGGGGCGGAGTTGCAATCTACTGTAGAGATAGCCTGCAGAGCTCTATCATACTATCCAGGTCTGTGCCCAAACAGTTTGAGCTTGCCCCCCATCTATCCTCAGAGTTCGTACTTCTTGGTGACCTAAACTGGGATATGCTTAACACCCCGGCCGTCCTACAATCTAAACTAGATGCCCTCAATCTCAAACCAATTATCAAGGAACCTACCAGGTACAACCCTAAATCCATAAACATGGGCACCCTCATAGATATCATCCTGACTAATTTACCCTCTAAATACACCTCCGCTGTCTTCAACCAGGATTTCAGCGATCACTGCCTCATTGCCTGCGTCCGTAATGGGTCCGCGGTCAAACGACCACCCCTCATCACTGTCAAGCGCTCCCTAAAACACTTCAGCAAGCAGGCCTTTCTAATTTACCTGGCCCGGGTATCCTGGATGGATATTGACCTCATTCCGTCAGTAGAGGATGCCTGGATGTTCTTCAAAAGTGCTTTCCT
Organism: Coregonus lavaretus; assembly: GCF_964263955.1. Classification (NCBI taxonomy): domain Eukaryota; kingdom Metazoa; phylum Chordata; class Actinopteri; order Salmoniformes; family Salmonidae; genus Coregonus; species Coregonus lavaretus. Next base: position 25,990,329 of record NC_140015.1, on the reverse strand, counting down.
CTCCATCTTAAATAAGCATGCCCCATTCAAAAAATTCAGAACTAAGAACAGATATAGCCCCTGGTTCACCTCAGACTTGACTGCCCTTGACCAGCACAAAAACATCCTGTGGCGTACTGCATTAGCATCGAACAGCCCCCACGACATGCAACTTTTCAGGGAAGTCAGGAACCAATATACACAATCAGTTAGGAAAGCAAAGGCTAGCTTTTTCAAACAGAAATTTGCATCCTGTAGCACTAACTCCAAAAAGTTTTGGGACACTGTAAAGCCCATGGAGACTAAGAGCTCCTCCTCCCAGCTACCCACTGCACTGAGGCTAGGAAACACTATCACCACTGATAAATCTACGATAATGGAGAATTTCAATAAGCATTTTGCTACGGCTGGGCATGCTTTCCACCTGGCTACCCCTACCCCGGCCACCAGCTCTGCACCCACCGCTGCAACTTGCCCATGCCCCCCCCCCAATTCTCCTTCACCCAAATTCAGATAGCTGATGCCCTGAAAGAGCTGCAAAATCTGGACCCCTACAAATCAGCTGGGCTAGACAATCTGGACCCTTTCTTTGTAAAATGAGGCGCCGAAATTGTCGCAACCCCTATTACTAGCCTGTTCAACCTCTCTTTCGTATCGTCTGAGATCCCCAGAGATTGGAAAGCTGCTGCGGTCATCCCCCTCTTCAAAGGGGGTGACACTCTAGATCCAAACTGTGACAGACCTACTGTATATCCATCCTGCCCTGCCTTTCGAAAGTATTTGAAAGACAAGTTAACAAACAGATCACCGACCATTTCGAATCCCACCGTACCTTCTCCGCTATGCAATCTGGTTTCCGAGCTGGTCATGGGTGCACCTCAGCCACGCTCAAGGTCCTAAACAATATAATAACCGCGATCGATAAAAGAAAGTACTGTGCAGCCATCTTCATCGACCTGGCCAAGGCTTTTGACTCTGTCAATCACTGCATTCTTATTGGCAGACTAAATAGCCTTGGTTTCTCAAATGACTGCCTCGCCTGGTTAACCAACTACTTCTCAGATAGAGATCAATGTGTCAAATCGGAGGGCCTGTTGTCTGGACCTCTGGCAGTCTCTATGGGGGTGCCACAGGGTTCAATTCTCGGACCGACTCTATTCTCTGTGTATATCAATGATGTCGCTCTTGCTGCTGGTGACTCTCAGATCCACCTCTACGCAGACGACACCATTTTGTATACATCTGGCCCTTCATTGGACACTGTGTTAACAAACCTCCAAACGAGCTTCAATGCCATACAACACTCCTTCTGTGGCCTCCAACTGCTCTTAAACGCTAGTAAAACTAAATGCATGCACTTCAATCGAACGCTGCTTGCACCCGCCCGCCCGACTAGAATCACTACTCTCGGCCGTTCTGACTTAGAATATGTGAACAACTACAAATATCTAGGTGTCTGGTTAGACCGTAAACTCTCTTTCCAGACTCACATTAAGCATCTCCAATCCAAAGTTAAATCTAGAATCGGCTTCCTATTTCGCAAACAAAGCCTCCTTCACTCATGCTGCTAAACATGCCCTTTTAAAACGGACTATCCTACCGATCCTTGACTTCGGCGATGTCATTTACAAAATAGCTTCCAACACTCTACTCAGCAAATTGGATGTAGTCTATCACAGTGCCATCCGTCTTGTCACCAAAGCCCCATATACTACCCACCATTGTGACCTGTATGCTCTCGTTGGCTGGCCCTCACTATTCGTCGCCAAACCCACTGGCTCCAGGTCATCTATAAATCACTTCTAGGCAAATTGGTCACCATAGCAACACCCATCCGTAATATGCGTTCCAGCAGGTATATCTCACTGGTCATCCCCAAAGCCAACACCTCGTTTGGCCGCCATTCCTTCCAGTTCTCTGCTGCAAATGACTGGAACGAACGGCAAAAATCTCTGAAGCTGGAGACACATATCTCCCTCACTAACTTTAAGCATCAGTTGTCAGAGCAGCTTACCGATCACTGCACCTGTACACAGCCCATCTGTAATTAGCCCACCCAACTACCTCATCCCCATATTGTTATTTACATTGTTATTTATTTTGCTCGTTTGCACCCCAGTATCTCTATTTGCATATCATCTTATGCACATCTATCACTCCAGTGTTAATACTAAATTGTAATTATTTTGCACTATAGCCTATTTATTGCCTTACCTCCATAACCTACTACATTTGCACACACTGTATATAGATTTTCTATTGTGTTATTGACTGTACGTTTAGTTTATTCCATATGTAACTCTGTGTTGTTGTTGTTTTTATCGCACTGCTTTGCTTTATCTTGGCCAGGTCGCAGTTGTAAATGAGAACTTGTTCTCAACTGGCTTACCTGGTTAAATAAAGGTGAAATAAAAATCTCCAATCTCCAATTCTAAAGAGGATCTGTGATCCAGTTTGATCCAATGATCTCTGATAATAACAGTATTTCTATACCTTTTATTTAGTGGTTTACTTTCATGTGACATAGTTTCTAAACTTATTGTCTGGGGTAAACATATTGTCTAATTAATTTGTTATTACATTCTGATGACTTGTAAAACTGGTCTTGCTTCTTTTCCAGAACTGCAGTTATTACTGGTGTTTCGCAGCATGGATGGCCTACTACATCAACCATCCACTCTATACACCGCCCTGTAAGTCCTGTCTACCCTGAGGTGATATCATATCTAACCCACCTAATGCACACTGATCTCTACACTGTCTGCTGGTTGCCAGGATGTTACAGAATACAGATAGATCTTTTCATAATCCCTAATGACTTTCAATGTTCTTTCCCATGATACATCACACCTGCTTGTGTGTTTACAGACTATGGGCAACAGCAAGTGAAGACAGCACTCATTATATTCTTAGTAAGTATTCTTTAGTTAGTGTGTTGAAGATTATATTTATTTTAATACCTCATGATGTAATATATTAATTTAGTAATTTCTTTGTAATGGAGTTGAGGCTACACAGTAGGCCCATTAGGCACAAATAATCAGTGGTGTAAAGTACTTAAGTAAAAATACTTTAAAGTACTATTTAAGTCATTTTTTGGGGTATATGTACTTTACTTTACTATTTCTATTTTTGACTTTGACTTTTACTCCACTACATTCCTAAAGAAAATAATGTACTTTTTACTCCATACATTTTCCCTGACACCCAAAAGTACTCGTTACATTTTGAATACCAAGCAGGACAGGAAAATGGTCAAATTCACTCACTTATCAAGAGAACATCCCTGGTCATCCCTACTGCCTCTGATCTGGCGGACTCACTAAACACAAATGCTTCGTTTGAGAATTATGTCTGATTGTTGGAGTGTGCCCCTGGCTATCTGTAAATTAAAAAAACAAGAAAATGGTGCCCCCTGGTTTGCTTTATGTAAGGAATGTGAAATAATTTGTACTTGTACTTTTACTTTTGATACTTAAATATATTTTAGCAATTACATTTACTTTTGATACTTAAGTATATTTAAAACCAAATAGTTTTACTCAAGTAGTATTTTACTGGGTGGCTTTTACTTTTACTTGAGTCATTGTCTATTAAGGTATCTTTACTTTTACTCAAGTATGACAATTGGGTACTTTTTCCACCACTGCAAATAATAGTCTTACCACCAGATACGAGGAGACGAGGTTACACAATAATAACATCATTAACATCAGTGCAATATAGATCAGACTTCCCAGCAGAGTAACAATAATATCTTCATGGAGTTACTAGAGTTATCACATTGTTATTACATAGGTATAAGAGCAACTTAATGTAAAGTTTCACCAGGAAGTGTCACCAGGTCTTCTTTTGTGTTTGGTTAGAGTTGTGGCTGATTGAGCCCTTTGTCATGTTATTGTATTTTCCTCATCCTCACAGTTCTGTCAGGTCGGCAACTTCTCCATCAACATCGCTCTACGCAACCTCAAATGTTCAGGTGAGCTCCCATAGGCTCTTGCTTATATTATTCATGCAGTGCAGTCCATTATCAGATATGTACTTCGAAAGTTAGCACACAAGGTTCCTAGGTTCCTTCCTTTCTAGGGAGTTTTTCCTAGCCACTGTGCTTCTGCATCTACTTGCTCTTTGAGGTTTTAGGCTAGGTATCTGTATACTTTGTGACAACTGCTGATGTAAAAAGGGCTTTATAAAATACATTTGATTGATTGATTAATTGACGAGCACTGCTTTACAGGATCCCCCATGTTAACCTTTCCATGTTAACCTTTTCTTCTCCATTCTTTCTCATATTATCCCAGGTTCGAAGGTCAAGAAGATCCCACACCCGACTAAGAATCCGTTCACCTGGATCTTCGCGTTGGTGTCTTGTCCCAACTATACATACGAGGTGAGGCGTTCTAGTAAAGAATGGTGGGTTGATTGAAATATTTGTATTTGCACGTTTTAGACTGGAAACACTTTGAAATTCAGTTTCACTTCCCCTCATGGGGTTTGGAGTTATAGTGATGCTGCCACCTTCTGGCCAATAGGTGTCAAGAGAGAATAAATGGAACGGTATCAAACACATGAAACACATGGTTTCCTTGTGCTTGATACCATTTAGTTTAGTCCATTCCAGCCATTATTGTAATCCGTCCTCCTCTCACCAGCCTCCAGTGGTACTACATGTATAATATGTGTAACAGTGTATCTGGTCCTCTGCAGCTGGGGTCGTGGATGGGCTTCACAGTGATGACCCAGTGCTTGCCGGTGGCTTTCTTCACCATCGTGGGCTTTGTCCTGATGACGGTGTGGGCCAGGGGAAAGCACCGAAACTACCGCAAGGAGTTCCGTGACTACCCCACCCTGCGCTCCCCTATACTGCCCTTCATCCTTTAGTCAGAGAAGGGCTGGTCCCACACATAACTTGACCCCCTTCAGCCCCACTGCAGTCTACAGCTGGACTCTCAGCGCATGTTCCCTGGTGTTTCTGACTGGGTAGGTTGGAAGGAGTTGTTGGAATAGTTCAACTACACTGTGACTCTGGTCTTAGGGAGTTGAAAACCCTTTGATGACTTAAATGCAGATGAGTCTTAATCTGATGTAATGTGTACTACCGGTACCTACTGTACATGTCATGGAGTGGAAGCACAAATTAATGAAAAAAATACACTTGTTTTACTAAAGCAGTGACTTAACTGTCGGCTAAACTGTTCTGTTGGATTTTGTATTATTTGTTGCATGTTATAGCTTGTCGTTTGTGTCAAGATTTAACGTGTCATTGTTTAAATTAAGTTTCATCTAACAGCATTCTCATTGTGTGATGGTTGGGTTTCAGACAGTAACACTAATTAATTTACATATTCGTCTTACCGCTTATTATATACACAGAGGTAATAAATATCACACCACAAGAGTGGAAAAGACAACTTTATTTTTCCCCCTGGAAACAGGGCCAACATAACAATTAACAGTGTGACATCAAACACGTAACAGATGGAAATATGGAATGTGACGTTGTTTCAAAAGCAGAAGGCAAAATTAAGAGAGCTCATTGTAATCCTCTCAGATAACAAGGTTGCATTTGATCAAGATGTCCATCATATCGTGGGGAATTGTATGTTACTGTGTTGAGATTGTAAACAAAGAAAATGTATTAGTGCTACAATGACACTTCCTAAAGTTTTTGGTTGGTTAATTTTCCCTTAAAAAAATAACATCATTCAGTTGTTTTCTCTCCTCAAACTGAAGCAGGCAGGATCATTGGGCCTTGAGCTACATTGGTTCTGGTCTGCCAGTCCATTTCAACTAGAATTCTGCTTCAAACAGTTGTAATTTTGTAGATGAAATCTAGGTTCATCCACAGTAGATTAAATTAGATTAATCTAAAATGTTTAGAAATGAAGTGAACATAAATGAGGGGATGAGGAAATGTAAAAGGCAAGCATACAAACATACAAATGACAGATTATGTTGCCTTAGTTTAGCAGGTACTACATACTGTATATTGGTATTTCTAAATGTTAGTGAAACAGTTAATAACAGTAATAAAACATAGGTCAGTACTGGTGAAGCCATGAGAACGTCTGGAGACTAAGCTTAATTTCCATTGCTGGTATAATGAGAGATTGACATCACTGACCTTTGATGAATCAACAAATTCATACTGTACATTCTCAAATTAAATCAGTTCACATTGTCATCATAAAAGAAAAACAAAGTTGAGTTTCTAGTTAAACTGAGGATATCATATGACATTTGATATGTCTTTTTAAAAATACTGTCTGAGTAAACAATGAAGAAATGTAAGTACCATATTTGCTAGAACAGATACACCAAGGATACATGTTATTATTTTCTTGTCAGACTGACTCAGAGAGCACAGAAACCAGTCTTTTAAAGAAGGCTCCAGTGGTAGCCAAGTCTAGAGTCTGAGGAATCCAGAGAAAGTATTTCTCACTGGCTGCACTCACTGACCCGCCCCTTACATAACAGGCAGCCCTCCACTTGACTTTTATAGCGTCCTTAGGCAGGTTCCTAACATTCCTATATGAGTTTAGAGGGAGATCCTATAAAAGCAATACCACCAGAATGGGTCAGGTGACAGCAGTCCTTATCCCCAGTACCACAGAGAGGTGGTATGGAAGCCCACGTACACGTTTATAATCACTGTCAAGGCCCAAGTCACTACCACAGTGTCCTTTTCCCCACATCTCCTTGAACCGTTACAGAAGGTTCTAGAGATGCAGTGAACACAGTATGTGTGTATACTGTATGAATACAGACAGATACATCTGCTCCTCAGAGGAGTGTGTTGTTCCGTTCCCCCCTCTCATGGTCAGAGATCGTCCTCCTCATCCAGGAAGTGGGTCCTCTGCAGCACCTTCACGTGGCGCTCGTAGATCTTTAGGGCGGGCCCAAGTCTGATGGACAGGCCAGTCAACACGTCACTGCGCTGCATCAGGAGCAGGGACTTTCCATCAATTTCCTGTTGGGGGGAGAACAGATGGAGTAATTGAACTAACATCTAAATGTGGATTGGAGTGTGAACTAGTTACATCAAAGCAAATGCATCCTAGTCTAGGGGGTACAGGATCTGTTGCTTTGGTTTATGGATGAGCACATTCATATATTCTAATGAAAGCAATGCAAATGTCATGCATATATTTCATGTATGCTTTCATATCATTTAACTTACTATTTGCCCAAGCCATTTACCCAGGTCAAGAAACAACCACCAGCCAAGCGATACTCAAATACATTTTACACGATGGCCACTTTTAGAAGTCAACAGGAGGTCGAGGGCCACGGGTCTGTGTGGACACCCCACAGGCTGCCATTAGTGTCACTGCACTAGCCCATAGGACCTTCACTTCATACAGATTACTAAGAATTGGATAGGTGGTACTTCAATGCAATAAGGTCAAATCTTCACCTTGTCTACTGATGGGCTACGTGGACTGTTCACCATATTGATTATAATATACCCAACACTTTCACATCTCCAGGAGTGCCTGGGGGCTGTCTCTGGCTAGCTAGAGGCTGTCTCTGGACAGGGATTCGGTCTGAGTGGTTGTCTGAGTGTACAGATACTGCCCCTGTGTGGCAGTTTGAGGGACTGCACTTACCTGTGTTCTGAAAGCTACAGCCTGCTCTGGAAAGCCTGCAGCAGAGAAGTAGGTGGCCACGTCCGCCACGCTCCACAGCAATAAGTTCTGCCTCGTCGTCTCCTTCTTCACAGAGCTGTGGGGTAGAGGATGGGGGAGATAGCGTGAGACACTGCAGACAAAACACAACAAATGTGTCCTTTTGTTGACGTTGTTTCGTTTGAAGGGATTTGTACAGTGTGCTATTTGAGGCTGTTGGTGTACCTTGGTTATTTCTGTATGATGTCTACATTGAAGTGAGTTGGTGTATTTTGGGGTGGGAGGCTTAACAACAATGTAACTAACATGTAATAGGTTAACTTAGTGCACCAAAGCTCTAGTAAGGATGCAGTGAGTGTCCCCTGAGTACAAGATGGTGTCAAAAACATTAAGCGACTCACACTTCTCCGTTTTTAAAATCGTTCTTGACATCGTCTTGAGCCATCACGTAAGAGGCAACGTCCATCCCCTTCTTGTATTTAGCAACTGTAATAGATACAGTGGCCGGTAAACAGAATGTCTCTCATATCCTAAACATCCTCACTGGGAACACATGAGAAAAATAGAAATATGAGAAACTAATATGAGAGATGGGCATAGAACAGAAGAGAAAACCCACAGTCGTCAGAGGGAAAAGACAACGTCTTGGGCCGTCTGTCAGAACCCTTCATGGTCTCATCCACACAGTCAGGAACCAGTTGGTCAGAAGTGAGACCACTCTCCTCCATCCTCACCCCATCCTCTCTCTCTCTCTTCACCAAGCTCTTCTGAACCCATGGACAGGTCCCCGATGGCTGTACTATCGTCTTTAAAGCCCCTGAAGGGGGGGGGGGGGGGGAGCGAGAGAGATGCCCAGTCATACATCGGCATAAACACACACATCAGCTTGAAACTGTCTCCTGGCATTGGATGCTTACTCACTCACTGTACTGTAACTCATTGCTAGTCGCTACAATGCAAACCTACTCCTAAAACACTCAGTCACTACCCAGCATTAAGACACTACGGCAAGCACAATTAAATGTTAGTGTTTTCTCCAAAACATGAGTAACATGGTAGATTCTGTCTGTCCCTTACTGGGCTTGAACCAGCAATCTTCTGTTCCCAACAACACAACGCACTCACAAAGCTGTTACCCATTGCTCCACAGACACCATGGCCAGTGCAGAGCAAGGGAAACAACTAGACTACTTCTAGGTCTCAGAGCGGGTGATGTCACCACTGGGCTGTACAGCTAACTAGCTAGCCATTCCACATCGGCTACACTTGTACACATAGTATGATCTGTTAATACAGCATACTAACCAGTTCCTGTGTTTCTCTGCATCCCTGAGGGTCCATGCTCAGCAGGGCAGAAGGCAGAGTCACACAAACACTCATTTTGCCTGAGGGCCAGGGGACTAGAGGGGGACAGAGAGCTGGACCTCCTACTAGTCTTGCAGGCAGAGGGGTGGTCAGACACAGGGCTAGGGCTTGGGCTTGGGCCAGGGCGGGAGCCGCTGGGGGAGCAGGGGGCAGAGTAGGGGTGGGCAGCGCCAGACCCCCCCTGCACAGCTTTCTCACCCCCAGGAGAGGGAGAGGAGCCCTCGTGGCCATCATCATCAGCCCCCTCTTCCTCCTCCTCCTCCATGGTGCTGTCTGTCTCCATTGACACTGGCACCTCATCCTGGAACACAATCATTGCAACATAAGAATTTGAACAGATTCACTATCCGTTTAGCTTTTTTTTGTGTGTGAAAACATTCTAATCGTACTCCCCCAAAATGATCCACCCCACTTTATTATTGTGAACAAGAAAGATCAGTTGGTTACTACATCACTGACATTAATCAGGTGCTTAATGTATTAATAACTTTCTTGGGTGTAACAGAAGAACTGATCTTCTCAATACTGGCAGAGAATATTAATTCAGATCATTTCTCATAAATTAACAATAAAGTGGGAGTGTCAATCTGATTGACAGCACAACAGCCTATTGGCTAGTCTACAACCCTAATATATTGACCAGTTTAGATCAACTAGGCCAACAACAGCTCTGCTGGTAGTGATAAGTACAGCAGGAGAAGCAACATAGCCTACTCAGGCAAGGGAGGGGGAAGGGACAGCAGGCCACTGGAGGGGGAGGGGGAGGGGGCTAGTGGGGAGAGAGTGGCCCCCGTTTGTCCTGTAAGTTAATGATTGGATAGAAGTGTATTCTGGCATTCTTTACTTAACTTAAACATTATTCAAAATATCTAATTTACATTGAATATCATGTAAACTGCGCCATGATACCTACACATTTTCTTCTGACCTTTCGCTAGAGCAGCAGTCAGACAAACATGAATTCATTTTGAACGCAGCTAGGCCTACACCAGAAAGGAGAAACTCACGAGCGTGCCATAAACTGTAATCAGCGGGTTGAAAATGTGTTTCAGCGCACATGGTGTGCGTTAGCGCGAGTCGACTCCTGATTAAAGGAGACATGACATAAAGCCACGCTCATACAGACGTCGCAATAACCAGTCTTCATTTGACCGCTGTCGACAATAATTGCCTTTGGAGGCCTTGTCCCCGTAGAGCACACAGGATGTTCACTCCGTTCGGAACTACAGTTGCGCTATTCGTCCACATTGTGTTCGGTATCCAACCACAATTACTCATTCCAATATAGCTTAATATGGGCCACATATAAGTTTAGAAGTGTTATTCACATATGCACAGGGTTTATTTCACTCGCTTTGTCGTCGATGACTGTATATAAGCGCAGAAATGAGGTTATTCAGCCTGTGTGCGTGTCCAAAGCTACAACTAGCGGAGGCGCGAGTACGAGCGCTCAACTCAGCAGAGGCCGCCCCGCACCTCAGAGGCGCTTGAGTCAGACATTATAAAATAACTTTAATTGAAGAACAGGCCTAACTACCATTAAAATATTTTGACGCTTAATCATGAGCTCCATTATTTGGATATGCAGAATAGGCTATTTGGATTTGTCAATAATCGTTTTAATTATATATATTGGCCCAAAAAATAATACTTGACGCAATCTGCTACTTTTTCTTGTGGATATATAATAAACTACAGGAACAGAGCGTGGACAACGTCACCATTTTCTCCCATTTTAAATGTAAAAGTGCGCAATGGAGGAGTCGCGCGAAAGACTTCCCACTTCAGTCAGATAGAGCGCTCCTGAATCTAGTCCAATGTGGCCGATTCTAGCCACGAAGCTCCCGATATAGCAGCAATACCTTCAGTAGGGTTACTTTGACTTTGGGTAATTTTTTCCTGCGACAGACGCTCGCGAAACCCATTAAACCCGCGGCTTCATATCTAGCAGCGTGTTACTTATGAATACATCGACTGTCACCCCCTTCGTGAAATACCCCGAGCACACGGTCCCCCATTCGGTCACGCACATCCGAGGTATGTGACTTTCGCTTCGGCCCCCCTTCACTGCAAAGCCGAGTTTGTGCTTGAAAAGAGCCTTCGGCTGGTAGGCTGTGGTTGTTGCTAATGCTGGCAATCGTGCAAGTTTTTTTTTTGTCGTTGTTTGCTCTACAGCTTTAGCGCCCGGACAAACTCACTTCTACACACAACCTCTTTTTTGTATTATTACTGCAAGCGCAGCTCCCATTGGTAGGCTATTTTTCACCTCGGTCGCGCGAGGTAGCTACAGCCGCTCCCCGTCTGCGGCAGTTTGTTTCGGTGCACTTGCATTCATCACGCCACCCCTCCCTGAATAGAGAATCCCGCTTTACACCATTTTCCTAGCTACACCATATGCCGGTCTACTCAGTATAATAGTGAGGACGTGGGTCTGTTATCTTCTCTGGGGAAGATGGACGGTGTGTCACGGCACGGGGTCACTGAAACAGGCTGCCTTGCGTTACCTCCAAATTCTCTGTCTCATCCTGGTCAATGGGTACGAGTGCGCTGTCCCCGTTGCTCAAATCGGAGTGGTTAGCTTCTTCCACGGCAGTTGTTTTGGTCGTGTGATCATCCTTTTTCCTGCTTCTTCTGACTACTTTGGCTGCATTTCGATACGAAATCGAGCCCTTGTAGTTAACTTTCAAGACTGTTTGCTCTTGGATCAGTTTCTCGAGTTCCTCGCTGGTTCGTTCTGGCGCCGATCCATGTCGTCTCCGGACCATTCGACAAATTCTTTCAAGGTCTGGTCTGGCTTTTCGCGACCGCAATGAGTCAATAGTGTCCAAAATCCAATCGCGGTAAACGGGTTCAGACATTCTCCTGGTTGGGGTCGTTCGTTCGGTTTTGCCCCAGTGCGTCAACCTTGTTGCGATCCGCGGCTCGAGTCCAGCTTGAGAAAAAATTGAAACCTCGCTGTACGCTTGCGTTGTTGTGCGCTTTTAAGGTGACCCACTTGAGATAGAATCAAGCTCTACAGGAGATATTTAAGGTGGTATTTCGAAGTTAGGACTAACGAGGCGCGCATGTGTTAATTTATCATCACTTGAAAAACAAAAACAAAACATTTAATACTTTTTATAATAAATTGGGGTAAAAAAATGATACGTCTCGTATAATATAAAATGGGTGAGTCTGGAAGGATAAAGCCACTTTTTCACCCAGGGTGTGATATTGTCTGCGATAGCAAGGTAGTAGGCCTACAAGATGCAGATGGATAAGGAGGACCTGCTGTTATTACCATGGCGGTGGCTGGCTCCAGACCAGACATATAGCCAGGAGCCATCTTATCAGTGAAGGTATTCTCCTCCATCCCCATCCGACCTTTTCTGGATCGATGGCCAGAGGCTGAACACTCATCTGGAAGGCTCCTGAGGAATAGACAGATTGACATACACATTTGTATACGAGATGTAGGCCCACACACAGGTTGAAATCAGCCCAATCCCCCCCCCCCCCCCCCCCCCCCCCCCCCCAACAACCAAATGTACTGTGCAAACAGCAATACATCTTCTGCCAACATACACATTTTCTGTTAGCAAAACAGTCTGTATAATCTACAAAATGTACTGATACAATTTTAATTTTAACAAGTAAAACTTTATTGGAATGATACATGTTGCAAAATATTACTATTTTTTTAAAACATACTCGTTGTGTCCTAAGGGTATCTGTCAAGTTCTCCAGAAGGTAAGATCATTAAGACTGTCAAAGGCAGAGATATACAGTATTGTTTCCCAGGGGGGTACAATACACTACACCATCACCCTACCCAGATCGGGAAGGAAAAAGATTCAAATGTTTTTTGTTTGTTGAAAATACACTTAGAAAATATGAAAAGTAAAGCAACGTTTTCTCCATGATGTAAAAAATGGAGACGTTCAATATGAAGTGTATGTAAAACTAGAATGCTAACAAAGGCAATCAAACAGAGTGAAAAGATGAGCACAGAAAAGCTGATGATGGATAGGGTTATAATGATGACTGGGGGAGTGGGAGAGGCGGTCAGTAGAAACAGGAAAAAACATGTCATAGACATGAGGTCATGGGTCAGGAAAGCCAAATTAAATAAAAAAAGCTGTCATGTCATCAGTGGATTGAGGAGCTCATCCCTCCACTCTAATCACTGAGTTTGACTTTTCCAGCACAAAACCTTAACTGTTTGCAGGACCAAAGGGTACAAATATTTATCTGAAGACCATCAATTGACCAATTTTCTAGTCACAACTTAGGCTTACATTATCACATTTCTTTAAAAAATATATATATATATATGACATGATTCGAGAAGTGAGGTGTGCTTCGAAGGATTCTAGCAAGGCAGTGGAGGTGACTGAATACCTGTAGCTGGCACTGACCCTCCATTACTACTAATGATGCTTAGAAAGACCAGAAGGATGCACAACAATGAAACAAGCAAAATATCAGTTGGTTGTGGTAAATGAATGGTTGCAGATCTCAAAGTCATTAAAACATGTCATAGGTCTGGGACATCTTGCATTTCAGTTGTTTCGCCACATGCAAGAAAAAAACAATTCAGAGAACCGTGATTTCTGAAAATACATAACATTTCTTCTTCAAAGAGCACAAGTTTGGAAGTCTATCTCCACTCAATACACTTATTTCCCCCCCTGTAAAGTAGCCTTCTTACCAGACCGCTCCAGATGTAACCTCTAGACTGCCAAATAATCATTTTCATAAATTTGATTTGTGAACATTCGGTAGAAATAAGCCATACTACAATAGACTTAATGACAAAACTGAATGACAAATACTGTATATTATCAAATACAAGAAATGCATTTTCAGGAGGTGCACAATGTGTGGTGCCTAATAAAGGCTGGTGGGTGTCCGAATCACTGTCAACATTGTGTTTACATAGGAAATGAATATAACCTTATTACCCCAAATAAAAGCTTGTGGGGAAAACAAAGCATGGTTGAAAATCAACTAAACCATGTCAATGGGTTGGGTCATCGCACCTCTGTCTACACACCAGCCATTGGTGAGATTTGGGCTGCGATTGTCTTGCATCCAAAAAGATGACATTGCAAATCAAATAGAATAAAAATCACACGATAGCTTTTCAAAATCCATAAATCAGATTGTTACATACATTTCTCATGAGGAAAATGAAAATATTTTCACAAATTCACATCCTGACTTCTAACAGTCACACATGGTGACTGAGTGTCCTTTTGAAGATGATGATTTAAGAGTAAAAAGGCCAGCAGCAAGTTGAACAGAGCTGGTGAATTAACATGATTAAATCAGCATTAACCGTTCACATCTAACTGAACACTGAATGAAATGACATGATTTCTGGCAGATAAAAAGTGGGCCTTGATCCATCCTACAAAAGGGGCAGGTGAGAGTCAGTTTGAACAATCTCAGGTACCTCACCATGACCAGAGCGTTACGTCCTTTCACATCTTTCTTTTAAAAGTGATATTGTACAAAAATAACATGCATCATTTTGCTGAAACATTTTGCTACTTTTTCCTGCGTATTAAAAACCACCACCTTCATAGTTAACTGACATACATGTTTGCGTAAGCAATGTCCTTACTTTTGCGAATTTGTTAGAATTCATACTAATTTCTGAAATCTTCATTTCGGTTTCACAGCTAAGAGACAACTTTGGAAAAAAGATGGATATTCACGTTTTTCTATAATATATCAACATACATGTATAAATGTGCTATGAATTAAATAAACAATAGTCAGAGAGGAGTGTGTGATCATTATGTTAGTCACTGCCAAATCACTGCTTTTTAACCCACCCTTGAACACTAACACACAAGCACAGAGATTGACTTGAGAGGACACAATGATCCTCAAAAGGGTTTTAAAATGCTCTAATAAATTCAGTTGAAGAGGAAAAGTCAGATTTAATTAACATTAGAAATGCTCATGTACACAATTGTTTCACAGGTCCCGAAAAATAAAGTAGTAAGACCTAAATGAAAAGAGACAAATCGTTGTTTCTCTGATCAAAAGTGGTCAGCACTGCCTGAACTGCAAGCGATGAGAGAATCCTCTGAACCCAATAATCATGCCACAACGAGCAGACAGAAGGCGTGTGCAGAGAGTGTCAAGCTTTCAACTAGAAAGGGCACAAGGGCTGATGCCACCAATAGCCAAAGCTCTGCACCAATGCTTTCGACACGGTTTTGCAACCAGTTGGCATTATGATAGGCACATCTGTTGGACTTGGTATTGCTTGGACAGATTCAGGACAGAGGGGGGGAACTGGGGTAAAAAGATAGGAGTGGGTGGACAATTACAAAACAAGAATGAGATGCCCTCGTTCATTGAGAAGCTTGTAGAGAGGACCCACTCAGGAGGAGCTTAGATTCAGTACCAGAACAGAACATCAATACCTCAACCTGCCTGCAATGACTCAAAAGTGTGTAGCCCCTGCCCCTTCTACCCCTGCCACAAACACAAGAGGGAAAACAGGACATGGATAAGTAACAAGGTGAGAAACAATCAGAAAAGGCAACACTGCTGGCTCTTTCAGGTCTTTTCTCTCCTTTTTCACTCTCTCTTCATTTGGGGGGTGGGGGGTTACATTGTTGATGTCGTAATTACAAAATGCAAGTTAGCAGTCCAGCTAATCACCTCTCCTCCCAGTTCCTTCTGTTCCCACCTTTTCTCTCTACATCCCTGTCTCTTTCCGCTACTCCTGGTTGGGCCTAGAACTCGGCAAACTCCTTGCCACATTTCTCTGTGAAGGAGACTCGGATTTCCTCTTCCTCATAGTCGTCAAAGTTGCTGGTGTCACCGGGGCCTTTGCACTTGGGAATAAACGGTGCCTCCACCTGAAAACACAACACAGAGAATACTCAGATTCTTGCTACTGTAGCTCTCACAGTATCATTCCTCCTCAGTTGCTGACATATAATGTCTGACAGTCACTGGTCATTCACTGGTTATGGACATGTTATTAGTCAAGTGGAGAACATTCCAGCTCTGTGTAAGACTATGTGAGTAATGCATGTGTAACATGTCTCCAAACAAGACCAAGCCAAATGACATCAGCTCTGAATCACACCCCTTAAGACATCCTGCCTTCTCCCAACCCCCCCAATCTCTCCCTGTCTCAACCAAACCTGCCTCTCTCCGGTGGCTATACAGTGAACAATAGAAGGGCCATGGAAGCAGGCCTTCTCACCTTCCTCTGGTAAATGGCGATCCAGTCAGTGGTGGCGAACCACTTATGGCCCTTGATGTCGTTGACTCCGTTCCGCAGGTTGCCGAAGCGCTTGGTCAGGTCCACCTGGAGCAGGTTCCTCAGCAGGTCCTTCAGGTCCGAGCTGAAGTGGGAGGGAAAGCGCACCTGGGGACAGAGACACGTCAGGGTTGTGTTCAGTAGAAAACTTTCAGAAACAAAGTAAAAGAGGGAGGAACTATCTAAAAATGTCCCTTTCAGAAACGCTAATTTTCCCTAATAAACATGACTCAGGGACAGAAGATCAGAGATTGCCCATAGACTCTGACAGGGCCTGTTTAGTCTTTCCCCCCTAATGTTTAAGGTTAAGATTGGGGGTAGATAAGATTATCCTAGATAGATAAGATGATCCTAGATCTGACATAAAAAAAGTCACAACCGAGCTGATGGAAACAGGAAATGTCGGTATAATTTTATAAATGCCGACAGACAATTTGTTCGTTCAACATGGTGGGATCTTTGTGTCTCTAAAATTAATTATGTGAGAAATGGCGGTGGAAACGCCTTTATGCGCAAATATTGATATAATGACCATCATACCGAAGTAAACTTGGAATCACGCGATAATATGTTGTGGTCATCCCACTACGACTCCGGAATGCATGCAGTTAATAAAGATTACAGATTAAATAAGTTATGAACGTCACAGGGTGGTGAAAGTTCAAGTGATGAGCTTGATGTACCTTTCCAATAAATATCGAGGGTCTTATTCTGGTGACATGATGATCGGTGCTTGGCTGCTGTTTGACCCCCAAAATAATATCTCTCTTATCCATAATAATCTCATAATGTAGGTAGCCTCCCTGCACTGTATCTGCCAGCTGTTGGCTAGAGCGCACGTGCCAAGACCAGAGCGGGCACATTTGCTATATAACGCAACAGTTTTTGTGACAAAACCATCAGTATAATTGAAAATGCGATGTAAACCCATTTAACTTGTATTTTTCATTCAGTGCATGGGAATTGACCTCAAATAGTTATTATGTGCACCATGTCATCACGCACAGCCTTTTACACTGTGTGCACAATTATTACGCAAGTTGAATGTTTGAGGATTAATTGTATTATTGATCAACTACAGTGCTCTCGGTCAATCCAAAATGTTAATAAACCTAAAACCTGAATATTTAAGAAAGTAAAAGTGAGGTTTTGGCTTTCTTTGGAGAATATCTGTGTGTGCACAGTTATTGGGCAACTATTAGTGTGCAGAATTATTATGCAACTAAATGAAAAACGAAAAGTTCCCCATCTCACTTATTTTCATCTGTTAAAGTGAGAATAATAAACAAACAACTCAAAATGTACTAAAACATTTGACATTTCCAAAAAAAAGTATATACATCTGTGACCAATATGGCCACCCCTTCTTTTCAATAACAGTCATAAGCCTTCCATCCATGGAGTCTGTCAGTTTCTTGATCTGTTGACGATCAACTTTTTGTGCAGCAGCAACCACAGCCTCCCAGACACTGGTCAGAGAGGTGTACTGTTTTCCTTCACCGTAAATCGACCGTTTAAGAAGGGACCACAAGTTCTCAATAGGGTTTAGGTCAGGTGAGGAAGGGGGCCATGTCATTATTCTTTCATCTTTACAGCCTTTACTGGCTAGCCACGCAGTGGAGTACTTCGATGCATGCGATGGAGCATTGTCCTGCATAAAAATCATGGTCTTCTTGAAAGATGCAGACTTTTTCCTGTACCACTGCTTGAAGAAAGTGTCTTCTAAAAACTGGCAGTAGGTTTGGGAGTTGAGTTTGAGTCCATCTTCAACCAGAAAAGGTCAAACTAGCTCATCTTTAATAATACCACCCCATACCAGTACCCCACCTCCACCTTGCTGGCGTCTGAGTCGAAGTGGAGCTCCGTGCCCGTTACTGATCCAGCCACGGGCCCATCCATCTGGTCAGTCAAGAGTCACTCTCATCTCATCAGTCCATAAAACCTTTGAAAAATCAGTCTTCAGATATTTCAGGGCCCAGTCTTGACGTTTCAACTTATGCGTCTTGTTCAGTGGTGGTCGGGTTTCAGCCTTCCTTACCATGGCCATGTCTCTGAGCACTGAACACCTTGTACTTCTGGGCACTCCAGGTAGGTTGCAGTTCTGGAATATGACAGTACTGGAGGATAAATGGGTTCCTGGTAGCTTCACGTTGGATTCTTCTCAAATCTTTGGCAGTTAATTTGCGTATTTTTTTCTCAACACGGTTCTTGCGACCCTGTTGACTATTTGCAACAAAACGTTTGATGGTTCTGTGATCACGCCCCAATATCTTAGCAATTTCAAGAGTGCTGCATCCCTCTGAAATACTTTTTAAAATTTTTGACTTTTCAGAGTCAGTTAAATCTCTTTTTTGGACCATTTTGCCTGAGAAAAAGAAGCTACCTAATAATTATGCACACCTTGATATAGTGTTGATCTCCTTAGGCCACACCCTCCCTCATTACACAAATACACATAACCTGATATGCTTAAATCCAATAAGCATTCCAGTTTATACAGCTTGGAGTTGGGAAATATGCATAATGATGATGATATGGTCAAAATACTGACTTGCCTAATAAGATGGAAACATCTGGTGGGAAAATGCGCATATTGTTTTGTGCAGATTTGAGAATATTCCACAGTTGCAAATTGGATGGAAACCTAGCTACAGACAGCTAATTAGTTTGGAGGTAAATTACAATGATAACTGCATTATCTGACTGGTACTGAAAGCAGATTTTAAAGGAAGAGCGTAATCTGGGTTTCTGTCTGATGTACTCTGTACTCACCTTCCCTGATACAATCTTCTCATAGATCTGAATGGGCTGGTCAGCGAAGAAGGGAGGATAGCCAGCAGCCATCTCATAAATCAGCACGCCCAGAGCCCACCAGTCCACTGCCTTATTATAACCCTGAGAGAGCGAGAGAGAGCGAGAGAGAGCGGGGGGTAGAGAAAAAAAAAAGAGTGTTAGATTCACAGGGAAAGAGGCAGAACTAAGCACAAATAGAAAGAAAGGGAATGTGTCATACATAGGCTCTTCTCTAGTCAGCAGTTGTAATCATGGTCCGAGTTGTTTATGAATGGCTGTAGTGACATGATCTTTGCTGTGTCGTGGTAATGACCCCTATGTTGTGGTAAAAACCCCAGTGTTGTTATGGATATGAGGTGTGACGGCAGGCCGGGGGTTTGGTGGTGACCACTCACTTTGCTAAGGATGATTTCGGGGGCCAGGTATTCCGGAGTGCCACACAGCGTCCAGGTCCGGCCCTTCACTCGCTTTGCAAAACCAAAATCTGTTACCTGGGAGGAACACAGAGGTGTCTCAGCAACGACAATCAATAGTTCAGTTCTGACATTAGCTTAAAGTTATACTTCCAGGATTTTGGCAATGAGGCCCTTTATCTACTTCCCCGGAGTCAGATGAACTTCTGGATACCATTTTTATGTTTCTGTGTCCAGTATGAAGGAAGTTAAGAGGTAGTTTTGCGAGCCAATGCTAACTAGCGTTAGCATAATCACTGGAAGTCTATGGTATCGGCTAGCATGCTATCCCTTTAACACTAGAACCGCCAGTCCACAGAGTAGAACATAATATTCTATGAGCACCCGCTAGAGAACGTTATCGGGCGTCCCCTTTAGCATATGCATCAGATGCATATCAACCTGCAAGGTGCAGCAAACATAAGACCCAACACTTGATAAATAGTGCATAAACTATTATAGAGGATTAATTGCATGTAGAAATATTTGTGGAAATGTATCAATTAAAAACAGTTATTTGTTTAGATAGTAGAATTATACAAAACATATTCTTGACTCTAAGTCCTAGAAAAAAACGTAGCATATAGCCTATTTTTGTTTCCCTTACAATAAAAAGATTACAGTGTAATCCATTTGATCTACTTTATTTGTAGATTTGATTAGTAATAGTTATAGTAATTAATGAAGGCCAGTTACAGCTTCTTTTGACAAAGTAGAAACTAAAAAGATAATATAACCAGCCAGGTGCACACGTGAAATTATTTGCTGTATTCCTAAACAAAAGCACCAGTGCATGAACAAGATATAAAAACAGTCATTTGTTGATTGTATCGACACTGTATTGCTCCCTTATACGCGTGCCTTTACACATGAATCAATCTCGTCTTCAGGTCCACAGTCGGCACACAGCATCTGGGCTTTGTGTGAGCAAGCCCCACATACAAAATCGGTTGCACTGAACAGTTTTCATGGGCCTTGTTTCATGTGCACCTGCCACAGGTGTCGCATAATCTCTCTGAAGCGGTTGCGTGGCATGGTCTCTCGGAAAAAGTCCACCCCATACCAATCACACCAAAATGACTCCACACCCATGCTCTTTCTGCCGTATGCCCCGCGGACATACAAGATTGCAATAAATGCTTTGAGTTCATCCATAGACATCCCACGTACTCTTTCCTTTTCAGTGCGCATGAGCAACAGTATAATCTCTGATGTGCTGCAACATCTGCATGTCACAAACTCGTCACTCTTTTCTAACCAAGCCGTGCCATCCCTCACAGACTCCTGTCTCACGTGGCAGTTGTGATCACCGTCACAGTTGACTCTGTTCTGGTTTTTCTGTGGCGAGGCTCAGGCATCAGAGGCAGAGGCTCAAAGTCAACATCAGAATCAGATGAAGACTTCCTCAGCAATGTCGATTTCAAGCTCAATATCTGATCCTCCATCTGATTTCAACATATCAATTCTGCAGCATTTGCAATGCTGTCAGTGCGTCCATTCGTTTGGTTTGGCTTGCCATTGTGAACTACACACATTGTATGTTGTACTCAGTGTCTGATTTGACTCTGAGGGGAAATTACATACAATTTCCATTTTAAAAAATTGACCTCCCACAATTCTTCATCATTACACTATTGTTCTAAATTCAATCACCCTCCTCATCATTCAGTTCATTGAAGTCACATGCACCATTACCAGTTTCTATCACCCATTCATCCATTGACGACAGAATACCATATTTTAATTCAAATGGTATTATATGTTACTAGTTTTTGCTTAGTAGTCAGACCAATGCTGCCGCGCGAATGGTCTGTGCTGAATGCATGGACAGCATGGATATTCTTGGAAAAAAGTTACATTTGGAAATAGAGCTGCACCTCTTGAACTTTGAGTTGTTTGACAAAGGTAAGTGTCATACAAACAGCAGAATATGCCCTTTCTGATACTATATAGAAATCAAAATGTTTTACCTTCATGTGACTGAAGGAGGATTTGTTAGTGATGCTCCTTTTCCTGCATCTCATCAGATTGTCAATGTAATCTTGTCTATAGGCTAACCCTTATCATGTGTGAACAGACTCATCATTACAATATTGTATTTCTAAATTAAAATCAACCTCTTCACCCTCTTATCATTCAGTTAGGCCTCATTTAAATTCAATTGTCAAGTAAGGTGCACAATTATCTCCCATTCATCCATTTGTCATTCATTCAGTGAGGAGAGAGGGACACATTAGCGCCTGGCTGGGTACCAACGTCCTACAGCACATTGTCTTGGTCGGGTTAAGTCAGGAATAGGTGTTCAAAAAACTAGTAAAAAGGCTCTAAATACTTTTCTGTTTGTGATTTCAAAAATCTGACAAATGAGTAGTGTAAAATACAAACATTTAGGAAAAGTCAGGGAAGGAGCAGGATATCGCTTTTTTGGGGGGGGCTGATTTTTTATTTACAAAATCAAACGTCAGTGGCCATTGGCGGTTCTAGTGTTATGAGCATTTTCAAAATCAGGGCATGTATAATGCATTTCATGTGTAGTATGTACAGTACACCCATGCTTGTTCTCCATTAGTTCTACAGTACCTGTATAGCTAGCTAGCCATTTGACTATGCGTGTTCTCACCTGTATGTATCCCTGGTTGTCAATGAGCAGGTTCTCAGGCTTCAGATCTCGGTAGATGAGGTCCAGTGAGTGAAGGTATTCAAAGGTCAGAACAATCTGGGCGGCGTAGAAGCGGGCGTGGGGCTCACTGCAGGCAGAGAAAGAGAAGGAGCGAGAGGTCAGAGGGTCATGTGGACAGCACAATATATTTACTAGGAGGCTGTTGTGGAGTTATGGTCTATGGAAAATAGGGAGGGTTAACTACTGTAGCCATTTGGTTATATTTCAACAGTGGGAGACAGGTAAACAGACTCACCTGAACCTGCCAATTCTCCTTAAATGTGAGAACATCTCACCACCAGGGACATACTCCATCACCATATACAGGTTAGTGTTGTCCTACAGAGAGCAAAATATTTGAGAAATTTGAGTTGATGTGAACCTCACCTTCTTCATGGCACAAACGTGTATGTGCACACACACACACACACACACACACACACACACACACACACACACACACACACCAGGGTTTCCGTTATGAAAATGTGGCGCCGGACATTTGACCGGCAGCATTTTATTTTACCGGATATTTGAGAAATGTACCGGACCCATTTGCATTGGGTGCGTAACCCGATTAGGGTGTCCTCCCACGGTGCTCAGAATGACAGAAATCACATTTAGATTATGGTAATTCATCTTAACAGAACATGCAAGTCGAGGATGCAATGACGTGTGTCCTTACTGTGCACATTGAAGATGTTAGAATAACTGTCCACATTTACTTTTTCTCAGCCAAGAAGACGAGTAACGAATAGCAAAATCACTAGCCTACGCATAGGCGGAGCGTGAGTTTCAAGTTTGGGGAAGCAAATTTTCACCATAAAAATACACCTTTATAATAAAACATTCCATGCATCATGGCATTTGCAGACTTATGTAAGATAGCCTACTATTCGTAATGTGATGAGTAGATTGGATAGTCTTGGATAATTTAGGATAATAATATAACTCAAATCACTGTTCGCAAAAAAGACTGTTCAATGCATGGCTGTGCGCGTATAGCGTAGAGGCCTGGGCTATAGGCTATATCAGATAAGTTTCTTCTTTATTTGCATAGGAAAAACACATTTCCTGCAATTCTACTACACTTTATATGACTGGAGACATTAGCAGAATCTTTTTTAATACGACAAATGACAGGGTAGCCTACTCTGCTGCCATTGACAAATTTCAATAAAAACGACATTGTCCCTATAGCCTAGTAGGCCTACGAGTAGGGGAGACAAATAGAATATAAGGTCCATCTAAACTGGAGGAGGAAAGTGGCGCTGACCCAACAATGTTAAAGAGTGAATATACGCAGTGCGCATTCACCGGGGATATGGCCGATGCTTTCAGCTGTTGCCAATAAGATAGGCTTACTGTTGTTCGCTCAATTAAGTTGAATTTTGATGACTAAAAGACAGATGAGTCTTTTCATTGTCTTCTCTCTACAGCAATAGCCATTTGCTATCCAAACTGTTTCCCACAATTTAATTTAGAAATATTGCGATAAGCCAAGATGGGCCTCTACTTTTCACTGACAGTGGCAACCAAAATTGCGCACGCTGCCTTTCCTTCCGACTGTAGGCAATGCGATTTAAAACAATCCACAGGGGAAGCTAATGATCCTCTGTGGCCAAATCATGCTTCAGTAGCACATTTTGAATGATTTTATTTATTTATTTCTGTATAGACAAGAGTAGCCTAAATCAGGCTATATAATGTTGGCAATTTAATTCAATTTACTTAAGGAAAGGTTCCCCTAGCCTTATGGACGTGCCGCATATGAACCTACAGTACCAGTCAGTACCAGGGTTTTTCTTTATTTTTACTATATTCTACATTGTAGAACAATAGTGAAGACATCAAAACTATGAATTAACACATATGGAATCATGTAGTAACCAAAAAAAGTGTTAAACAAATCAAAATATATTTTAGATTCTTCAAAGTAGCCACCCTTTGCCTTGATGACAGCTTTGCACACACTTGGCATTCTCTCAACCAGCTTCATGAGGTAGTCACCTGGAATGCATTTCAATTAACAGGTGTGCCTTCTTAAAAGTTAATTTGTGGATTTGTGAATTTCTTTCCTTCTTAATGCGTTTGAGCCAATCAGTTGTGTTGTGACAAGGTAGGGGGGTATACAGAAGATAGCCCTATTTGGTAAAAGACCAAGTCCATATTATGGCAAGAACAGCTCAAATAAGCAAAGAGAAATGACAGTCCATCATTACTTTAAGACATGAAGGTCAGTCAATCCGGAAAATTTCAAGAACTTTGAAAGTTCCTTCAAGTGCAGTTGCAAAAACCATCAAGCGCTATGATGAAACAGGCTCTCATGAGGACTGCCACAGGAAAGGAAGACCTCTGCTGCAGAGGATAAGTTCATTAGAGTTAACTGCACCTCAGATTGAAGCCCAAATAAATACTTCAGAGTTCAAGTAACAGACACATCCCAACATCAACTGCTCAGAGGAGACTGCGTGAATCAGGCCTTCATGGTTGAATTGCTGCAAAGAAACCACTACTAAAGGACACCAATAATAAGAAGAGACTCGCTTGGGCCAAGAAACACGAGCAATGGACATTAGACCGGTGGAAATCTGTCCTTTGGTATGATGAGTCCAAATTTGACATTTTTGGTTCCAACCGCCGTGTCTTTGTGAGACGCAGAGTAGGTGAACGGATGATCTCCGCATGTGTGGTTCCCACCGTGAAGCATGGAGGAGGTGGTGTGATGGTGCTTTGCTGGTGACACTGTCGGTAATTTATTTAGAATTCAAGGCACACTTAACCAGCATGGCTACCACAGCATTTTGCAGCGATACGCCATCCCATCTGGTTTGCGCTTAGTGGGACTATCATTTGTTTTTCAACAGGACAATGACCCAAAACACACCTCCAGGCTGTGTAAGGGCTATTTGACCAAGAAGGAGAGTGATTGAGTGCTGCATCAGATGACCTGGCCTCCACAATCACCCAACCTCAACCCAATTGAGATGGTTTGGGATGAGTTGGACCGCAGAGTGAAGGAAAAGCAGCCAACGAGTGCTCAGCATATTTGGGAACTCCTTCAAGACAGTTGGAAAAGCATTACTCATGAAGCTGGTTGAGAGAATGCCAAGAGTGTGCAAAGCTGTCATCAAGGCAAAGGGTGGCTACTTTGAAGAATCTAAAATATATTTTGATTTGTTTAAGACTTTTTTGGTTACTACATGATTCCATATGTGTTATTTCATAGTTTTGATGTGTTCACTATTATTCTACAATGTAGAAACTAGTAAAAATAAAGAAAAACCCTGGAATGAGTAGGTGTGTCCAAACTTTTGACTGGTAGTGTATGTCAATCTACTATTCCCCATAGCAGAAAAGTTGACCCTATTCCAAACAGACTCTGGGACAGTTGTGGGATGATAGATCCTAAATTCATCCAACCAGTAGGCCTAGGCTACATTAAACAACGCTAAAAAGAAATTAACCTGATGCAACAGATCAGAATGTTTAGCTTAAAATGTTGATAAACTAATAACATTATTAGCGCAGCAATGCACCAAGGCAGTAGGCGACGTGCAAATGTGCATTTGGCTACCGGACAATGAAAAAATAAGTTGAAAACCAATAGAACATGAGAGAAATATGCTACTGGTTTCAATGGCATATGGAAGTCTTTATAAAATAATTGCCTCCACGGATATGGTCGGATGTTGCCTAGGCTACTTTGAAGCAAGGTAAAACATGCCTCATAATATGTAGTAAAACGTTCAGGTTGCAAATAATTAAGTAGCTATATGTTTTCAAAATGCATACTGCATCCAGCTTTTTGCAAAGTGGTGTGATGCGCTGATGAAGCCTGCCTTCCGTTGCCTATGCATTTGAATGGGAAGCACGCTTCAAATTACCAGTTGAGAAATAACATTCGCTATTTTTAATCTTGGCCCAAAAACAATTTTTAACACATGATTGCATTTAGAATTATTGCGCAATGATTGGGCTTATAAAAAGCGCTGTCTGACAGATTTTCCGCTCAAAGGTTCTGTATCTGTGATAAGATACATAACAAATATACACACGTGCCAATTTAATTCCACAAAATTATGCAAACTAAACCATTGACCAATCATTCTTATCGGTCTAATGTATTTACATCAACTGGTATTTCCATCATTGAATAGGCTAAAAAGCATTATTTCAAAGTTTTGATTTTGGCAGGTGTCAATTTTATTTTTAGCCTTTAAAAAAAACGTTTACGGCCAAAAGCTGGCTATTACCGGCTAACGGAAACCCTGACGCACACACACACACACCCACACACACACACACACACGAACGCATGCACACACACACGTCCAGCAGTACCTTGAAAGAGTGCTCCAACCGCACCAGGAAGGGAAAGCTGACGGCCTGCAGGATGCGTTTCTCATTCAGTGTGTGTTCTATCTGCTTCAGCTTCACAACCTGAGGGGGAACAAACCAGGACACTCTTTGTTAAGCAAGGAGAGCCCCCTAAATCTCGGACTAATCGGCCAAGAGACAGTAACAGCACCAGGGTTCAATTCCATTTCACATAAATCAATGCATGAGATTAATACAAATTCGTATTCATTAACATAAAAAAGCCATATACATGCATTGTAAGAGGACTTGGAGTCAGTTCACTAACTGAATTTGAATGAAATCAACCCCAACTCTGAAAACCAATGCACAACTGACTCCCCAGGCCACATTACTGTACCTTCTGTTTGTCAAGTATCTTCATGGCAAAATGCTGGCCTGACTCTTTGTGCTTGACCAGCATGACTCGACCAAATGAGCCCGTGCCCAGGGTCTTCAGGCGGTCAAAGCCATCCAGGGCTGCAGTGTTCTGGAGAGGAGAACATGTCAGTTAGAACAGGGAAACAAGCACACAAACCAGCCAGAGTCAGGCTGAGTAGTAACACTGGACTGCAACAGTCTATCTATCCATCAAACTTCACACTGTCCGGTCAAAAAAAACATCAAAAGCAGCATATGATACGGATTCTGTGACATTCAAAAAGTGCAATGCATCACAGCAACTGTTGTTAGTCCTGCCTGTGCACACATATTGCAGCAAAAGTATGAGTCATATTTTTACATTACTACAATAGCAAATTAAACTTGTGTTATGCTAAAATAAAAAAGGGGGGAAAGTGTTATGCTAAATGCTGCACATAATCAGTAAATTCTATTGTGTATGCCTCAAAGCTAAGAAAATGAAAAGTTCCAACAAGTGTGAGTCTTGTTAGATCCAGCAGAGGGCACACATTCCTTCTCTCACCCAGGTCTGACTGACACTGGGCTGGGCTTGTATGCTGGGGCTTTCTGAGCATGTGCAGGAGGCATGTCATTCATTCCCACACCTCCCTCTTTCCTGACTCACCTGTGCTGGATTCTCCCATTTCTTGAGGAAATCTTCTTTGGCTTTGGCAAGAAACTCCTTCACTGTAAACAGAGCAAACGGATGTTTTAGCACCTAACCTACTTCATGAAACAGATTCAATCAGACACATTTTGATGAGAATGAGGATGATGTTGTGCATGTGTTTAGAAAAAAAGTGTCATCTTTATAACCACTGACCAGCGCTATAATATAAAGACTTCTCTTTAAGGCTGAATTGTGATATTTTGGAGATGAACATGAGCGTGTGTTGGAATGGGTCTTCTGTGGCACAACCGAGCTCATGTTATCTAATACTTCCTCCTCCAGCCATGTCAGAACGGGAGCAGAGAGCCAATCAATACAGGCAGTCTGTGTGAATGTATCTCTAGTAAGAGATTTTATCCACTCCAAAGTGACTTATCATAACCTTTATACAGTCGCACACTCTCACATGCACGCACACAGACACAGCATCACATGCAGAAGTGCAGCACATCTCTCCATCTTATCTTTATTGGGCTGATCCCTATGTGCTCTGTGGGAACATGTAGATACCAGCCCTTCCTCATTTCTCCCTGCTCATATCTATCTGTGCCTCAACACTGAGGACACTGGCGGGCTGCTACCAATATGAAAGTACCAGTACCACTCAACACCGGGGACTCTGGCTGGCTTGGCTGCTACTAGTATGAAAGTACCAGTACCACTCAACACTGGGGACTCTAGCTGGCTTGGCTGCTACTAGTAGGAAGTACCAGTACCACTCAACACTGGGGACTCCAGCTGGCTTGGCTGCTACTAGTAAGGAAGTACCAGTACCACTCAACACTGGGGACTCTGGCTGACTGGCTACTACTAGTAAGGAAGTACCAGTACCACTCAACACTGGGGACTCTGGCTGACTGGCTACTACTAGTAAGGAAGTACCAGTACCACTCAACACTGGGGACTCCGGCTGACTGGCTACTACTAGTAAGGAAGTACCAGTACCACTCAACACTGGGGACTCTGGCTGACTGGCTACTACTAGTAAGGAAGTACCAGTACCACTCAACACTGGGGACTCCGGCTGACTGGCTACTACTAGTAAGGAAGTACCAGTACCACTCAACACTGGGGACTCTGGCTGACTGGCTACTACTAGTAAGGAAGTACCAGTACCACTCAACACTGGGGACTCCGGCTGACTGGCTACTACTAGTAAGGAAGTACCAGTACCACTCAACACTGGGGACTCCGGCTGACTGGCTACTACTAGTAAGGAAGTACCAGTACCACTCAACACTGGGGACTCCGGCTGACTGGCTACTACTAGTAAGGAAGTACCAGTACCACTCAACACTGGGGACTCCGGCTGACTGGCTACTACTAGTAAGGAAGTACCAGTACCACTCAACACTGGGGACTCTGGCTGACTGGCTACTACTAGTAAGGAAGTACCAGTACCACTCAACACTGGGGTCTCTGGCTGACTGGCTACTACTAGTAAGGAAGTACCAGTACCACTCAACACTGGGGACTCCGGCTGGCTGGCTACTACTAGTAAGGAAGTACCAGTACCACTCAACACTGGGGACTCCGGCTGACTGGCTACTACTAGTAAGGAAGTACTACTATAGGAGACAGAGGGCTGAGGACAGGGGGGAGGAGGAGGAGAATAAGTACACTACAGTAAATCGATGGGTTTGTCAGAGGAAAGATGAACATTTAAATCTGTCACCCTCGCTCTTAAACCAGTATGCAATTATCTTTAAATTAAAAGATTAAACAGATCTTGAAAATCTTCTGTGTCAATGTATGGCTCATACATGCATAGCCTAATACACCATATGTAATCTTCTCCTGGAAGAGAAAGCCACACAATCCTTACATTCAATAAAAAAATTTGTTCAGGTGAGTTGCGTGCTCGTCCCTTTCATAGTAAAAGCACATACAAACTCGTAACATATCGTACGAATTGGAATTCATAACATATCATAGGAAATAGATGACGTTGTATACAATTGTTGGGGAACCGTTTTGGCTCGTGAGCACTACCTTCAAGACTATTGGCTGAAATGATTCAAAACCTCTGTAGCACCACTTTAACAGTCAAAACCTCTGTAGCACCACTTTAACAGTCAAAACCTCTGTAGCACCACTTTAACAGTCAAAACCTCAAAGCCACACAAACCTTTGTGATCAGCACCAATATCTCCTCAGTGGTTCTGCTTTTCTCCACTCACAGTGGGGCTATAAACAAAAAACACACCTCTAGCAGCTCTATAGCAGTTCTCTCCTCTCTGGAGAACACCAACTCCAACAGAAGAGGAAGGCCAGAGAGCGGCACTGACCAAAGTTCATATAAACATGACTACAACCATGTTGCTCCCATGCCAGAGTCATTGAGAAGAAAACCAGACTAGCCTCCTGGGAGAGTACATTTCCCAGTCAGTGTGTTCCTCCATTCCCAGCTAAGTAAACCCCAACAGAGTCTCCCATAGAAGACACCCCTTCCATACTGTAGGCCTACAGCCAGAACTAAGGAGTGAAGTTCTGTCTAGCTATCAAACAGCTCAACAGTTAAACCAACAATGGCCCAAGTGGAATCGACTTGATCTAGCGAAGCCTTTGTTTTTGTTAGATTTGCGAGGCTTGGCTGCCATGACTACCGTGTGATGGGTGGAAGGTGATTCCTGGTCCTTCTCCACTGCCACCCTCCCTTACCGTCAGGGATGACTATGGGCATCTCTGGTGCTGCAGCCGCTGCCTCTGCAGCCCCGGAGCCGGAGGTGGACCCAGACTCCCTCTTCCTGCTACCATGCCTCCTGGAGCTCTTCCTGTGGCTGTCTGAGCCTGACATCAGCCCTGTCGCTACTACGTCGCTACCTGCCTCTTCTTCCTCGTTCCTCCTCACAGTGGTTGGCTCATCTCCCCTTCTCCTGTCATGTTCTCCTCCAGAAATCCACAGACCACCTCAAACTTCCTTGGTTTCTTCTCTCACCTTCTATATTCACTTTTCAGTTTCCCCTGTCTGTCTCTACTGTGTCCTGGCTGGGCACAGAGCAGAGCTCACTCAGCAGCCAGAGCCCCTGGTAGTCCAGAGCCAAACGAACAAAGCCCACAGCGCTGTGCTCTCATTACAACAACAACTCACATAGATCAATTGGACCTGTACTCTGTTTGTATCTATATTTATTCTGCACACAGTTCTACCTCCTGCTCCCAATCCTGTAAACACACACACACACACACTGATCAACAGCAGGTGCCTGGTCACCAGGGGGAGGGGCATCACCACAGCCAGGGGTTATAGTTATGAAGCCCAGAGAGGAACTCCTATGGAAAAAAAAAAAAATTATGACTCATGACAGTCCTCTGCTCTGTCAAACCAGGAGATCATCCTGAATTCCTGGTACCATCAATATTACTCTCATCAACACAACCCATCAGTAGACCAATAGTTTTTCCAGCTCAG
Organism: Coregonus lavaretus; assembly: GCF_964263955.1. Classification (NCBI taxonomy): domain Eukaryota; kingdom Metazoa; phylum Chordata; class Actinopteri; order Salmoniformes; family Salmonidae; genus Coregonus; species Coregonus lavaretus. The sequence continues at coordinate 25,959,337 of NC_140015.1, read as the reverse complement.
ATCATGTGGTCAGGAAAACCTCCTGGACCCATGTAAGTACCCATGTGAGATGCCACAGCGGGGCAGTGTGAAACTATTTGGGATGTTTTCCAAAGAGGATATTTTCTAAAGAAAAACCACAGCAGTAACAAAAGCACATTCCCTCTAGTGCCCAATGCAACATGCCCCAGTGTCCAGGATCGATGTCCCGATCAATCCCATCTCTCCCCTGGGCTTGGCTGGGACCCTGTGACGCAGGCACTGGGGGTTAGGTTGGGGCGCGCTGACCGAGATTTCGCTCTGGAGCCCGCCAAACCACATCAGACCTAATTTATAGAGCACACAGCCCACAGGCAACGCATTAGAGACAGAGGACGAGGACGAGTGGAGCTGCACATACAGAGACGGGGGGGATACAGAAAGCCACACTGGTGTTGAGTGAGTGATACAGATAGGGGGGGGGGGGGGGGGTTAGAGGAAGTGAAAGAGGATGCAGAGACATCTGTTGGGTGTGAGAGAGTACAGAGGAAATAACTGATAAGTCCACATCCCAGCCACTTCACAGACCTCAGTCCTTACAATCCTCGTGGTTTGCTTCTCTGGCCACTGTACTGGTGGTGTCAGGTGCTTAGGTTTAGTCAGCACTTGGAGTTACGAGAGGTGAGAGTGACTGGGCATTCTGACAAGAGTATCTGAGCATGCCCAGAAGAACAAAGCCCCTTTAAAAAAGGGAGTCAAGAAGTGCTGTGCGATACAAATACCAACCTGGCCCTGTTATGCAAGCCAGTGTAGACCACTCCGCCAAGCCCCAACCACACAGATATTTATAGCCACAGTGAAAGCTCCACCTTGACAGTGTCGCATCACAGGGCCAAATGCATATCATTTCATATAGAGATGGACTGACTACTGAGCAGTACACACACACAGAGGGCCTGTAGACAACGATGGAATGACATGTTCAGATATGCAAACACACATTGAAGGAAGCTAGGGTGAGTCAGACATCTTGTCCCCGAGACAGACACGTGGCCCGGAGCCCATATAAAAGGGAACCCTGCTGGACAGAGACACACCGACAGGGTTTCCCGGGAGACAGACAAACAGCTTCCCTGGAACTTGGTGTGACGCAGCCGACACCAGGCAACACAGCAAACACGAGGTGCTGATTCAAAAGAGCTTTGTGTGTGTGTGTGTGTGTGTGTGTGGGCCACACAACATCAGTCCAAACAACAAACAACAAACCTAGCCAAAACCAAAGCTAATCAAATGGAGTCTACTTTCGTAAAACCCGGACCAAAGCATAGTCATCCTGCACAGCACACACAGCTATGTCTTACTATACTTGGACTTTTTGGGGACCAACAATTGATTCCCATTAAAAATCATATTTTTCCCTAACCCTAATTCTAACCCCAACATAGCCTTTTTACAAGCGAGGACCGGCACAATGTCCTCACTTCTCCAAATGTTAGTTGATTTAGCATTTGTGAGAGCTTTTGGTATTCACAAGTATAGTAAAACAAGTACACGTACACACACACACCACCAAATCCACAAGAGAACTGGAAAACAGTGTGATTGTGTGTCCAACACACCCAGTCACCCCCCCCCCCCCCCCCCCCGCTAGTCACTCCCACTGGCCCAACCAATCACTCCCCTCACTCCCTGAGTGACCGTGGGAACAGGCTCTGCCCCCCTGCGCCAGTCCAGTCAATCATTAACTCACTCCAGCAGTAGGCCTCTGGCTCCTCCTGTGGCTGGAAGTGTCTGCCCTCCCCACTGCTGGTGTCTCCCAGACAGGGCCCAGCACGCTGGAACAGCCTCCCCGCCAGCCTGTGCAGCACCGACATGGCACAGGGCTGGAGGTGGGGACCGGCCTAGGACGTGTAGCAACTAGCGAGGAAGAAGTGTCCTTCAGAGAGAAGCCCTAAACTTCGGGACGAGGGGAGGTCCACCGACCCTTGGAGGATTCTGGATAGTAGGTGGGATATCTGCAGTCCCTGTAGTGCTGACGAGACTTGAAGCTGTCCTGCCCTAGCTTGTTATGTTATGTAGGTAGAGACGAAGCCAGACACCGTGCAGCAGTGAGCCCAGAGGCTCCTCCACTTCCTGCCTGAGCTCATACACTGTCCACACTGCTCCTTCCTGTGGGCCCTGGCTCAGCTCTCCACGGCAACGCCTCCGCTATGTCCGTCTGTACCAGGGAAGAGATGGCAGGCAGGGCGACAGGGTCCCTGTCCACCTGAGCCAGACATTAACCCTCACCGTCCTCCATAGTCTCGTCGCTCAGAGCGGGCTGCATGTTGTCCTTTCCCTCTGGCTGTCTAGTTGAAAAAAGCTGCTGTGCTGTGGCGGGCGTAAGTGTCTGGACCCCCGGTCAGCACCTGTCTCTGGGGATCAGGGCGGGCCCACAGAGAGGCCATCCAGGTTGATAAGGATGTCAAGCGTGGCATGTGGACAAACCTCTGACGGCCCTGGGACCTCCTCTGCCCCCGCCCAGGGGTCGGCTCTTAACACTGTGCAGCTCTCCGCTAATTCCTTCATTAATACTACATAAACACCATTTAAAAACAATGAGAGGCGGTTGAGCTGTGATCTCTGGACGACCTCATTTCAGTGGGACACAGACCCATAGACACAGGGGTTAACGCTACCAGGCTGGTCCACTCTTCACACGTATGCTCTACCATCAACAAGCAGCTGAGGCTCATTTCACAGATACTTGTTCAAACCAAGCGCACGCTAATGTCACAGCTAGTGTTATGGATGCATAGCCTACACAACACTGGGTTTTTACACAAACCTTCTCCGGGACTGCCACTCCTCTACTTGTACACAGAAAAAGCATGTCATGGAGTTTGGATGGGATGCTGCATTGCATTCACACTCCTTCGAAAAGCTCTATTGGGGAAAGGTGGTTCATTTCCATGGCAGAACTGAATGTTTCAGTTACAGAGGGTTAAAAGACCATGATATATCAATGAGGGAGAGACAGTCACTACTTACAGAGAAGCAGAGAGATAGTGGAACAGAGGAGACCCTGGCCAGAGAGGAAAAGGGAAGCAGAGGGGAAACAAATTGATGGCACTGACTAAAAGAAGCTGCGCAGAGCAACTTGAGAGGGAGTCGCGACCCAGAGATGGGCAGGAGGGCACACACACAGAGAGTGCTCTTGTTCTAAATGCTGTTCATCACATGATGTTCAAGAGACTCCTCAGCGTCACGGTTCAGCCGGGAGAGGATCACACCACCCGCATCATATGACCCCTCCCCTGTGCCTTCAGGAGCCCACCCTCCCTGGCCAAAGTCCCCCACCACACCCTCCGCTCTCCTTCAGTCAAGTACAGTGTGGGATTCAAGGCTGATGACCACTACTTTGTGTTTACATTGGGGTTCCCTCGAGTACCATCCATTATATAAACAAACAGTCAAACATCCGGCAAAGTTTGGCTTCTGAAAGTTGTATAGCCTGGGGCAGGGATAAACACTGAAATCACAAAAAGAGGACCATAACAAGGACTATTCTGTCCCCTATTCCAAACAAGGCTGACCATTTATCCTGAAGACCTGCATCCAAAGGACATCTGCAATGTGTATAAGTCCTATACATAGCTATTTACACTGAAAGTAGAGGATCTTCCCTCTGCTACCGGACACGTGTGCCTCTGTAGTGGCACCATAACCTGAGTGGCACCGATTGGCCTAGATCAGGGCAACCGGCGCCCCTTGGCCGCCCCTTGGATCAATCTCCCCCTAACAATTTTTTTATAATATAGAATACATGCTTCGTAAACAACCGGTGTAGCTGCTTCCCAGCCGAAACAGTTGGGAAGAGTTTGTGCATATATTATGAAGACATTGTGATGTTTTTATTCTCTTTGAACTTCGGATAGTTTTGGGGGGGGCTGTTCGGGCACACAATTTTTTCTGGAGGCAAGCCGAAGTTCGGAGCCGAAGTCTACGCTCCTTCGTCGTGATTGGTAAACAGGGATTCTTCAATAAAGTATTTGTTGTCATTCAACGAGAGACGACTCATTTTCATGCACATTTTTTTATTAAGAAATACTGCACCAAACATCTTAGCTAGATGTCAAATTGCGCGACTAAGATCTTCTTGGCAAAAACAGAATTTATGACAGAATTCTTGAGTTGTCTTAGATTAATAAAATGTTGAGGAAGTGTATACTGGCTACGGCATCACAAAAAGGACAAACGGTACTATTGCCACTTTTTATCATTTTTCAAGCGAAGGTCTTTTATGGGAGTATGCGAGCACACTCGTTCAGTTAGATGAGTTCGGCTAGGCACCAGCTGAACAGAAGCATGCCGACGCCTTAACAGTGAAACGCTTACTTACGGGCCCCTCCCAACAATGGCGAAAAAATTATAACGAGGAATAAGGATAACTTGGCTATATACACAGGGTACCAGTACCGAGTCGATGTGCAGGGGTACAAGGTAATTGAGGTAGATATATACAGATATAGGTAGGGGTAAAGTGACTAGGCAACAGGATATATAATAAACAATAGCAGCAGCATATGTGATGAGTCAAAAGAGTTAGTGCAAAGACGGTCAATGTAGATAGTCCGGGTAGCTATTTGGTTAACTATTTAGTAGTCTTATGGCTTGGGGGTAGAAGCTTTTCAGGGTCCTGTTGGTTCCAGACTTTGTGCATCGGTACTGCTTGCCGTGCAGTAGCAGAGAGAACAGTCTGACTTGGGTGGCTGAAGTCTGACTATTTTCATGGACTTCCTCTGACACCACCTGGTATAGAGGTCCTTGATGGCAGAGAGCTCGCCCCAGTGATGTACTGGGCCGTATGCACTACCCACTGTAGCGCCTTGCGGTCGGATGCCAAGCAGTTGACATACCAAGCAGTGATTCAGCCAGTCAAGATGCTCTCAATGGTGCAGCTGTAGAACTTTTTGAAGATCTGAGGGGGAAGAGGCGTTGTTGTGCCTTCTTCACAACTGTGTTGGTGTGTGTGGACCATGTTAATTCCTTAGTGATGTGGACACCGAGGAACTTTAAGCGCTCGACCCGCTCTACTACAGCCCTGTCGATGTGGATGGGGGCGTGCTCGGCCCTCAGTTTCCTGTAGTCCACAATCAGCGCCTTGTCTTACTGACGTTGAGGGAGAGGTTGTTGTCCTGGCACCACACTGCCAGGCCACTGACCTCCTCTCTATAGGTGGTCTCATCATCGTCGGCGATCAGGCCTACCACCATTGTCTCATCAGCAAACTTAATGAAGGTGTTGGAGTCGTGTGCGGCCACGCAGTCGTAGGTGAACATGGAGTACAGGAGGGGACTAAGCACGCACCCCTGAGGGGACTAAGCACGCACCCTCAACACGCACCCCGTGTTGAGGGTCTGCTAGGCGGATGTGTTGTTGCCTAACCTCACCATCTGGGGGCGGTCTGTCAGGAAGTCCAGGATCCAGTTGACGAGGGAGGTGTTTAGTCCCAGGGTCCTGAGCTTAGTGATGAGCTTGGAGGGCACTACGGTGTTCAACCCTGAGCTGTAGTCAATGAACAGCATTCTCACATAGGTGTTCCTCTTGTCCAGGTGGGAAAGGGCAGTGTGGAGTGCAATAGAGATTGCGTTATCTGTGGATCTGTTGGGGCGGTATGCAAATTGGAGTGGGTACAGGGTGTCTGGGATGATGGTGTTGCTGTGAGCCAAGCCATTCAAAGCATTTCATGGCTACAGATGTGAGTGCTACGGAGCGATAGTCATTTAGACAGATTACCTTGGCATTCTTGGGCACAGAAACTATGGTGGTCTGCTTGAAACATTGGTATTACAGACTGGGTCAGGGAGAGGTTGACAATGTCAGTGAAGACACCCGCCAGCTGGTCAGCGCATGCTCGGAGTACGCATCCTGGTAAACCGTCAATGTTAACCTGTTTAAAAAATGTCCTAGTCACATCGGCTACGTAGAGCGAGATCACACAGTCGCCCGGAACTGCTGGTGCTCTCCTGCATGGTTCAATGTTGCTTGCCTCGAAGCAAGCATAGAAGGCATTTAGCTGGTCTGGTAGGCTTGTGTCACTGGACAGCTTGCGGCTGAGTTACCCTTAGTAATCCGTGATAGTTTGCAAGCCCTGCCACATCCGACAAGCATCAGAGCCAGTGTAGTAGGATTTGATCTTAGTACTGTATTGACGCTTTGCCTGTTTGATGGCTTGTCAGAGGTCAAAGCGGGATCTATTATTTATTTTTGTACCCCTTTTTCTCCCCAATTTCGTGATTACGATCTTGTCTCATCACAGCAACTCCCAAACGGGCTCGGGAGAGGCGAAGGTCGAGTCATGCGTCCTCCGAAACATGAACCGCCAAACCACGCTTCTTAACACCCGCTCGCTTAACCCGGAGGAAACACTGTTCAACTGACGACCGAGGTCAGCCTGCAGGCGCCCTGCCCGCCACAAGGAGTCGCTAGAGAGCGATGAGCCAAGTAAAGTCCCCCCGGCCAAACCCTCGCATAACCCAGACGACGCTGGGCCAATTGTGCGCCACCCTATGGGACTCCAGTCACGGCCGGTAATGACACAGCCTGTGATCGAACCCCAGGCTGTAGTGACGCGATGCAGTGCCTTAGACCGCTGCGCCACTCACGAGGCCCCAAAGCAGGATTTCTTACAGGCGTCCGGATTAGTGTCCCGTTCCTTGAAAGCGGCAGCTTTAGCCTTTAGCTCAATAGTAGAATACCCAAGGTGCAATTTCGAAATTTGGTTGTGCATCAGCAGTTTCCCTTGTTATGTCAGTCACTGACAATCACGCAATTAGACCATGTCAGCTAAAAAAATTTAGGTTGGTAAGTTAGCTGGCCGCAAGACTATCTAAACTTGTAGTAATCATGGTTGAATTACCGACCTGGGTGGCCCCATTGGTTTTATTAGTCACTCTGTCATCTTTAAAAACTGAAAACATTTCTCTATGCCCCATGGCAAAATATGTAGAACTCCAGGAAATTAACTCTAAAACTTGCATTTAGCTTAGGGCCCCCAAAAGGCAGCCTTTGGAGCCTAGGCCTCTGACTGCATCTGTGGGTATGGATGTGGTTACGCAGACCCGCGAGCCACTGCGGCCCCAAATGAGGAGTTCAGATTTGTTGTGGCCCCCACCCCCATCAAAGTTGCCCATCCCTTTCCTAGATAAAGATGCAGTACTACCAAACATACAGGTGAAAGAGGAACAGTGCAGTAGTCAATTGAGTTGGAGTGTTGAGTTCCACATCAAACTCAATATTGACAGTCCTGCAGAGAACTATCAACTGTTGTACATAACCCCCAGATATGACAGGTGGAAGCCTAGGCCTAGCATTTGTTGTGAAAATAGGGTGTACTAGGTAGATATGTGTAGTGGTAATTGGCTGACATGGGCGTGTCAAGTTGCCATTCTGGTTTTGGGGGGTTTCCTGGCTACAACCAGACTAACCTTTTGGAAATTCAAGGTAAAGGCTTGAATTTACCTTGAATTCAAGGTAAATTACTTAACCTCTGTCAATAATCATAGCTATATAATCATATATAAGCGCACAATCTTATCAACAAGAGGCCAAAGTGAAGAGGGGCGCGTACAATTTACCATGCAAGCGTACAAGGCTGGAGATTGGAAATAATACGGAAATGTAATGACTAGGCTACAAGAGGATATTGAATGCATATTGGATCTTAATTTCATCCATCGCGTGTAGCAATGTAATGTGTTTCTGCAATGCAGACATGTAACAAACCTTAGTTGTTACTGTTAGTTGTCAAGCAGTTAGTACAACTAACAGTTACTAGTAGGAAGCAAAGTAAACTCACCACTTTCCATCTCGTTGCCCTTCTTGGCGGTGGGCGCGTTGCCCATGATTGCAGGCCGATAGGGACCCCTTGGATCTGGGTTACTTTTGAGTTTTCTTCACGATCCGAGTTCTGTATTTGAGGAAGCTGGCTACTAGCTGGCTGCTATCATAGCTAACTAGCCAACAGTGAGGTGTCAATTGTACTCCGCCACTACTTTTTCTTTATCCGGGGATGGGGGGTAAACTAGCTAACTGTACAGGCTAGCTAGATGGCCAGCCAGTGGCTAGCCAACGACCTAGCTAGCTAGCCGGTTTTCCCTCTATTTCGGTAGCGAATGTTGCTCAGCTCTCCCTGGTCCAATCCAGAATGTCGAACCGGTTCTGCGCACCTGTCAGGCTGGCTAGCTAGCAAGCTAGCTATCGTCGCCTTCCTACTAGCTAGCTAGCTATCACTTGCAGACCCCACTAAAGGCCCTTGACTTTCCAATGTATTCCGACACAAAAACCTTATATTTCGACTTTCCCAAGTAATTATTATTGCAAATCGATAGCAGCCCCTTCCTTTCCTTGATCTCAGGTCCGATGATTTATCAGGTTTCAGAACCGATCAGCTGTGGCTTACTTGCCAAAATCAACAGTCCCCTCCATTAATCCTCAGACTACAGTGAGACGAACTCTTGGTTCAGAGATCCACTCCCTGAATATACCTCATTGGCCAATACTTATGTGACAGACAGTACGAGACAACTGTTGATTGGATATGCATCAGTAAATCCAATCGTTGTGATGTTGTGATTTGTCTATTGGTATCTGTCAAATGGTCTTTTTATCCCGCCTTCTCAGACCAGCTAATAACGTCATTTATTATTTTCCTCTAGTTTACCAAATGCTTGGTTTTTCCTTGGTGGTTTTGGTTAACTCAATGGTCGAGAAATATAGGTATGATTCACCCCTTCACAAAATTCGTCTTATTCGTGCATAATAGAGTGTTATCGAAAGGCAAGGCCTGTGGCAAACTGGCCCTATACCGACCCCTCCCGCCCGACTAATCCGTGATTGGCTGTGTGACGTCAAGACGGGCTATTTTTAGAAAGTTGGTCAGAATTTAAGGCACGCGGAGATCTACGTTTTTAGAATATCAAAAAGAAATCTGGATTATCTCGGAGTAAACCACTTGATACATTCCAAGTTCTATCGGTAAATTTACATTTATATTTTAGTAATTTAGCAGATCGATGCTCTTATCCAGAGCGACTTACATTCATCTTAAAATAGCTAAATTGGACAGAAATGTAAACGTAAATGTTGTAAATATGACTGGTAAGGAAACCAGTGTCATTTAGTTCTAATAATATTTAATATTGCACGAATTGTCCTAGATATCAGATTTTACCACCAGACAGCCCACATTCACATACCTCTTTTGCCATGATCTCCTATCCAGAAAAGATAATGTCATACATTTCATAGCTGTCAATAATTGCAAGCGTCCTTACATGCATGTTTTTTCAGCAAACCTTTCACAAAAGGATTACATTCAGTGAACTCTGAAGTCAATGAGAAGAGAAAACAGGAATCAGTGAAAATGGGGAAATTTGAACGTTAACATTTTCACCATTTTGTCTTGAAGACAGCTGTAATTCAAGTTGCCTGGCAACAAGCAAACCAGGCAGTCAATTTCTAAAATATGCACCATGAGAGGTGAGCGTACTACACTGCAGATACAGTGGGGGAAAAAAGTATTTAGTCAGCCACCAATTGTGCAAGTTCTCCCACTTAAAAAGATGAGAGAGGCCTGTAATTTTCATCATAGGTACACGTCAACTATGACAGACAAATTGAGAAGAAAAAAATCCAGAAAATCACATTGTAGGATTTTTAATGAATTTATTTGCAAATTATGGTGGAAAATAAGTATTTGGTCACCTACAAACAAGCAAGATTTCTGGCTCTCACAGACCTGTAACTTCTTTAAGAGGCTCCTCTGTCCTCCACTCGTTACCTGTATTAATGGCACCTGTTTGAACTTGTTATCAGTATAAAAGACACCTGTCCACAACCTCAAACAGTCACACTACAAACTCCACTATGGCCAAGACCAAAGAGCTGTCAAAGGACACCAGAAACAAAATTGTAGACCTGCACCAGGCTGGGAAGACTTAATCTGCAATAGGTAAGCAGCTGGGTTTGAAGAAATCAACTGTGGGAGCAATTATTAGGAAATGGAAGACATACAAGACCACTGATAATCTCCCTCGATCTGGGGCTCCATGCAAGATCTCACCCCGTGGGGTCAAAATGATCACAAGAACGGTGAGCAAAAATCCCAGAACCACACGGGGGGACCTAGTGAATGACCTGCAGAGAGCTGGGACCAAAGTAACAAAGCCTACCATCAGTAACACACTACGCCGCCAGGGACTCAAATCCTGCAGTGCCAGACGTGTCCCCCTGCTTAAGCCAGTACATGTCCAGGCCCGTCTGAAGTTTGCTAGAGTGCATTTGGATGATCCAGAAGAGGATTGGGAGAATGTCATATGGTCAGATGAAACCAAAATAGAACTTTTTGGTAAAAACTCAACTCGTCGTGTTTGGAGGACAAAGAATGCTGAGTTGCATCCAAAGAACACCATACCTACTGTGAAGCATGGGGGTGGAAACATCATGCTTTGGGGCTGTTTTTCTGCAAAGGGAACAGGATGACTGATCCGTGTAAAGGAAAGAATGAATGGGGCCATGTATCGTGAGATTTTGAGTGAAAACCTCCTTCCATCAGCAAGGGCATTGAAGATGAAACGTGGCTGGGTCTTTCAGCATGACAATGATCCCAAACACACCGCCCGGGCAACGAAGGAGTGGCTTCGTAAGAAGCATTTCAAGGTCCTGGAGTGGCCTAGCCAGTCTCCAGAGCTCAACCCCATAGAAAATCTTTGGAGGGAGTTGAAAGTCTGTGTTGCCAAGCGACAGCCCCAAAACATCACTGCTCTAGAGGAGATCTGCATGGAGGAATGGGCCAAAATACCAGCAACAGTGTGTGAAAACCTTGTGAAGACTTACAGAAAACGTTTGACCTGTGTCATTGCCAACAAAGGGTATATAACAAAGTATTGAGAAACTTTTGTTATTGACCAAATACTTATTTTCCACCATAATTTGCAAATAAATTCATTAAAAATCATACAATGTGATTTTCTGGATTTTTTAAAATCATTATGTCTGTCATAGTTGACGTGTACCTATGATGAAAATTTCAGGCCTCTCATCTTTTTAAGTGGGAGAACTTGCACAATTGGTGGCTGACTAAATACTTTTTTCCCCCCACTGTATTTATGAATGTAACAAAAAGTAGAGGAAGCTACACCCATTATTTTCAATGCAAAACCATTCAAAGTTGAGGAAAGGTGATACTCCATTAAATAATCAGATGTAGAATACCATCTTTGCCGTTTTCATCACAAGTCTCAAAGCTTGTCAGAGACAATCACACACATCACATAACAAAAAAAGATTTATTTCAAAACAAAATGGCACACAGGAAAAATAAAATAAAAAACATATGTACATACCAGTATTAGCTGCCCCCCCCCCCAAAAAAAAGTATCCCAAAACATCAAAGGGGGAAAACAGTAACCCAAATGCTATAAGGACCATAAACACTTAAACATAACATCTCAGAAAGAGCCAAAAAATACCACCATTATTTTCCTTCCTGCAACTTGAGTCATTTCTTCCTCCATTTTGCTTCACACAATCCTCTGTTGGTATTTACATTACATAATTAACAGCTGACTAGTTGGTGTGAATCAGTATTTCTGCCAATTAGCTGCTAAACATTTATGGAAACTTGGATATTTCAGCTTTCGCCCTGTTGATAGTATTAAAAATGAAGGGATGAATTAGTTTTAACTTCCAATACATAAAGATGACTCCAGAAAGATTGTCTTGGTTGCAAGACACTGTAGTCCTCTGAAGTCCAAGGTGAGAGTGTGTTGTTGACAGTTTCAGGGAAATAAGAGCAGCTGTAAGGCAAAGCTGGCTGTACATCCAAGTCAGAATGTCCATGTCCATTCTTCTGCTTATAGTGTTTGGGTTGATCATTGATTATGTGTGAGTATATGCATGTTTCCCTCTACAAGCAGTCCATAGAGTTGTCAGGTAGCAACCCTATGGGTGGGGCCTTGCCTGGGAGGCAAGATGGGGGCAGCATAGAGTTGGGGGCAGGATCCACATTCTCTGAGTCTTCCATCCTTTCTGCACACCCTTCCCAGTTTATATGGAATCTTGTTACACGTGGGTTTGAAGCCAAAATATTTCTCTGGAGCTGGAAGACAGACAAACAGCATTAAGGTGGTATTCCAATGAAATTATTCAGTACATGTACTTTTATTTGCAATAAGACGTTCCATTTTTACATTATACTGAAGCCTGAGCAGTACAGTGGGACATGTGCCCATGGTGAGTGGGCAGAGTTTGCACTTTAAGACCAATGTATTAGTGGATACTTCGCCCTTCCACAACAGAAAGGTTGAATTTAATTCCAAAAAGTTGTCCCCTCTACTCTGCCATCATTCATTCCCCTTCATAGATCTGATATAAATTGGTAGGTGTAAGCAATAGCTCCACCTAGTTTCCTCAATATTAATGTAACAGTCCTGTCAGATCTGTGAATGGTAGTGAACAAGGGCAGATGGGAGGGAACAAGTAAAGTGTAAGTAAGCATTTCGTTGGACGGTGTATACCATGTGTATTGTGTACATACGACTAATAAAACTTGAACATCTTCCTGGAAGGAAACACAGTCAAGCTAAATCATGCACACCCATTGAGAGTTTCCTCCTTTACCTGTCCATAGTCAGGTTTGATGGGTGGGTTCTCCCGCAGCTCAGGGTCAGTGTACTCGTTGTTGACGTAGTACCCGATGCGAATGAACTCCTGTCCGCGGTATGTACAGGTGATTAGCGCCACAGTGACACCGACAGCATCGCTTTCTGGAATCAGACCCGTGTTTGGGGCATCCGCCTGTTGAGAGGTAACATACTGTAGATGACGATGAGGTGCAAGGAGGAAGGCAGGAGGAGAGAGGGGTAAGGGGGAGGGTATAGTTTGTATATCTGGTTTCTCCAATACAGCACCAGTGTGTCGCTAGTGATTATGTTATAAGCTCAGAGTTATTTTTTGGGAACTGTTTCCATCGCTAGGACTGACACTGAGACCTTGTGACGAGCAGAATCAACAACCTCTGCATCATCAAAACAGTTGTTTTGTGAGAAGGTGCTAACCCATGTTCACAGTTGGCCATTGTTATGTAAATTATGTGTAAAGTACCAGTGGCCTTTGCCCCAAATCAGAGCAGGTCCACTGAGGCCATGGTCCAATGAGACCCAGGAACTGGGCCATGGAGATGAACACAAAAGTCTGAGCCTTTTTGGTAAAACAGTGGGGAAATTTGCCAGAAGGGTTGAATGAAAGATGAAAGGCAAAAAGAATGGACACAGGTAGAGAGGGGGGTGTATGCTAGATTGGGCTGGGGAATGAAGAGGAGCAAGGAAAGCTGCAGCCAGACAACAGCTGAAATAACATTGTTAGTTACTTCCATCTATAAAACTTACCTGGAACACAAACATGTGCCTCCCGGCTGGTACTGGGCCAACCAGAACAGAGTCAAGGGTTTGGTCATACTCTTCACTCTCTGCTGAACCCACATAGATGATCTTCCACTCAAGATCTGCAACACAAAAAATAATAAAGTAAAATCACTGTCTTCCGGACCAACAAACTCCGTTTGAAACTTTGGAGAAAGAAAGGAAATAGTTGGACTGTGAAGACTGCTCTGGTCAGCATTCTGTTATCAATTACACCTGTGAAATGATTTGATTGTTTGGGTAAGATAACGCGCAAGGCAAGTGGACCACTACATATCAATGCGTGTTCTAGAAGTTAGCGTTAGTTACCTACGTAAGAATTCCCCGCCACCGCCAACCAAATACAAACAAAACCAAAAGTTTGACACCATTCTAGCTAAGCTAGCCAGCTAAATAGCCATATCAACTAACGCCACCATGTAGCTAAGCAATATCAAAGTACAATGTGTAAAAAATATATATTAAAAAACGAGCCACCTCTTTGTTCAGTAGGCATATAAAGCAGTAATTAACCATTCTTTGTTTGCCAGAACTAGCTAGCTAGCGAGATTATCAGCTAGGCTAGCTACTTCATGTTCAAACAACTGGCAATTTAGCTAGCAAGCTAACGTTAGCAAGCTAGCCATAAATCGTCAGATGAGAATAAACAAAGTAATTATTCGACAGGTGAGCACAACACTTACCTTCTGGCAGGTCTTCCATGCACTCAAATGTTATTTCGAATTGAAATGGGTTTCCGAATCGACTCGGGTTATCGAGGACAGCGACATTTAGTACTTGAACCTTCGCCATTATTGCTGTTCCTACTGCGAGTGACAGACGCGCTGGCTGAGTCGCTAGCAAACTGGACTGTCAAGCAAATTTTCCAGGGAAGGTTTCAGGCCGCAACAATGTAGCAACTAGCAAGCAACGTTCTCACGCAGCTCACACGAAGAGAAATTCGGTTGTTGCGTTTAAAAATGCATCTGATTTCGCAGGTTGACAGCTACGCTTTAGTGTAATTTTGAAATTATTTGGTAGATATATCGTATTGTTATGATAGCCTGCTATATGAGCCAATACTTTCTACATAAATTGTATTCTTTTAACAACGTGTCATTCGTTTTTAAAGTATTTACTGGTTTCTGAAATATTCCTCTGACTAGTTTTGTTCAATATAGCTATTTCATGAACAAACAAATCACCCGCCAGTAAATTTCACAAAGCCATCAAAATGTCGAATGAAATGGGGCGGGTTGTTTTTCTATTCTAAACGATGATTCGCTGGGTAGAAGAAAAGTAAAGCTATGATTGGCCAGCAACAATAACGTTGTGCTCGAACAACGCCACAAAACGGGTGCAATTACACGTTACAAAACGTTTCAGGTAGAAATTAAAATGACACGACCCTACTCCCCCATGTACCCCACTGCTTTGGCCAAAGCAAACAAACACAACCACTGTATCATATTCAGCCACTCTTTTGAGATGGAAACATTTCTACATTCTAGTCTGGAGTGAAGAGGAAAGTCCCAGGACTATTTCATTTTTGGTCCCATAATGTCTACACCACATTTGTGTGTGTGTGTGTTTCAATGGATTTACGTATGTGTATAGGGCTCTAGAAATGTATGATGCATACTTCAAGTTCATGTTGTGTAGGTCAATACATGGGAGACCATTAACCCAAGGGCCTGTGGCAGAGATACTTTCTGCACACATAATAATGTGACTACTCAGTGCTTTTTGCAGACTGCAGAATGTATGCCCACGTAACATGCAATATTGGGGTGGTTATGGATTGACAATTAACCACACCAAATAGAAACATGGAAATGTTTCTGAGTGGCGCAGTGGTCTAAGGCACTGCATCGCAGTGCTAACTGTGCCACTAGAGATCCTGGTTCGAATCCAGGCTCTGTCGCAGCCGGCCGCGACCGGGAGACTCATGGGCGGCGCACAATTGGCCCAGCGTCGTCCAGGGTAGGGGAGGGAATGGCCGGCAGGGATGTAGCTCAGTTGATAGAGCATGGCGTTTGCAACGCCAGGGTTGTGGGTTCGATTCCCACGGGGGGCCAGTATAAAAAAAAAAAAAAAAAAAATATGTATTCACTAACTGTAAGTCGCTCTGGATAAGAGCGTCTGCTAAATGACTAAAAATGTAAAAAAAATGTAATCATATATTGAACAGACTGTGTTTTCTATGCCAGTCTTCAGTCACATTCTGGCATAGGCCTAGATGAAACTGTGATTAGGCAAGGATTAAGATACCATAATTAGCTGTGCTCATGGTATTTCAGGATTTTTTCAATCTTGCTTTGAGGATGGGGTCGGCTAGAAAAAAATATAATTGCTCTCCACTAGAGGTCCTAAAACCGCAAAGAAATTCTCACCATGCACACACATGAAACCCTTAAAATACAGGATTTAAAAATGCAGCCTAAAGTTTCTCAAAATGTTCAGTGTTTACTCATTGGGCCTGAACATATCCACAGCCTTTTATCTTTCTCTTGCAGATGGAAAAAAAATGTAGATGGACACTTTCAAAGCTTCAGACACACATCAATAGAACAGTGTAGAACTTGAGAAAGGTTCCCATAGAAATCTAATAGTGAAGGATCCATAATGAGTGAGAGAGCATGAGCAATGGGAGGAAGTAGGCTCCATTGAGCAGGTGGATTTTTGTCCACTACTCTGGTGCCTCATCATACAAAGGCGTATCTGTCTCCTGTGCCACAGGTTGATACTGGGCTCAGGTACTGTAACATGAGACTGAAGTGAACCATGTGACCATAGGGGCGATGTGAAGAGGGAATGAAAAAAACTGTTTTACATAGTTAAACCTATACAGGTAGTCTACGGTGACATATATCAAAATATACCCATTCAGCCACTAAAACGGCCTTGCTATCGGATTTAGTTAGCAGATTATTTTTTCGGACATTGTTGGGAGAGGTTTAATCATAAACCCGTCCTGACATTTGAGCCAGTTTCGGTTCACCCACTCACTCGATTAGGTGAGGCGGCGGAAGCGACCCGTTGTTTTTTTCGCAAGGAGTTGGATTGATCCCCGTTGTATAAAACGAATATCAACATTATTCGGTGAAAAGGTGTGTATAATGTTCTGTACAGCTCTGTCTATAATAAAATCCTATACTTCTTGTATTATTAGATCGACTAGTTTGTTGCGGGGCAGGTGTGCGGTATCTCTTTACATAAAATGGCTTGGAAGTATTGGAAATGAATTATGGGGCACAGTAAATCCTATACTTTACAATACTTTTATAGGGTTTTACTTTTATTTCGATAGGATGCTACTTTCACAACATTTACTAAGAATATTATTTATTAATTGGCATTTGTTATCTCAATGCCCTCCCTCCCCACCTCCCTGAACAGGTGCAATTGTTCACATATCCCACTAGTTTTACTAAGTCAGCCCACCTTAAACGTTTCATTTGGAATAAAGGCCTATATGTCTCAAACAAATTATCCTGAATGTGCCTTGAAGGATCTGAAAACTTTTTGGGGAGGTGGTCATGGTGCTGAATTAATCATAATTGTAATTTTGCCTCTGTGGTCAAATCGACATTTTAGTCATTTAGCAGACACTCTTATCCAGAGGGACTTACAGGAGCCATTAGGGTTAAGTGCCTTGCTTAAGGGCACATCAACAGATTTTTAATCTAGGCGGCCCGGGGATTCTAACCAGCGAACTTTCAGTTACTGGCCCAATGCTCTTAACCGCTAGGCTACCTGCAGCCCTATCAATTTCAGGTTGGACAGTTTCTGACAGTCTGACATTTTTATAATAACTTGATTCAATCTGTTTTATTGTATTGTCATGGTATGGGATAATTGTTTCTCCTGGGACTTAGAATAATTCTATGAGGAATGAAGTATAGAGAGCTGTTAGGATTTCATCTTCTCTTGCATTTTATGTCACTTTATGAACCAGACTCAATAATATTGGGATTTCAATAGAGACTCAGGCTCAATGTAGCTCCGTATGAACTGTTTTTTTTTCTTTAACACTATAATCTTCATCTCTTTAGAGCGCCCTGGGGAGACTGACGCCAGTGTGCTTGTGCTGCTGAGCACTACTCCTGATGAAATGGCCCTGACCTGATGTCCAGGCGTCCCCTTGCTGATGATCTACCCTCTCTAGAACCCATCGGTTTGAGTGGAGATGGCACTGCTCCCAGACATGACGGCCTGGCCTGGTCTCCTGGCTGGGAGTGTCCTACTACTGGTCCTGGGGAGTAATCCTGTCCGGGTTATGGGTGAGTCATGCCACCGCCTCTACAATCCCCCCGTCTTTCTTGTGAAATAACCCCATCACCACCACACTGGATTGTCTCTGACCACAGACAAACAATCTATTGTACGACTGCCTGGAACGATATGCACAAAAGCACAAAAGCAGGTTGCACACAACATTCTAGGCATTAAGCAATAAAAACTAAAGCATGCAGTAACATGCCAACAGGTTGTACGTATATTTCGTAATGTGTGAGAGCTTTGGGTAGGAACCATTGGTATGAAAAGCTCGGGCACACCCACTTTTCTTAATGTGGACGTGATTTCTCTGATAGACGTATGGTAATACTTAATGCTCGTATTTATAATGCTTTATTACTTGTTTTAAAGCACATATGAGCCCTTATATGTTATATTTTACACTGCAATTCGTCAGTGCACTGAACTGTTAGTCAGGTTAATTATGAGATGATAGTAAGACGTTATAAGGGGGTCGTATGTGCTTCTAGAACGTTTTTACAATGCATTATAGCTGTACATTACTCAGCAAGAAACAATAAATAAAGCAGCCTTTTAGTGGTTGTTCTGAGTGCTCTGGCAGTAACTCCAACAACAAACTCTTCTGCTTTTCTGGTAATGGGACAACACTGAACAATGGCTGCACTTCAATGCAGACACCTCCAAGCTGTAATGTCAACTGTAGTTAGTTTGCTACAATAAACGTATCTGGCTGTTACTGCTACAGGAGGCTTTTCGGTGTCTCATTTTGAGCAAAAGCTGTGCCCCTCCCCCAAACAACCTAGCCTTGTTTTTTGTTATCAAGGTGTACTTTTGCCCTTGGGAGAGTTTACTATTTTACTATTTGCCTTAGCCAATCATTAACTTTGTTTGAAATCCCTAAATGGGCGTTTAAGTTTTCCAAGCAAGACATCTACCCTGAATTGATAGTCAATAATCACTTTGACACCGCAGTGACATGGTAATAGAAATATAGTTATGCTTTTCCGGATAGTTCAACAAGTAAAATTGTTCAGGGGCTGAGCTCCACTGACCAGAGGCAAAGGCCGCATTCCAAGTCCTCTCCTACATTCAAGTAGTTACTGTGCGGGATGTCACAGAGTAATCACATGGCTGGTGATGGAGAAAGTGCCTGAACAAAGCACTGGACTTGAGGAACCCAGTGATCCTATCGCATTGCAATAGGCTATTATGTTGTCGATCTATCAATCTAAAAATGACATCAACTTCTACCTTTCTGTTTTGTTTCCCCCTCCGCTGTAAATAAATTACTTTTAACTGTATTTAAGTAACTTGATGTGTTAAAACTTTTGCTTATTTGTTTATTATTTGTTTATTGGGATCCGCATTAGCTTTTGCAGAAGCTGCAGCTACACTTCCAGTGGTCCACAAAAAAAAAAAAAACATGAAAAGGAACAAAACACTGATACACTGATAGACAAGGATAGTCACACAAATTTAAAATACAACGATATACAAACAATACAACAACAAAAAATAATATAAACAATACTCATATGAATGCTTGACTTTAGCCTGTTGTTCTGGTATGTGGTCATGTGTGGACATGTAGGTTGTTGCCTCAGAGCACCACAACTGTCATTTTTATCACCTGCAGTTGGTTCAGTGTGTCATTTGAAAATGTCCTGTTTTTCCACATTGTTCAATCCTATTGTGTTATCCTACATTGAGCAAAGAGAGGGTGTATTTGTATTCTTGTAGCAAACTATTACAATGACCTGAGTGGTAATCTTTAATGCTTTCTACAGGGGACAACACAACTAATGGATTACCCTCTAACACAACTGCCCCAGTGAGTAAACTGCTGCTATCTTTATCTCTGTTTCTGTTAGAGGAAATTAAACCAGAAGTATCCAGAGCTTTATTTGTGAGAATGACTGCTACCCCTGTGTTGTTCTGCCTCTAGGGACCCAACATTGCAGCTATTGTGGCCCCGACTGTTATACTGGGGCTGCTGGCCATAGCATCTGCTGTGCTAGCGTGGCTTTTCTGCGTGGTGAGGAAGAAGAGGCAGTCTGAGGGGACGTACCGGCCCAGTGCTGAGGAGCAGACAGGGGCCCACAGTGTTGAGACACCAGACGCACTCAAACTGCCCAAGGAGGAGAGACTCATCTGAGTCTAGTGTCTCAGCAGTCTCTCAACACCTGTCCTGTACATCCAAGCAACAGCAAAATCCTGATGACTGAAGAAGCTCCACCTCAAGAGCTTATGATTACCTTTACCGCGGCACCTATATTGGCCCCAATATTAGATATTAGAGGGTCATGACACAACGTTGACAGATACAGGATGGGACGAGAGGTACACAGGACCTAGCCCTGGAAGAGGAGGGCCCATGCTCCCGAGTGGCGCAGCGGTCTAAGGCACTGCATCTCAGTGCTTGAGGCGTCACTACAGACCCCCTGGTTCGATTCTAGGCTGTATCACAACCGGCCGTGATTGGGAGTCCCATAGGGCGGCGCACAATTGGCCCAGTGTAGGCCGTCATTGTAAATAAGAATTTGTTCTTAACTGACTTGCCTAGTTAAATAAAGGTAAAATAAAATTAAAATAAATAAGTGTACTGTATGTACTGCAAGCACATGGACTAGTGCTAGTACAGGACCAGGACACAAACGTTGGGATAGCTACCACAAATACCACATCCCTCAACTAGAACAACTAGAACTAAGGTCCATGAGGTGCTGACTGCTTTCTCTATGGTGTGTTATTTAATAGCACTGGCATATTTGAATGGGATAGACATGTACACAATCATTCAAATGGTCATACTGGAAGAGGAACCAAACCATCACCTGCACTAGATGGAAGAGGACCAGTATTCAGTCTCTGCTCATACTCGTCTTTGGTAAATACATTTCACTCTGAGTATTTCAGTCCTCTGTCTAGGCAATTTGGCTCTCTCAACAGCTACTGAAAGACTGGATACAGTCTAACTTCTATAATCGTAAGCAGACCCGTGCTTGCTTGATACATGCAAAAAATGATATCGGAATGTAATGTAAATGTTTGTATAAATTATTTCTGGATTACTTAAATGTATAGCGTGCAATAATATTTGTTTACGAGGAAACCACTATTGATTGTCAGAAAAGCATTTCATTGTCTAGACTTTTACACTGATTACTTACCTCAATACATGTCTTACTACTGAATCAGTCCTGTATCCAGCTTTACAGATAATGACTCTGTAACCTAATATTATCTAGAAAACATTTCTCCCAGTGGGATATTCTCTGTTTGTGGATACCGTGTGCAGATCAAATAATTATTCAATTCTTAATCATATTTAAGCACAAAATGAATGATTGTTTGCTCTTGAATAATTGTATTGTAGTATTTCATAATTGTTATATTAATTTAACATTGGATGAAATTGTATATTACATTAGATTGTATATTCCATGTGTGTTCTTACCAGTATGTTGTTTGTATGTTGCAAAGCCTATGATGGGATTCAATTCTCATAATGTAGAGTTGTTTTACAATGTCATGACATATTTATCTATTGTAGCCTACATGTTAAATAAATACTAATAGTCATTTTTAGAATTGGCTACCTCAGCAGATTTTTTTTTGCATAATCAGTGCTGGACTTTGATCAGATGGTGTCAAGACTTGCTTCTGGGTCTCTCTGGTGTGAAAACACAACCACACTTATATGAGGAATTAACCAGAGGACAAAAGCAGAAGAAAGAGCATCATATCTGACGTATCAGACATCCCTAAAATGGTGAGTGTGAAGTGTATGAGAAATGATACACTTGCTCAGCATGCAGACCTTACTGGTCAGCTTTTTGTGAAGCTGTGATTGACAAAATAGCTTCAGACAGAATTATTAGCCAGCGGCAACTGACTACAGGAGCTGGGAAGTGATGACGACTGTTGAAAACAATGCAGCCAAGTCTTTAACAGTCAGTCTTATTTTGCCTGTTGTTACATTCTAGGAATGCATTCCAATGCAGTGTATTGCTCTACTAACTCATTGGCATGCACCACAGTGGGCAGTGCAGTTAGTCTTCAGCCTGTAGTGAATGCTCACTAACAAACTCAGTTTTCAAAAATCTACTTTTACCTTTGACATTTTTGGCTCATAGCTTCAAATTCACATAGCTTACAGTATGTGGAAATACTTTAGTTGTGCATGCTGACTTTAATCTAGTGTGTCAATTCAATTTCATGTTGTACAGTAATCAATTATATATAAGACCATATTCATTATTTATAACACCCATCAAATAAAAACAATGAAAACACAGAGAAAGTACCAATTTAATTGAAACTTTAATCATTTTCCAACTTGAAGGCTTCATAGTTAAAATCACTTGCTTTTAATTCCGCAAAGCAATGATTAGATGAATGTAGGAAAATAAAAACTATTCACTGGATTTCCAACATACAAAAACAAAATAATGTCAAATGTTCAATACTATCTGGTAAGATCACTGTCTAATGTGTAAAAAAAAAAATCATATAGGAACATCTGCCTTCCTGAGAGAAAGCCGATGATAAGGATGAAGGGATGGAGTTGGGGACAGGACGGAGGGGAGTGATAGACTGTTTGGCAGTTGAGTGACTGGATGGTTTAGGCGGCTTCCTCTTCTCCCTCCTCTTCAAACTCGCCCTCCTCAGCAGTGGCATCCTGGTACTGCTGGTACTCAGACACCAGGTCATTCATGTTGCTCTCAGCCTCAGTGAACTCCATCTCATCCATACCCTCTCCGGTGTACCAGTGAAGGAAGGCCTTACGGCGGAACATAGCAGTGAACTGCTCAGAGATACGCTTGAACAGCTCCTGGATGGCTGTGCTGTTGCCGATGAAGGTGGCAGCCATCTTGAGGCCACGGGGTGGGATGTCGCAGACAGCGGTCTTCACGTTGTTGGGGATCCATTCCACAAAGTAGCTGCTGTTCTTGTTCTGGACATTGAGCATTTGCTCGTCCACCTCCTTCATGGACATGCGGCCACGGAAGACGGCAGCCACGGTGAGGTAACGGCCGTGACGAGGGTCGCAGGCCGCCATCATGTTCTTGGAGTCGAACATCTGCTGGGTGAGCTCAGGCACGGACAGGGCGCGGTACTGCTGGCTCCCCCTGCTGGTGAGGGGAGCAAAGCCAGGCATGAAGAAGTGCAGGCGGGGGAAGGGCACCATGTTGACAGCCAATTTGCGGAGGTCGGCGTTGAGCTGGCCAGGGAAACGAAGGCAGGTGGTCACTCCACTCATGGTGGCTGACACCAGGTGGTTGAGGTCTCCGTAGGTGGGTGTGGTGAGCTTGAGAGTGCGGAAGCAGATGTCGTAGAGGGCTTCGTTGTCGATGCAGAAGGTTTCATCTGTGTTCTCCACCAGCTGATGTACAGAGAGGGTGGCGTTGTAGGGCTCCACCACTGTGTCGGACACTTTGGGAGAGGGCACCACGCTGAAGGTGTTCATGATGCGGTCTGGGTACTCCTCGCGGATCTTGCTGATGAGCAGGGTGCCCATGCCAGAGCCAGTGCCCCCACCCAGGGAGTGGGTGAGCTGGAAGCCCTGGAGGCAGTCACAGCTCTCTGCCTCCTTCCTCACTACATCCATGACAGAGTCTACCAGCTCTGCTCCCTCTGTGTAGTGGCCCTTGGCCCAGTTGTTTCCAGCTCCGCTCTGGCCTGCAGACAAGAGTGTCATAAACCACTACTTCACTGACGGGACAAGATTACAGTTGTAGTCTACCACCAAATCTCATATTTCCACTGACTACCAAACCAACCACTCACCGAAGACAAAGTTGTCTGGCCTGAAGATCTGTCCGAAGGGGCCAGACCTGACAGAGTCCATGGTGCCCGGCTCCAGATCTACCAGGATGGCACGGGGGACATACTTCCCACCTGAAAAAGAAGGGAAATATTGGGCATACTGAAGCTATTATTACTGAGCACTGTATTTGTGATTATAGGGTACCTCTGAATGCCAGTATTTTTTCATTGTTAATGCAAGAGTCTATTTCTGTTTGTTTCAATAATTGGAGACATTATTATGTGGTTTATGTATGCATTGCTATATAATGTGCATACTGTACCTGAGGCCTCATTGTAGTACACATTGATCCTGTCTAGCTGCAGGTCGCTGTCTCCATGGTAGCTGCCAGTCGGGTCGATGCCATGCTCATCACTGATCACCTCCCAGAACTGAGACAGCGAGAGAGAGAGGGTGGTTGAGATGCAAGTCAATAGCAATACACAGAAGCATCCATTTAAAAAGCAAGTCAGAATGTAAAATATAAATAAATAGATATAATGCAATGTGTATTTTCTGTTGCATGGATATTTACCTTTTTGTGAGCAACACAAATAGCATGACTTAATGCATTAAATCTTCCCTTTACATAATTATGTACACCTCTAAATGATTCAAATTAAGCATTAAAATACAATTTAGATATAAAAATGTATGTCATGTCATAAAAGAAAGGAGGAAGGTATTCTAGTATCGTTATCTCTCCCTTCCACCGCACGCCCATTTAGGGACCGCAAATAACCATTGGGAATGAGTCAGCAGAAACAATACAAAATCAGCCCATTTCATATGCAACAGTGTTTCAAACTGATATTAATCGGATATAGCTGTTGTTTAGACTATTTCTCTTATACACATTTGTATTTTGTGCACGGAATGACCATGCATTTTTCATGCATGTTATAATATAGCCTATCGATAATGGACACAGTTCTGCACCAGCTTACTCTATACATTTTATGTGTGGATTACCAGCGGCCTTTCTATATTTTGCTACGCAGAGGGCAAAAAAAAAGGCGTATCTTAGCTCGCTTGCAATCATTCACATGAAGCAATCTATTTTCTTGGGGAAATACAAAAGAGTCAATAATGATACCTTGGCTCCGATCTGGTTACCGCACTGGCCGGCTTGCAGATGCACTATTTCGCGCATTATGGATGGGTGGACGGGCGTTGGCTGTGAGGAGACGGCAGTCGAGATTTGGCTCAGAGGACGCTTCTTCTCTTCCCACCCAGCTGACTGTCTGATGAGCCCGCCTCTCCTCCAACTACTGGGCCGAATCGGTGGGCGTTATCCCCATAGTAACCAAAGACCGGAGGAGAGAACGAGGGATCCTAGGCTCGAGGAGAGCGGATAGGATGCTGTTATTTGGAAGTCTTCATCAATAAGTGTTCCAAAGATGCGCAGTTACCCGACCCTACTCACCGAGTGGTGTAGTGATAGCTGCATGCATCCTACAGTAAAATAGACTCTTGTGAGTGAGCTGAAGCGATCATTGTCATCAACTCACTAATGAATGTTCACGGGAGATTTTCCCCAGGAACACAGTGGTCACAATCACGAGTGGTGAAGCACAAGATACAAACCACACACTGTGGACTGATGATATATTGACACCAACCAAAAAAATACATATTCAAAATACCATACTGTAGATGGAGGCGGATGGTAGTAGGCGATTATTAAATCAATATTCTGAAACCGACCTGGCATTGATGTTGTGTACACTGTAAAGGGATTGCTGTGAATTTAACAGTAATTTACAGGCAGCTAGTGGTAAGTAAGTTACTGTATCTCATATTGCAGTAGAACTACTGTAATCTAAATACAGTATCAAAGTAAGTAATGTGTAATGACACATGGTAAAATACAATAGAATTGTGTATTATACTGTAAAAAGTAAATGCTACCGCAATCATAATGAATGAATTACATTCATTTTGGGGAGATGGGGTTTGTATTTCACTGTAATTACATGGGATTGGTGCAAGCAGGTTGGCTGCTAGTTAATACATTACAGCATATCAATGAATATTTGGTGTTTGGTATCACTTGCACTTCTAAAGGCCTTAACAAAGGCTTCCAAACCAGCAGCTACTACAGGGCAAAACAGGCCAAATGGACATGGCAAAATGCTCAACCATTAAAGGTTGAAGTCTTGCCGTCACTATTATCTGTCCCCTATATATTTTAAATTGATGGGGCACTGTAACCACATAGGAGTTAGATTGGTACAGCATTCTCACTAACGGGTGCAAAAAATATAGCCTCTTACAAGGCATGCCTCAAAATATATAAATTAGCCATAAACAAAACGTTTTTGGCGCTCCAGAAATACAGTACGGTACTGTATTCTGTGGGATGGAATTACAGTACCATTCAAAATACAGCAGTTCTTTCCCCGCCCACAACCTTTTACCTGCCATGGTCCAAAGTGTGTAAAGTATTATATCTGCATTCCTATGGGATATCTGACCTGCTGGTTGTACGTCAGTACTACTTACTGACGTACAACCAGCAGGTCAGATGATGGACTGATAGAGTTTACAGAAAATAACTGTTGTAAACATAGAAAATTATCTCAGGTATTGAAAGGGTTATTTAAGTAAAGCAACACACCTGGCATGGAACATTGTTAATTTATTCACATAATTAAATTTAGACATCTAGTAATCGAGTTACAGCTTGCTGCTTTCATAAGAAACCTCATGTTAGAATACCCTCAGACTTCTAGGATGATCTCAACGTAGCACTGAAAACCTTACAAGATACTAATTAGACTGATGGGAACCTCTGAAGAGATGCTTGAGCACATGAATTTAATTATCACAGATTGAGTTTCCTTTTCATTAACATTAACTTAAATCAATCAAGTTGTGCTTTGGGGACAGGACGGAGGGGAGTGATAGACTGTTTGGCAGTTGAGTGACTGGATGGTTTAGGCGGCTTCCTCTTCTCCCTCCTCTTCAAACTCGCCCTCCTCAGCAGTGGCATCCTGGTACTGCTGGTACTCAGACACCAGGTCATTCATGTTGCTCTCAGCCTCAGTGAACTCCATCTCATCCATACCCTCTCCGGTGTACCAGTGAAGGAAGGCCTTACGGCGGAACATAGCAGTGAACTGCTCAGAGATACGCTTGAACAGCTCCTGGATGGCTGTGCTGTTGCCGATGAAGGTGGCAGACATCTTGAGGCCACGGGGTGGGATGTCGCAGACAGCGGTCTTCACGTTGTTGGGGATCCATTCCACAAAGTAGCTGCTGTTCTTGTTCTGGACGTTGAGCATTTGCTCGTCCACCTCCTTCATGGACATGCGGCCACGGAAGATAGCGGCCACGGTGAGGTAACGGCCGTGACGAGGGTCGCAGGCCGCCATCATGTTCTTGGAGTCGAACATCTGCTGAGTGAGCTCAGGCACGGACAGGGCCCGGTACTGCTGGCTCCCCCTGCTGGTGAGGGGAGCAAAGCCAGGCATGAAGAAGTGCAGGCGGGGGAAGGGCACCATGTTGACAGCCAATTTGCGGAGGTCGGCGTTGAGCTGGCCAGGGAAACGAAGGCAGGTGGTCACTCCACTCATGGTGGCTGACACCAGGTGGTTGAGGTCTCCGTAGGTGGGTGTGGTGAGCTTGAGAGTGCGGAAGCAGATGTCGTAGAGGGCTTCGTTGTCGATGCAGAAGGTTTCATCTGTGTTCTCCACCAGCTGATGCACAGAGAGGGTGGCGTTGTAGGGCTCCACCACTGTGTCAGACACTTTGGGAGAGGGCACCACGCTGAAGGTGTTCATGATGCGGTCAGGGTACTCCTCACGGATCTTGCTGATGAGCAGGGTGCCCATGCCAGAGCCAGTGCCCCCACCCAGGGAGTGGGTGAGCTGGAAGCCCTGGAGGCAGTCACAGCTCTCTGCCTCCTTCCTCACTACATCCATGACAGAGTCTACCAGCTCTGCTCCCTCTGTGTAGTGGCCCTTGGCCCAGTTGTTTCCAGCTCCGCTCTGGCCTGCAAACAGAAGTGTCATAACCCATTACTTCACTGGATAAGACTTTAGTAGTAGCCTACCACCAAATCTCATATTTCCACTGAACACACCAACCACTTACCGAAGACAAAGTTGTCTGGCCTGAAGATCTGTCCAAAGGGACCAGACCTGACAGAGTCCATGGTTCCCGGCTCCAGATCCACCAGGATGGCACGGGGGACATACTTCCCACCTGAAAAAGAAGGGAAATGTTGGACATACTGAAGCTATTGTTGCTGTACACGTTTTATGTATGTATTATTTATTGTATGTCTGTAATATGTAATTTTTCCTCATTAAAACAGCAGTTTATTTAATGTATTATGTGGTTTATGTATACATTGCTATATAATGTGCATACTGTACCTGAGGCCTCATTGTAGTACACATTGATCCTGTCTAGCTGCAGGTCGCTGTCTCCATGGTAGGTGCCAGTCGGGTCGATGCCATGCTCATCACTGATCACCTCCCAGAACTGAGACAGCGAGAGAGAGACAGTGCGAGAGAAAGAGAGGAGAATGGGAGCGAGAGGGGGGAGGGGCGGTACAGGGGGATGAGATGCAAGTCAATAGCAACGCACAGAAGCATCCATTTAAAAGTGCAAGTTAGAATGTAAAATATAAATAAATAGATATAATGCAATGTGTATTTTCTGTTGCATGGACATTTACCTTTTCATGAGCAACACAACTAGCATGACTTGTATTAAATATTACCTTTACATAATTATGTAATAGTTTAAATGCTTCAAATTAAGCATTAAAAGGTCATTTCGACAGAAATATTCATTAGGTTGAATATATCATGTTATAAGAGGGAGGACGGAGGTTTTCTAGTAGGCTACCATTTCTTTCCCTTCCACGCCCATATTACAAGGACCCCAAATAACCATTGGGAATGAATCAGCGGAAACAATAAAAAAAAAAAGCTCAGGACATGTCATATCATATGCAACACCGATTAAAATGTTGTTTATCTTGTGCACAGAATGATCATGCATTTTTCCGCGCACAATAGGCCTATATAGGCCTATTATAGCCTATCGAGGATGCAGTCTTATGGGTGGATTACAAGCCGCCATTCTTAATTTAGCTACGCACTACGCAGAGAGTGCGAGAGGCTTATATAGGTCGCATGCAATCCCTCACATGAAGCAATCTATTTTATTGATATACAAACAAGAGAAGAGTAATACCTTGGCTCCGATCTGGTTTCCGCACTGTCCGGCTTGCAGATGCACTATTTCGCGCATTTTGGATGGAAGGAAGGGCGTTAGCTGTGAGGATTCGACGGTGGAACGAGAAGGTACTAGGCTTGGAGGACGCTCTTTGTCTTTTTAACCAGCTGACTGTCTGATGGACCCGCCTCTCCTGATTCTACTGGGCGGAATCGGTGGTGCAACCTGACGTCATCCCCATGGTAACGAAAAACCGGAGGAAAAAGGGGATTTATTTTATTTTTATTTCACCTTTATTTAACCAGGTAAGCCAGTTGAGAACAAGTTCTCATTTACAACTGCGACCTGGCCAAGATAAAGCAAAGCAGTGCGATAAAAACAACACAGAGTTACAAATGGGGTAAAAAACATAAAGTCAAAAATACAACAGAAAATATATATACAGTGTGTGCAAATGTAGCAAGTTATGGAGGTAAGGCAATAAATAGGCTATAGTGCAAAATAATTACAATAGTATTAACACTGGAATGCTAGATGTGCAAGAGATTATGTGCAAATAGAGATACTGGGGTGCAAAAGAGCAAAATAAATAACAATATAGGGATGAGGTAGTTGGGTGGGCTAATTTCAGATGGGCTGTGTACAGGTGCAGTGATCGGTAAGGTGCTCTGACAACTGATGCTTAAAGTTAGTGAGGGAGATAAGAGTCTCCAGCTTCAGAGATTTTTGCAATTCGTTCCAGTCATTGGCAGCAGAGAACTGGAAGGAATGGCGGCCAAAGGAGGTGTTGGCTTTGGGAATGACCAGTGAGATATACCTGCTGGAGCGCAGACTACGGGTGGGTGCTGCTATGGTGACCAATGAGCTAATATAAGGCGGGGATTTGCCTAGCAGTGATTTATAGATGGCCTGGAGCCAGTGGGTTTGACGACGAACATGTAGTGAGGACCAGCCAACAAGAGCGTACAGGTCACAGTGGTGGGTAACGTATGGGGCTTTGGAGACAAAACGGATGGCACTGTGATAGACTACATCCAATTTGCTGAGTAGAGTGTTGGAGGCTATTTTGTAAATGACATCGCCGAAGTCAAGGATCGGTAGGATAGTCAGTTTTACGAGGGCATGTTTGGCAGCATGAGTGAAGGAGGCTTTGTTGCGAAATAGGAAGCCGATTCTAGATTTAACTTTGGATTGGAGATTCTTTATGTGAGTCTGGAAGGAGAGTTTACAGTCTAACCAGACACCTAGGTATTTGTAGTTGTCCACATACTCTAGGTCAGACCCGTCAAGAGTGGTGATTCTAGTCGGGTGGGCGGGTGCCAGCAGCGTTCGATTGAAAAGCATGCATTTAGTTTTACTAGTGTTTAAGAGCAGTTGGAGGCTACTGAAGGAGTGTTGTATGGCATTGAAGCTCGTTTGGAGGTTTGTTAACACAGTGTCCAATGAAGTGCCAGATGTATACAAAATGGTGTCGTCTGCGTAGAGGTGGATCTGAGAGTCACCAGCAGCAAGAGCGACATCATTGATATACACGGAGAAAAGTGTCGGCCCAAAAATTGAACCCTGTGGCACCCCCATAGAGACTGCCATAGGTCCAGACAACAGGCCCTCCGATTTGACACACTGAACTCTATCTGAGAAGTAGTTGGTGAACCAGGCGAGGCAGTCATTTGAGAAACCAAGGCTATTTAGTCTGCCAATAAGAATGCGGTGGTTGACAGAGTCGAAAGCCTTGGCCAGGTCGATGAAGACGGCTGCACAGTACTGTCTATTATCAATCGCGGTTATAATATCGTTTAGGACCTTGAGCGTGGCTGAAGTGCACCCATGACCAGCTCGGAAACCGGATTGCATAGCGGAGAAGGTACGGTGGTATTCGAAATGGTCGGTGATCTGTTTGTTAACTTGGCTTTCAAATACTTTCGAAAGGCAGGGCAGGATGGATATAGGTCTGTAGCAGTTTGGATCTAGAGTGTCACCCCCTTTGAAGAGGGGGATGACCGCGGCAGCTTTCCAATCTCTGGGGATCTCAGACGTTATGAAAGAGAGGTTGAACAGACTAGTAATAGGGGTTGCGACAATTTCGGCGGCTAGTTTTAGAAAGAAAGGGTCCAGATTGTCTAGCCCAGCTGATTTGTAGGGGTCCAGATTTTGCAGCTCTTTCAAAACGTCAGCTGTCTGAATTTGTGTGAAGGAGAAGCAGGGGGGGTATGGGCAAGTTTCAGCGGAGGGTGCAGAGTTGGTGGCCGGGGTAGTGGTAGCCAGATGGAAAGCATGGCCAGCTGTAGCAAAATGCTTGTTGAAATTCTCGATTATTGTAGATTTATCGGTGGTGATAGTGTTTCCTAGCCTCAGTGCAGTGGGCAACTGGGAGGAAGTGCTCTTATTCTCCATGGACTTTACAGTGTCCCAAAACTTTTTGGAGTTAGTGCTACAGGATGCAAATTTCTGTTTGAAAAAGTTTGCCTTTGCTTTCCTGACTGCTTGTGTATATTGGTTCCTAACTTCCCTGAAAAGTTGCATATCGCGGGGGCTATTTGATGCTAATACAGTACGCCACAGGATGTTTTTGTGCTGGTCAAGGGCAGTCAAGTCTGAGGAGAACCAGGGGCTATATCGGTTCTTAGTTCTGTATTTTTTGAATGGGGCATGTTTATTTAAGATTGAGAGGAAATTACTTTTAAGGAACAACCAGGCATCCTCTACTGACGGAATGAGATCTATATCCATCCAGGATACCTGGGCCAGGTCAATTAGGAAGGCCTGCTCGCTAAAGTGTTTTAGGGAGCGTTTGACAGTGATGAGGGGTGGTCGTTTGACCGCGGACCCGTTACGGACGCAGGCAATAAGGCAGTGATCGCTGAGATCCTGGTTGAAGACAGCTGAGGTGTATTTAGAGGGTATGTTAGTCAGGATGATATCTATGAGGGTACCCATGTTTACGGATTTAGGGTTGTACCTGGTGGGTTCGTTGATAATTTGCGTGAGGTTGAGGCCATCTAGTTTGGATTGTAGGATGGCCGGGGTATTAAGCATATCCCAATTTAGGTCACCAAGCAGTACGAACTCTGAGGATAAATGGGGGGCAATCAATTCACATATGGTGTCCAGGGCACATCTGGGGGCTGAGGGGGGTCTGTAGCAAGCGGCAACAGTGAGAGACTTATTTCTGGGAAGGTGGATTTTTAGAAGTAGAAGCTCAAACTGTTTGGGCACAGACCTGGATAGTATGATAGAGCTCTGCAGGCTATCTCTACAGTAGATTGCAACTCCACCCCCTTTGGCAGTTCTATCTAGACGGAAAATGTTATAGTTGGGGATGGAAATTTCAGAATTTTTGGTGGCCTTCCTGAGCCAGGATTCAGATACATCATCCTAGCCTCGTTGAGAGAGCGGATAGGATGCTGTGATTTGGATCTCGCCATGAATGACTGTTCCAGAGATGCGCATTTACACGACTCTAGTCACTGAGTGGTGTAGTGATAGCTGCATGCAGGATGCATCCTACAATAAAATAGGCTCTTGTGAGTAGCCTGAAATGATCATTGTTATCAAGCCACTAATGAATGTTCATAGATTCTCCCCAAGAATATAAAGTGGTCACAATCACATGTAGTGATACACAAGCTACAAACCACACACTGTGGACTGATGATATATTGACACCAAGCAACAACAACAAATATTTAAAATACCACACTGGAGGTGGGGGCAGATGGTTGATTTGTTTTTAACCAAAATCCTGAAACCTTCAGTTGTCAAGTGAAACACAGGCTAGCCCATCCAAACCATTTGCCCCCCCCCTGTGAACCCCTTTTCATCCCATTTGCTAATGTAAATGCAATGAAACTGCACAGGCTTTTGGGGAAGAAACTTGGTTTGCCATTGAGGTTGTGAAAGGGGAAGATTAGGCCTACAGAAGACCTTTTGAAGCTTTGCCCTATATGAGCATTCATTGGTGTCAAAAGCACTGGCATATAATTATTGCTTTAGATTACACAGTTATCACCATTGTAAGTTTTATTAGCAAATTATAAATATAGTGCAAGGTACAAACAGGTATGACAGTTGTATACATTACATTTACATTTACGTCATTTAGCAGACGCTCTTATCCAGAGCGACTTACAAATTGGTCATGATGTGTAAGGTATTTACATTAGGCCTACATTGTACCTGCCTTTGTAATAACCATGTAAATACATATGTTTTAGGAACACCATGTAATGTGAGGCCAATTTATAATATCACTTTATTAATGATGATTTTAGCCATAATTTGTGTATTATTTTGGTTGATCATATTTTCATCCTGCTTCATGAGATATACAATTAAATATATCCATACTGTCTATCTAAATATATATACTGTATCTTGACCGTCATCTTTCACTTTTCAGTCTTTTAAAGCCTTTTAAAGTTATTGATGGTGTATCTCTATCCACACCCTTTAACAATGTTGCTATTCAAAACATGTAAGGCTAAACCAGTTTGCAGCTATTCCACATGTGACCAATAGGGCTCGACTTCCTGTTTCAGTGGACTCTTGCTTACATGCTGCTGTCTGTCACGCAGTACTGTGTCTCTGGAGTCACACACAAACACAACTCAACAGACAGGAAAACAGCCTGCACTTTTAAGGTCTGGCATTACAACAAGAACAATGGAAGAATAGGCACTTTGAGTATCTGTTTTGAAAAGCTATAGGGAGGGGATTTCTGAAAGGAACAGTAAATAAGCTACACGTTTATATGCTTGACATGTGAATTGTTTAAGCCAGAGGATATCTTCTTCACAGAGTCCCGGTACATAGTCAGGTGAAGACAGACATGTCATCCAGTGTGTCTCTCCCAGAGGAGGATCTCTCCTGTCCTGTGTGCTGTGACATCTTCAGGGACCCTGTCCTCCTACCATGTAGCCACAGCTTTTGTAAGAGCTGCCTACAACGCTACTGGGACACCTCAGCCCTCAGACAGTGCCCTGTCTGCAGGAGAAGAGCCTCCAAGCGCACCCCTCTGTCCAACCTGGCTCTGAAGAACCTCTGTGAAGCTTTGCAACAGGGCAGGAGTCAGAGCTCAGCGGAGGGGAACGGGGTGCTCTGTAGTCTACATGGAGAGAGACTCAGACTCTTCTGTCTGGTGGACAAGCAGCCTGTCTGTGTAGTGTGCCAAGCCTCGAAAATACACAAGAACCACGACTGCTCACCCATAGAGAAGGCAGCACAGGATTGCAAGGTGAGAGACTGAATAATATTTGAAATGACTCTAGTATGTACATGCATGAAATAACTTGGCAACGTCTGTTTTCATAGTTTATGTTGCCATTTTCTCATGTAAGGAACCTGTGGCCCCTGGCAGTAAAATGCTGTTAATCAGGTCTATCCTGACAGTAAATGTGAGAGTACAGTATTAGCAGAGAAATATAGCAGAGAAATTCCTATGTGTAAAGTATTATATCTGCATTCCTATGGGATAATATCTGACCTGCTGGTTGTACGTCAGTGAGTGGTGTTGATAGACATACAGTGTGTTTGCAGAGTAAAACATTTTTAAACATAGTAAATTATCTCAGGTATTGAAAGGGTTATTTTAGTCAAGCAACACACCTGGCATGGAACCTATTGTTAATTTATTCACAAAATTAAATCTAGACGTCTAATCGAGTTACAGCTTGCTGCTTTCATAAGAAAGCTCCTGTTAGAATACCCTTTACTTCTAGGATGAGCTCAATGTAGCACTGAAGACCTTACAGGATACTCTGGACTCCCTCATTAGACTGAAGGGAACCTCTGAAGAGATGCTTGAGCCCATTAAGGTAATCTCCACAGATGTCATCTAAATGTCCTTTTCATTAAAATGAACTAAAATCCATCAAGTTGTGCTCTACTTGCCCCTTAGAATCAGGCCCTGGAGACAGAGAGGCAGATAAAGGATCAGTTTGTGAAACTCCACCTGTTCCTGTATGATGAAGAGGCAGCGAGGTTAGCTGCTCTGAAGGAGGAGGAAGAGGAGAAGATAGGGGTGATGAAGAGTATGATGACAGAGGCTGCAGCAGGGATGCTATACCTCACAGAGACTATTACAGTCATAACACAGGAGATGACAGGTGCTGAAGACATGACATTGCTCCAGGTTTGCACTCTCACAATTTACACATCACACACTCAAATTAAATAAAGCCAGAACAATCATTTTTGAGGAGAGGATGGGAGTTTTTTTTATTCAGCCTCAATATTACACTTTCTTTGTTTTTCAGAACTTTAAAGCCACTATAGAGAGGTATGTTGAAATCCCCCACATCTCTGTCTATCACTCTCTTTTTTCCTCCCTCTCTCTGCTGTGGAATACTGAACAGGACAAATTTATTATTTTGTCATTTCAGAGCCCAGTGCACAGGGCAGGGTCCAGAGAGGATTTCAGGGGCGTTGATTGATGTGGCCAAGCACCTCCGTAACCTCAAGTACAGAGTCTGGAAGAAAATGCTCCTGCATGTTGAATACAGTGAGTACATTTCAATGGTTAACAGAGCTGAGGAGATAAGGAGGTAACTCCCACAGCATTTTAACCTGGCGGAGAGAAGCTAAAACAGTGGTGAGTGACCCAAACCCTTTTCCTGTCTCTGGCCCATTTCCTCCTCCTCCTTTTCAGTTCCTGTGACCTTGGACCCAATCACAGCCCACCCCTGCCTCTTCCTGTCACATGACCTCACGTCCCTTCAGTACACCAGCCAGCCCCAACGTCTCCCTGACAACCCTGAGCGATTCCACATGAGTGCAGAGGTCCTGGGCATGACCGGGCTCAGCTCAGGAAGCCACTGCTGGGTAGTGGAAACAGGATGTAATGACGACTGGATTCTGGGCGTGGCCTGTATGTCTGTCACCAGGAATGTGGAGGTCCAGGCCCGGCCGGAGAATGGGTTTTGGACCATATGTCTGCGAGACAGGGAGTACAGAGCGATGACCTCACCTCCAACAGCCTTGACAGTCACAGGGAAACTCAAGAGGGTCAGAGTGCAACTGGACTGGGACAAGGGCCAAGTGTCTTTCTTTGACCCTGCTGATGACAACGATACACCCCTTTACTCTTTCTCACACAAGTTCACAGAGAGTGTTTCCGTATTTTTATACGCAAAGCAAACACCCTCTGAGAATCCTACCTGAGAGGGTGTGTGTTACAGTGCAACATAGTGGGGCAGGACGTACTTGTAAAGTTCCCGACTGATCATTTTTTACAATAAATGAATTTCTGTCAATCCACAAATAGGTTAACTTTTATTTACAGGGTATTGTATGTCAACTATGTAATTGATCCTCCATAAATACAAGCACAGGTTTACAGAAAGGAGGTTTCCTTTTTCATCTACTGCAGGTGACCCTTCACACAAGTATCTGTTCTGGTTAAGAAGAATTTCAATAAGGGAACTTTATGTTTACAATCTGTAAAATGATACAAATCATGAAATGTGATGTTCAGAACTTTGATACAAATTGTAGATCAGAGACAACCAAAATCAATAAACAATTGAAAGTGTCAGAGAAAAACTAACAATGAGTAATACAGTTTTAACTTCGCTAAGAACACAAAATCTACTTAAGATTTTCCCATCCTAGATAAAACAAATACATTTTCTTTCCACAGTTGAGTTAAATGAACTGCTATTTACTATTAACCACTTATAACATGTTAACTGTTATAACATAGAACCATTATTATAAAATGAATAGCTCTAGCCACGCATTGTACACTTTGTGTTCATAATCTTTTGCGTCCTGGAGTAGGTTCTTGATGGGGTGGTGATTGTAGATGGTTCCAGATGATTCCCATTGATACTGCTCTTCAGTGATGATAGGGAAGATGAAGAGGATGGACCCGTCCATTTTAAACAGCAGGATCCGACAAATCCATTTTAAAAGGGGGGTCAAAATCAGAATGGTCTATAGTAAGATAATATCATATTCCATTTGAACATTTTAAAGCTGGGTGTCTCTGTATGATGGCGCTCTGGATTGTGGAATAGTCCATTTTACAGGGTGTTGTGGATGAGTCCATGTTAAATAAGGGGGTATCAGAAGGGTCTCTGTAGGAAGGCGATGGGTGGGGAGCCCACACTGCTGGGGCTGCGGAGGTGAGACTCATACGAGCCGGGGGTCATACCCACAACCCCCTTTGTCTCCGGCGTCTCCCCTCGCAGGAAGTCATCCTCATCCGCATCCGAGCACTGAATCAAGAGAAAACAGCCAATCAAACCACAAAAACAACCAATAGGGAGACACACAGCATCCAATCATGTGTGTGCGTTAAAGAATACAAGAGTGTCTGTGTTTTACCTGTCTGACTCTCTTGGTGGTGACAGTGTCCATCTCAGTGTCTGCTGGCTCCTCCCACACCTGGTAGAGGGGCTCGATGAGTTTACTTGATCTAGAGAGGAGAGAAAAGAAACCCCATCAGAAATGGAAAATGAACTACTGCCATTTCCAACCAATTTCTCCTGTTTTGTGCCTACTGATAAGTGGTTGCTGGGAAGGGTTCATGGGTTACCTCTTGAGCAGGTAGGGGTCAAAGGGGAAGAAACTGTCCAGGGGGTTGGTGTTGGTGGACACACAGTCGCCACCCACGGAACTGCGGACCACAGGGAGAACATGGCGGTTGTTCCTCTCGATGATTGTATAGCAGAACACCAACTGGTACTTTCTGTGGATGGATGGATATACGTCTGGGTCAAACAACCACTTCACATTTTTAGAAGCAGACAGACAGAAACACAGTGCTGTAGCAGAGTGTAATTGATGTGTGACTGGCTGACAGGGTGGTTGGTTGGTGTACCACTGTACCTGGTGATGGCAGCAAACATGTTGGTGACGGCAGGCAGGCAGACCTTCAGAGGGTTGAGCTGACACATCACTATCCTCTCTAGGTTCAGACCCTGCAGGTACGCCAGCCCTGGGAGGGAAACACAGACACACAGTTATATAATACTGGACACTGGTAGAGAGCACCTTCCCACAGAAACACAGATTGCCAGGCCAGTGAGATATTCATACCAATTGATACCAAACAATTTGATTGTGTAAGTATGTGTTTTCCCCTACCTTTCCTCATGTTGCCCTCCAGAATGCTTCTGTGTCTGAAGAGGAGTGCGTAGAAGACGGCCTGGCAGGCGTTGTAGAAGGGCCCGTGCAGCGTGATGTCACAGTAGGCCCGGGAGCCGGAGTCCTGGCTGTCTATGTATAGGTGAAGCCAGGGGACCAGCAGGTCCAGACACGCACGCACTGTACTGCAGGACGGACAACACAGTCAGAGAATGGTAGAGGAACTTAGTTAGGGAGTTAGGAGGGACCACAGAGAGTATACTGCATAGAACCAACCACACCCCAACATGCTCTATTGATCTCTTTCTGAACAGCAAAAATAAACTTTTGAATATTTAGGAGGACAGAGGGTGTGACTCACGCGACGGGCAGGAAGTTGGCACGGGCCAGGAAGCTGCCCATGTAGCCAGCGGCAGCCTGGCGCAGTACTGCCGGGTGAGACGGGCTCTGCAGTAACCTCCACAGGTGTTCCAGAAACGCTTCTGCCAGAGCCTGAGAGGGGGAGAGAGGGGTCAAACACACACACACAGCCAATCAATCAATCGATTTACCCACTCAACCGTTCTATAAAATGTGACTACTATACAGCCGCACACTGTTGCGAGTACTGACCAGTCTGAAGCTGCAGAGGTAGAAGAGGGCGTATTGGACGTGACAGGAGGCGTGTGTAGGTAGGATAAGTTTGTCAAACACACATACCAGGTCCTTGTACAGATCCTTAGTCCGCTCCACATCCAGACAACCTGCCAGAGAGAGAGTAGAGGAGGGGAGAGAGATGGAGGGGAGAGAGATGGAGGGGTGGAAGGGGAGAGAGATGGAGGGGTGGAAGGGGAGAGAGAAAGGGAGCAGCGTAAGCACAGCACTGTGTTGTCATATGTCTAGTGAGTGTGTGTGAAGCCCCTGTGCTCACCGTTGACATGGCACATGTCCTTGATGAAGGCCAGCAGCACAGCCATGAGAGTGTCTAGTCTCTCAGCGACAGGGTGGACCATCACATTGGTCTCTGCTGGACTGGACTTCACTGAACACACATCCTCATCCTGTGTGAGAAAGAGACAGGGGAGAGAGATATGAGGGGAACTTCACACCACATCAGTCGCAAAATGGAGAACTATCACACCAGTGACTATCGTATGTAAACCCTAGCAGGTCTAGTCAGTCACCATGTCAAAGAGGCCCTCCTCCTCCTGCTCTCCTTTCATCTCCTGCTGCACAGCGTTCTCCTCCACCTCCTCTATCTCTCCCCGAGGAGCACTCACCTGGAACACAACACACAGTATTAGCACACAAAAACCACCTATTTCTCAGCGAAGAACTGGAAAGCCAACACACACACACACACACAGCAGCAACCGTGACTTAACTAACACACACACACTTACGTCCAGTTTGAGCATCCTACTGATGATGAGCTCCAGGATGTCTCGTCGTAGCGAGGGGATGTACACCGCCACCCGCAGAAGGTTATGGACATAACACTCCTGGGGAGAGAGAAACAACCATACCGTACAACAATCTGACAATAAATAAAAAATACCACAAAAAAACACGAGGCTACTGTAGCCACTGCTTACCAGGGTTCTGGAAGATTTCTGCACAAAAGGAAAGTTTTCAATCAGAATGGGCATCAGGAAATGGCTGGTGCTGAAATGAGAAGGAGAGAAAAAACTGTTTGTTACCAGTCTGCATTGGGGGTCAACAATTCCCAAGGTCAGACCCCAAAAATACAATTAAGGCTACTTCACTTGACACACGCAAAACAGGCAAGGATCCAGCAACATGTTGTAGGATTGTCTTATGGCTACTTACGATGGGACATATCTGGCTATCAGCTGCAGGGCCTGATGACACTGGTCAAAATCTCTGGGAAGGTCTTCAAAAATCAAGAAAGAAGAGAAAGGGTTAAAATTGTGCATAAATGAAAAAAGTATTCGCTGTTTTGAACTAACATCCAACGTTGAACAAGTTGGATCTGTGAACTGGGTGTCATTCTACCCTTTATATTGTAATGGAACATGGTTCTGTAACGTTCAACGTCAACGAAAGTAAAACTACGATTTACGAACAGTTCTGTCAGTCTGACAAAAAATCAGTAACCCTAAGGGGTGGGTCTCCTGCAGTGGAAGTCACCAGTGCTAGAGTCTCCGTCTATTATCTTATCTACACCTCACCTCCCCTCTTATCATCCTCACTCTTCAAGGACTTTAGAAGTGTGCTTAGTTTCCCTAAAAGGATGAGCGGAGCAGCCTTTTACCAACCGCATTCTCAGCTCACTATGAATTTACTGCAGTGTGTATTTCAATGAAACATTTCAGGGACTGTCCGTTAAACAATCTTGGTTTTCCATTGCAAACAGTAATGGAACAGTAACACCTACTTTCATCGTCATCATCCGAGTCTGAGATGTCCACTCCTCCCTCACAGATCTTTACTCTCTCTGGAAAGGAAGGAAAAACAACAGGTCTTCAAAGTAGCCATATTGAGTTATCAGACTGTCCACGCAGACAGGAACTCACTGGGTGTGAAGTTGGAGACGACCATCTTGAGGCAGGCCCGGAGGTAGACCGTCTGAGCAGATACCAGGTTACTGAGGAAGGCCAGATACTCCTCCACTACGGCAGGGCTTCGGCCCAGCCACGGCAGTCTCTGGTACACAGAGAGACACAAGGGGTAGAGTCGGCATTAGCAAACTGTTCCTGGCCTGGGCAGTACTGTCCATCTCTTGATTCAAGTGTTCCATCCTCACCAGAGCCACATAGATCAGCTGCTCATGGTCTTTGTTGAGTTGTGTCACACAGTTCCGGAACTCCTGCAGCCAGTTGATGATTTGGGCATCCTGTCAAAAAAAAGGAAGACACTCCGTTATCAGTAAGACCTCTGGAACTGGAACATTTTCCTTGTTACACTGTACATGTAGCCTAACTGCTAGTCATGTCTGTTTACCTTGATATCTGGATCTGCCAGCTGATGTTTCAACAACTCATAGTCACTGGTGTCTCCCTTGAAAAACAAACAACCAGCAGCAAATACTGTCATATGTATACGAGCTTATAACTACATTATCTGCATTACAGAGTGAATCACATAAGTGTTTTAGGCATCCATATGTTTGGTGTCACTGGATGGGAAATCTCACCTGTTTGAATTTCGCTAACGTGGCAACAACATTGCCCCCAAACCGCACCGTCTTCAATGGGGGAGTGTTCATGAAATCTCTCCCCTCAATCTCCATGCTTTACACACACGCGCTGGGGAGGGAATGATGGCAACAATAGCGCGCGAGTAAATTGACTGAGATACAGAGTGGTGAGCAAGTATTGTGAAACATAAGGAAAAGACTGTCATTTAGTAGCTAATGTGAAAGCTTGACAAAACAATACAGTTAGCAACTGCTTGCTAGTTAGCTAGAAATGTGCTAGCTACCTTTAGTTTGATAGTAATGAATTTGAAAGGCTTCATTCTTACCAATCAAAGGAAATATTGTACAGATAGCTACAATTCTATTTGCGATGCAAAAGGCTGTTTCGATCGTGACAAAATGAAACGTGCCTTCTCCATGCCGCTTACTTCACAACAGGAAGAGAAAATGGTGACCGATTTTATTTACGGAAATGAATGTTAGCTTCTTCTTCCTGTACTAGCGCCGTTGTCTTCTATGGTGCCATACTGCTACCTACCGTGGCGGAGCATAGGCATATTTGATAGAACAGTACCATCAGAACGTGTCACCCTTGGCGTCGCTGCCTATCTGGATAGAGCGTTATCAATCCGACTCTAAAACTGCACTCTAAATTTATGGGGAGGGGTTAGAACATTGGACAGTGCATTTGCAGGAAATGTTTTTTCAAGCAGTAGTGCACTAATTGACAGTGTTTACCTCAATTCAAGACGTGGTGTATTTGTGAAATCATGAACATTCATGATGTCCTTGTCCTGCTCTGAGTGTGTCTCTTCCACCATCTCAAGGTTTGCCCACCAGTCCATCCAGCAGGCTCCCGTCAGAAGGATTACTTGTATACTATTCCAGGTATTCCTTAAAGAAGTAGGGTTTAAAGTGTCTCCGGAAGGTGGTCAGTGACTCCATGAACATTCATGATGTCCTTGACCTGCTCTGAGTGTGTCTCTTCCACCATCTCAAGGTTTGCCCACCAGTCCATCCAGCAGGCTCCCGTCAGAAGGATTACTTTTATACTATTCCAGGTATTCCTTAAAGAGGTAGGGTTTAAAGTGTCTCCGGAAGGTGGTCAGTGACTCCACTGTCCTGGCGTCGTGGGGGAGCTTGTTCCACCATTGGGGTGACAGAGCAGCGAATAGCTTTGACTGGGCTGAGCGGGAACTGTGCTTCCATAGAGGTAGGGGGGCTAGCAGGCCAGAGGTGGATGAACGTAGTGCCCTCGTTTGGGTGTAGGGTCTGATCAGAGCCTGACGGTAAGGAGGTGCCGTTCCCCTCACAGCTCCGTAGGCAAGCACCATGGTCTTGTAGTAGATGCGAGCCTCAACTGGAAGCCAGTGGAATGTGTGGAGGAGCGGGGTGACATGAGAGAACTTGGGAAGGTTGAACACCAGACGGGCTGCAGCGTTCTGGATAAGTTGTAGGGGTTTAATGGCACAGGCAGGGAGCCCAGCCAACAGCGAGTTGCAGTAATCCAGACGGGAGATGTGCCTGGATTAGGACCTGTGCCGCTTTCTGTGTAAGGTAGGGTCGTACTCTGCGAATGTTGTAGAGCATGAACCTGCAGGATCGGGTCACTGCTTTGATGTTAGCGGAGAACGACAGGGTGTTGTCCAGGGTCACGCCAAGGTTCTTTGCAGTCTGGGAGGAGGACACAATGGAGTTGTCAACCGTGATGGCGAGATCATGGAGCGGGCAGTCCTTCCCCGGGAGGAAGAGCAGCTCCGTCTTGCCGAGGTTCAGTTTACAATGCAATGCATCGGCTCTAGGCACATTTATTCCCATTGATTGACCAGATATCTACTCAATACTCTCAGTCGCTATATCTCAACACTACTCATACGCTCAAAGCCCTACACATCCACTCAGACATGCCTATACACACAGTATTACATTTCGGTCATTGAAAATGTTGTGCCCACTAGGCACAAACAGGTTGAATCAACGTTGTTTCCACATCATTTCTACAACAAAAAATGCCCAGTTGGTATGTTCAATGACCGAAATGTACTGTAACAGTCTTCAAAATTATACATAGGTGTGGATGTGTAGGGCTTTTGAGCGAATTTCGGGAATGTTTTTTTTTTTTAACACAACGACAGTTTTGTTGATTTCACCTTGAATTGATGTTAGTTGACAGTTCAATCAAATGCAAATCAAAACTAGACGTTGAACTGACGTCTGTGTCCAGTGGGTATGTTCAATGACTGAAATGTAATACTGTGTGTTTGTGTCTCAGTTCTCAGGGCAGGGGATGCTTCAGACTCGGCAGCAGAACGCAGCACTTGTCCGGAAGCTCCAACAACACCTCTCAAGTAAGAAATACATTTGTATCAATGGAGATCTATCATAGCCTTGTTCAGATAGAAACATTTAATGTATATAAAAAATGCGGACATGTAGAATATTCCATCATATCGGCTCTATTCATCACATTTCTATCTGCAATGTTCAACAACGTTTGCCTACTGAACGATCTCTTATGCTCGTTATTGTGCTGCTTAGTTTAAATGTGATTTTAAATGTTTTTTAAACATTTGCAGCCTTTTCAGGTGTGTTGATAACACTTTTGTTATTTTCCTCCCCAGATAAAAGACCAGGACAGAACACCAACCCATATTACTGATAGTTCCTGTTGGGTATTCGTGTTTGGAAGGATAGAGAGACCCTGTGTGTGGGAGTGTCCACAGCCAGCCCCTAGATTGGCAGATATATGTGTCCAATGCCCCGCAGGCCCCTGTTTTAGAGATAGTAGGCTCTTAAGCGGGAAGGCTGCTATTGGCCAAGAAGTACAACCCACAACACAACCACAGAGGCCCAACATGCAGGGCCGGCTCCAGAACAAATCAGTTGCAAGGGCATTTGATTTCCATAGGGGGGCAGGTTTTTTCATGGGACCTCCCATGTGTGCACAAGCTTGCTTACATGTAGGCTACTACTCGGTATAATTCAGAATTGGCTAAAAACACTGTAATTATTTTAATAAGATTAAAGTCTAGAAATTAATATTCATTGAACAAGACCCATAGAAGTGACTTTATGCTCAGATCAAAGAAACTGGCCGACATTGTAATGCTGCATA
Source organism: Coregonus lavaretus (assembly GCF_964263955.1). NCBI lineage: Eukaryota > Metazoa > Chordata > Actinopteri > Salmoniformes > Salmonidae > Coregonus > Coregonus lavaretus. The sequence continues at coordinate 25,915,334 of NC_140015.1, read as the reverse complement.
GATGCGGTAAAGAGGTCAATCGAACTCAACTAAAACAATGGAATTGCATGGAAACGCGTGGGGGAAAGGGCTGTGGGGGAAAGATCCCGCCTCTCCTCATTGCCCCCCAGCAAAATTACCCTACATTTAGGCTATTGTTTATGTGTGTATTTCACACTATGTTGAGGTAAATATCGGAGTATAATACTTGTATAGATGTCAACCCCAACACATGTTCATGTCATCGTTACCAATGAATTGCATTACAGTTAAAAACTACCATCAACGATTTCTGTATGCTAGCTATGCTAACCAGTTTATACGAACGGGAGTTAGTATTTAGCAGTCACTTCTTCTAAAACTGAAAAGGGACAACTTCTACATGTTATGCAGCGAAAATAGCGAAATATATCCAAATCGGACTTAAGTAAGCACATTGTGGGCCTATTACACTACATAAATCATGACGGATTTGACAAATATCCACATTGTTAGATCAGATTTGTTGAATGTGCGCCAATCTGGTCAATGGATCGTCTGCGTTCAATTGACTCCTTTACCTATCTATACTATAGTTGCCATGGTAGTAGCATTGTTGCATCATGTGTAGAACACTGAGGAAAGCAGAGAAGTTTATAATTCTGAGCAAGCTACAATAAAGCTGACTTTTCTGTCTCTATGCGGATTATTACAAAGCTTCTTTAATCAATTCAACTCTTGCCATCTCAACACCATTGGAAAGTTTGAGCCTGTGATCTTCCCCATAGGTGCAGGTAAGAGCTAGGGTGAGTATGATTTTAATGTTGTTGCCTCTCCCATGTCCCTGGAGGAGTTTTACAAATGTGTTGTGGATTCCACCAAAGCGATTACAAACCTAAAATCATGTATGATAAAGTAGGCTTCAAAACAATAACTAGATAGGGTAGGCCTGTTACGAACCCCTTTAAAATTGTTAGCGCTATTTAGAGCAGTGGGTAACAGGTCTGCCTACAGGCCGGGATATCCCAGTTAAAGATCCGCAAGGATAGTTGCACTGTTTCCTTGGTATGGTCCCTTGGGGGCCATTGGAGAGTTGTGTTCATGTGAGGTACTTGCTATAGTGAAGCATGGGGACACACTCTCTCGAACAGAGGGGATATGTATAATGAACCTAGCCTAGGTAAGGCAACGTCTTGCATCTCGCTTATCTGCAATATCTGCAGTTCATCCTGCTGCTCGTGGCAACATCATATTGCTGAGTCTCACTTTAACCCTTATTGGAGCAGTGGTTAGCAGGTCTGCCTATGGGCTGGAATACCTGGGTCGAGATCCACAAGGGTCACCTCACCGTTGCCTTTCGCTAAAAATGCTACATTGGTGGCAGCCGTGGGATGGTCATTGTGGAGGCCATTGGAGAGGTATGCTCACGTTAGGGACTTGCTATAGTGCAGCATGGGGACACATTTTCCCGAACAGAGGAGATAGTGTAACGAACCTTGCCTAGGTAGGCCTGTTACAATCCTTCCAAAAAGAGTAACCCTAATTGGATCAGTTGTCAAGTCTGCCTACAGGCTGAGAGATCCGGAATTGAGATCTGCAAGGGTCGTTGCACTGTCTGTCGTTGCTCCCTAAATACAAAATCGCTGCAATAGTAACACAACTTGTAACTTTGTTTATTTCAACTTAATAAAATAGAGAACAATTTCAACTCTATTGTATTTTTGGTGATTATTCAATCAGGTGCAATGCTGGCAATGTTAACAAGGTAATTCATGCTTCAGCGTTTACCGTGTATGTGATCTTTGTGTATGTCAAGAAAATTGCCTTTAAAAGGAGCATTGTCGACAACACACCTTTTATTGAATCCTGGCCTTGTTAAACTTAAGAACAATAATAAAGTTGTCCTCCGAAGAGGGGGAGGTGGTGGCAGGGCATAAAACAATAATAGTAATACAACATGTAATCATAAAGGTGTTTTTTAACTTGATCAAAAGAAGAACAAACGTTGTCCTCTGAATGAAAAGAGGTGATTGGCTAAAAGAGGGCTATTTGATTCACCAAGTTCTGCATGATGGACTCTGTCTCTGCCCTGTGGTTTTTTCAAGAAAGCTCAACCAGGTAGGAAATATAATGCAGTACACCTTTTATGTATTCCATGTGTACACACTGCACAGTAATAACAACAAGACAAATAATTACTACTATTGCTTGTTATTAATATAATTTGCATGTAAACAATTTGTTGCTTTTTCTTTGGGTAGCGGGTAGTTTGTGAGTGTTACGAACAAGCTACTTCAGGGAGCGATTTCCTGTCCTAAGCGAGTCCTAGGTTTAACTGGCCAGGCTGTCAGTAAGTAAGGACCCCTTCCATTACGCGGTCCACTCACTAACCTGTGACATCTTGGAGGTTATGGTTACCACACCATTGGAAAGTTTGAGCCTGTGATTTTTACCATTGTTGCAGTTAAGAGAGAGCGTGAGTATGATTTGAATGTTGTTGCCTCTACCAAGTCTCTAGAGGAGTTTTACAGATCTGTTGTGGATTGCAGCAAGAGCTGGGATGAGACTCATGACATCATGAGCATTACAACAAACTGGTTGAAAAGAAGAATGCACTGGTAGAAATGGACAACAATATGTAAGTAGAACCATTTTATTTCTATCAACAACAACAACAAAAAACGTCTTGGAGTCTTGTCGGACGGGTAAAGCTGTCAGCTCCGCAGCCATTTACTTCCCTCCGCGGCGCATCCCGGTTCAGTACCCACATTGGCACTGCGTGTTTCCGCTCCACATTTTTTATGCTCCTATCCTGTCATGAAATGTATTTAAAAAATACCAAAGGAGTTCGGAATTCTGTTGTTCTTTAACCCAGCTCCCTTTCCTCCTTTCCTTTCGTAGCCACTATTCTCCTATCCTTTTTGAGCTTTCTTTCCTAGTTCCATTTCCCTTTCTCCTTTCCTAGCTTCCTTTCCTTTTTTAGTGACAGGCCAGTTTTAGTGATGGGCCATGCAGCGGGATGCATCTCAGCTAGTTAACGTTACCCAGAAATACCCAAGGATAGATCCTGTCTTGTTCTGGTCCTAGAATCAAAGGGGCAGAACCCCTTTTGTTGTTTTTAGCTAGGTTTCTTGTTTTTCTTCTCCCTTTTGGTCAATCTCTCAACAACGATTGGTAAAGCATTGTATATTTTGGCAGGTTGGTAGCCAATCTGAATTCTTTATATATATTCAAGAGTTGGTCCTACTAACCCCTAGCAGGTTGGTAGGACCAAATTTGGCACATATTGGCCCTGAGGTCAGTTTATGAAAAGTTAATAAAAAAAACATGCAAACATACAAGAATTGGTTTAATGGAAGAATACAGCAGAGATCCTCCAAGCTCGAGTGGAAGACCTGCAGGCAGATTCTGGAGCAGCAACTGGGCGAGATGACTGCCGAAAAAGAAGGTTGGTGACATTATTCCAAATGAGGATGTCTGTTTAATTGCATATATTAAATTATGGTTTATGGAATCTCCAAAAATAATCGTTTGGAATAACACAATGTCGGATCTTAATTTGATAACCATTTTGTTGCGGAAAATGTCCTGTGCATCAGGAAATTCAAATGAGTCTTGTGATTTAGATACGTTCACTGAAAACCTGCAGTTCTCTTTCTCTCTATGTGGGGGCAGTCGAGTCATTCGGACCAGTGGGGCCATATTTTCCGTATTCTGTAGGCTACCTGTTAGTCTATCCATTATCACATAATGAAAGGTGTGAAAAACGATAATAGGATACTGTTTGTGTTTCCCTGGCTGAGTTCATGAGCTGAGTTGACATCTTAAGGTTTTCTAACAAACCTAAGGTTATGAATGAACTGTCAAAATTAACTTAAATTGTGACCTTGGGTGGTCTAGCGGTTAGGGCTGTTGTCTTCAGCGCACACATATAGGTGGGTTCGGCTCCAGCTCATGCCCTTCTGGCACAAATAATTAAATCCTACCGATTGACTAGATTTTTTGTACACATTTCAAATCTGGACAGTCCAGGTATATTTGACCCCTGATCTTGGTAAGAAATGACCATACCAGACCCTTTTATTTTAAAGCTGCAATCAGCAGTTGAAACAATAACAAAGCGGTAGCCCCACGTCTGATTCAGTAAAAAGCTGAGGGATGGGGCTGGAGAAATATAACCTCTCTCAAATTCATAGACAGAGCTATGGATGCAAGGACTGATCATCCATGATACAAAAATTATAGTTTTAACCATGCTTTAAGGATATATAGTGTTTGATTTCATTTTCTTTGTTTACAAACATTGGTGTAAAACAAGCTTATATTTTGGGTTCTGATGGGGTACAACAGTTGAACTAAGCTCAAGACATTTATAAGTTATATTCTTCAAGAATCAATGGGTACATATAATTAATTTATAAGTCCAAAAATGGATGTAGCAACTGCTGATTGCCATTTTAAAGACAGTATTTAATGGATAACATAAATAGGAAACAAATACAATAATCTCCTGAGTGGCGCAGTGGTCTCCTGAGTGGCGCAGTGGTCTAAGGCACTGCATCGCAGTGCTAACTGTGCCACTAGAGATCCTGGTTCGAATCCAGGCTCTGTCGCAGCCGGCCGCGACCGGGAGACTCATGGGCGGCGCACAATTGGCCCAGCGTCGTCCAGGGTAGGGGAGGGAATGGCCGGCAGGGATGTAGCTCAGTTGATAGAGCATGGCGTTTGCAACGCCAGGGTTGTGGGTTTGATTCCCACGGGGGGCCAGTATAAAAAAAAAAATATGTATTCACTAACTGTAAGTCGCTCTGGATAAGAGCGTCTGCTAAATGACCAAAATGTAAATGTAATAATAACAGTAGGCTACATCAACATTAGTTTCCATTCCTACCAAGTGTTGGGTAAATTGCCGCAGTTGATTTGCCATGGTAAAAGAGGAAATACTTTATTTCAATTGTACGGAATGCTTGTCAATTAGATAAATCACCCTTAGTCTGTACAAAAAGGACTAAGTTGTTCCGATAATAATAACAACCACAGGGAGAACATATCTTCAAAGACTTTGGTTGCAAGCAGGACTATGGTAATGTCGACATCATCTTTCAGGGAGCGGTAATGAGGTGACCAATAATAGTTGCAATTGAGATCAGCTGTGCGGGTGAATTAAGCGTGCATTGATGGTTTAACAAGACATCAGCTGGCGATAATGTTGTTGAATAATGTATGTACTCACTAAAAACTGTAAATCGCTCTGGATAAGAGCGTCTGCTAAATTACTAAAATGTAAATGTAAATATTGTTGTTCTTCTTCTTTGAGATTGGGTTGGCAGATCGAATCCAACTTTTAAGGTGCATACCCTGTCACCTACTGTCCTGGAGTGTGAAGCCAGTCACGACCTACCTACAGTCGTGGTCAAAAGTTTTGAGAATTGGTCTTCACAAAGTTCACTGCTTCAATGACATGAGATATTTTTGTCAGATGTTACTATGGTATACTGAAGTATAATTACAAGCATTCCATAAGTGTCAAAGGGTTTTATTGACATTAAGTTTATGCAAAGAGTCAATATTTGCATTGTTGACCCTTCTTTTTCAAGACCTCTTCAATCCGCCATGGCATGCTGTCAATTAATTTCTGGGCCACATCCTGACTGATGGCAGCCCATTCTTGCATAATCAATGCTTGGAGTTTGTCAGAATTTGTTGGTTTTTGTTTGTCCACCCGCCTCTTGAGGATCGACCACAAGTTCTCAATGCGATTAAGGTCTGGGGAGTTTCCTGGCCATGGACCCAAAATGTCGATGTTTTGTTCCCCGAGCCACTTAGTTATCACTTTTGCCTTATGGCAAGGTGCTCCATCATGCTGGAAAAGGCATTGGTCGTCACCAAACTGTTCTTGGATGGTTGGGAGAAGTTGCTCTCGGAGGATGTGTTGGTACCATTCTTTATTCATGGCTGTGTTCTTAGGCAAAATTGTGAGTGAGCCCACTCCCTTGGCTGAGAAGCAACCCCACACATGAATGGTCTCAGGATGCTTTACTGTTGGCATGACACAGGACTGATGGTAGCGCGCACCTTGTCTTCTCCGGACAAGGTGTTTTCCGGATGCCCCAAACAATCGGAAAGGGGATTCATCAGAGAAAAGGACTTTACCCCAGTCCTCAGCAGTCCAATCCCTGTACGTTTTGCAGAACATCAGTCTGTCCCTGATGTTTTTCCTGGAGAGAAGTGGCTTCTTTGCTGCCCTTCTTGACACCAGGCCATCCTCCAAAAGTCTTCGCCTCACTGTGCGTGCAGATGCACTCACACCTGCCTGCTGCCATTCCTGAGCAAGCTCTGCACTGGTGGTGCCCCGATCCCGCAGCTGAATCAACTTTAGGAGACGGTCCTGGCACTTGCTGGACTTTATTGGGCGCCCTGACGCCTTCTTCACAACAATCGAACCTCTCTCCTTGAAGTTCTAGATGATCCGATAAATGGTTGATTTAGGTACAATCTTACTAGCAGCAATATCTTTGCCTGTGAAGCCCTTTTTGTACAAAGCAATGATGGCGGCACGTGTTTCCTTGCAGGTAACCATGGTTAACAGAGGAAGAACAATGATTTCAAGCACCACCCTCCTTTTAAAGCTTCCAGTCTGTTATTCTAACTCAATCAGCATGACAGAGTGATCTCCAGCCTTGTCCTCGTCAACACTCTCACCTGTGTTAACTCGAGAATCACTGACATGATGGCAGCTTGTCCTTTTGTGGCTGGGCTGAAATGCAGTGGAAATGTTTTTTGGGGATTAAGTTCATTTTCATGGCAAAGAGGGACTTTGCAATTCATTGCAATTCATCTGATCACTCTTCATGACATTCTGGAGTATATGCAAATTGCCATCATCAAAACTGAGGCAGCAGACTTTGTGAAAATTAGTATTTGTGTCATTCTCAAAACTTTTGACCTCGACTGTACATTAAATTCTCTTCATTAGTCTTGTTCCTCTAAGAAAGTGAAATAGAGCCCTAGACACCACTTCCCTCCCCTTTCCTCATCTCACTACACCACCCAAACCCCATCCCCATCCAGCCTCTCTAACCTTTTCACACAATCTCTCCCTATCTACGTCATACAGTTCACAAAATATCAACACATGCTCCACTGTTTCCTCCACTAAACATTCATCACACAGACCTGTTTCATGTCTCCCTATCCTCCACAACGTGGCATTCAAACCTGTGTGCCCAAACCGTAGTCTACTCCACACAACTTCCTCTCTCCTACATCCCATACTCCCCACCTCTTCCTTAACTGACCGGTGCATGCAGTAAAATTGCCTCCCCTTACTACTAACATCCCACTCCCTTTGCCAAAGATCGAGCCCTTTTGCCCAGATCAAGGACTTGACTTCCCTATGGCCCAAAGGGACCTGAATATCTACCCCCTCTCTCCTCACAGCACTCTTAGCCACCACATCAGCCTTCTCATTACCCTCCACACCCACATGGGTGGGAACCCAGCAAGCTTATCATCCCTCTCATCCTCTCCAATCCCATTAACAGCACCATCATCTCCACAAACAAGTGTCCCCTATCCGACCTGCCCGTCTTCACACTACATTTACTACACACAACACTGCAGCCGTATCAGAACAGATCACCACTCTGAGTGGTTTCACCTCCTCCACCCATCTCAAACCTAGAATCATGGCCATCAACTCGGCCGCATACACTGACACAATCAGTTAACCGCTTACATACTCTAACATTGAAATCTGGGATATACACCCCTGCCCCCACCCTACCACTGACCGGATCCTTTGAACCATCAGTATACTGGAGATCCTTAAAAACAAATAAAATCGATTTATCTATATATCTCTCCACACACCGTCTCACGTCCTCACCCTATTCTCTCCCTCAATCATATCCACATCTACACATGGTTTCGGAAACAGCCACGGAGGAACGTTCCCCAATGCAATTGCCGGCCCTATCTCGCTCTCCCCCAGTCCATATTCTACCACTTTCTGCCCAATTATCCACCCGTATGCCCTCTGCTTACACACTCCTCGCTCCCAACATTCCCCAGTTGCCATAACCGCAGGATGTCCTTCTGAACTCCCTTTCAACCTCGCCCAGTACGCTAATGAAAGTTTGTCCCACCTTATCCTCAGTGGCAGTTCGCCACTATCCACCTGCAATGCCTCAACAGGCGTCGTCCTGAAGGCACCCACACACAATCTCAGGGCCCTTGACTGTGTCCTATCCAGGACCTGTAGTACCGTTCTGGCTGCCGATCCATATACAAAGCACCTATAATCCAAAGATGACCTGATCAATGCCTGATACATACACACAGTGTTTGTCTATCCGACCCCCAATCATATCCTGCCACTGCCCTCATGAGGTTCAGCACCTTCCTACATAATTTCAATATACTCAACATGTCTCTTCCACGTAAGCCTCTCATCAAACCACATACCTAAATACTTAAACTGAGACACCCTACCTACTGTATATCCTGACCGTATATTTGCAGCCTAACATTTTTAACCTTCCTCCTAGAAAACACCATAAAGCAGGACTTAGCCACAGACATCCTAAACCCCCATGTTAGAGACCAATCTTTCACAACTCCCACAACTTCTTCCTTCTTCCTCATCACATATTTCACATTTCCACCTCTCTTCCATACAGCCCCATCATCAGCATACAAGGCCACACCCACTCCCTGTCCCACCTTTTTAAATATATAATCTATCATCAGGGTGAACAACACCGGACTAACCACACTTCCCTGAGGAATACCATTGTCCACTTCAAACCACATTGACAATTCTGTCCCCACCCTCACCCATATGACCCGATCGAACAGGAAGTCCATGATCCAGTGCGCTCAACTTGATCTTATTATTCAACACTAACACGGCTTCCAACACACTGTTCGGTGCATGCTTAAACATCACGTAACACACCCTATCTTCTCCAGGAGCAGTCTGCCCGCATCCCTCCAACGCCCTTGTCATCTCATACATAGAAAACTCTGCATCCATAGCTTCTCCTGACTCCCCTTTTCTCTTTAAAACATCTCAATGCTCCTTTAACTACGTCTCCTCTTACTTTCATCACACAGGCGCTCACATCTATGAACCGCAGTAAATGCACCACCTAGGACATTTGCCTTTTCTTTACTTAATACAGCTGTGACATTTGTTTCTACCGATACTGGAATTCCAGCATTTTTACCCTTCCCCATCATTTTTTAAAACATTTTCCAAACTGCACCAATTTCGGTCCTTCTACCAATAGTGGAGCAGAATTCCCGCCATGCCTCCCTTCTTGCTATCTTAACTGTTCTTCTCGCCATCGCTCTCTTCCTTTGATACTCCATGAGATTCCTTTCTGTCAAGACATTCTTAAGTACCTGTAGAGCTATATCCCTTTCCTGTACCACCTTTGAGCACTCATCTGTCCACCATGGCACCACCCGCCTCAGCGCACTCATCCACAGACCCCTCCATTGATCACTTTTGTCTTGCCCGCTCACACAGGTACTTGAACATCTTCCAGTTAGCTTTCTCAAAGCACCACCTCATGTTATTGTCTCTACTCTACTCTACACCCCCCCCCCCCCCCCCCCCCCACACACACACACACACACACACACACATCCATATTGACCTTACATCAAACCGGAAAATGATCACTCCCTACAGTGGTTTCTCTCATCACTTCCCATTCCTCCCTGCCACCGCCGCAGATACCAATGTCAAGTCCAAGCATGACTCTGTACCCCTCACCACATTAATTCTCGCCCCCCTCTCATCATTAACACATACTAATCCCGTTATCCATAAATTATTCAACTATACTCCCATTGTTATCTTTATGTGTACTTCCCCAGATTTCATTATGGGCATTAAAATCACCACACCATATTACCTCCCTACCCCTACACGTCCTATCAATCCCTTCTAACTGTGCTAACATGAGAGGTTAGCAGGGGTTATAAAAATTAACTATTACAATGTTCCTCTATTCCTACATATTTCTATCCCCACACAATCCAATTCCTGTATCTCCAATACTCTGTACGCCATCCCCTCTTTAACGAACGTAGCACAACCCCCACCCGATCCCTCTGCTCTATCACTCCACTATCACACCGTACCGAACTGAATCTTGGAATCACAAACTCCAGTTGAGGTTTGAGCCATGTCTCTTGTACACACACTACATCTGGTACTACATCCATGTCATATCCAGTACCAGTCAAAAGTTTGGACACACCTACTGAGAGAATGCCAAGAGTGTGCAGAGCTGTCATCAAGGCAAAGGGTGGCTACTTTGAAGAATCTAAAATCTAAAATATATTTTGATTTGTTTAACACTTTTTTGGTTACTACATGATTCCATATGTGTTATTTCATAGTTTTGATGTCTTCACTATTATTCTACAATGTAGAAAATACTAAAAATAAAGAAAAACCCTAGAATGAGTAGGTGTGTCCAAACTTTTGACTGGTACTGTACAAACTTCTTAAACTCCTGCCCGTTAGCTATTAAGCTTCCAGCGTTCCATTGAAGGACCACAAAAACCATACTAAATAGGTTGTTCACCTCTTGGCTGATTCAACATCTCACGCATCATTGCTCCAGTTGCTTCTGTAATTCCCAGGAAATCTTTGGTGCACGTACCACCACTTCTATGCGTGCAGAATTTCATCACACTACACGTGAACGCCATTAAGCCAACCCTGTTCACCACCAACTATTATTTTATGACCGCACACTGATGGTCACATTTTGTAGAGACCCTAGTTTGTGCTACTCCCTCACCTCCCCCTTCCATCGGAGGCCGCTGCGCCAATTTCCTCACAGGTTCTGTACTTTGAACTCTCCGTGCTGCTTCAGCATACGTTACCTTGTTTGTAATCACTTGCCATATTCATGTGGTCCCCCACACTTCGCACAATGTCTCTGCCCCTTACAGACGCTAGCTACAAGTCCCATGCGCTGACACTTAAAGCACCGAAGTGGCACAAACTCCCTAGCATAAAAGCTGATGAATCCTAGATGTACTTGTCTCGGAAGACTCCCTTCAAACTCTAACAGCACTCTAGTGCTTTGTACTTCACCCTCCATTTTCTTACTGCTCATTCACCTCGCCTCAACCACTTTCTCCCCGGTCACCTCCCTCTTAAACTCCTCCATGGACACCTCCATCAGTACTCCCACAATCACCCCTCTCACTTTCGCCCTACTGCCAGGGACATGGCATTTCACCCTACATCCATTTAGCACCTCCATTTTCAATATCTTGTCCTTCTGAACTATATTAACCGCAAATATCAATACCTTTCCTTTCCCTATGCACCTTGCATCTTTTATATGTCCTATATCTGACTTGATGGCCTTTGACAACGTTATCAGATGTTACATTTTACTGGTTGGCTCAGAGAAAACCACTGTTACTTTATTCTTCTGTACCTCATCTCCCTGCCTGTTTGCTCTCCTAGATTCCCCACTTCCATCTCTGTCCCCATCTGTGGTAAATCCACCCTCATCCCCTTATCTGAACCTTTTCCTTTTTACCCCGTACAGTAACCGAATGTTATGATCGCAACCCCAGTTGTAACTAACCTGATTCAGTTTATCAACCAGCTAATAATTATAATCAGGTGCTCTCCAGGAACAGGTTTGGAGAGCCCTGATCTAGTGCCATCTACCCGTTAGCCTATCAATTGTCACATAACGAACATTATGCACAGAAAAGATGGTGGGTGATATTCAAGTAAAGGTCACAGAGATGAAGACATGTTTTTCTTGTTGCAGGACAAAAGTACCTTGTTACATTCGATAGTAGCAGTATAAAAAGTAATTGTATATTGAATATTTTGTCAAATTATGGTATTGTGATACTACTGAAGTTTCGGTATACCGTGCAACACTACTGTACACACACTTTCAGGGGCACATTTCCAGTAGTGTTGCACGGTACACTGAAACCTTTGTTAGGATTGTGATACCACAATTTGACAAAATGTTCAACATGATATTTTTGTAGCCCTACTTTATCAGGTTCAGCAAGGTTGCATCAGGTGTCAGTGACTGTACCCTGTGTTCTGTCTAAAATGTGTGTCCATGTGTTTGTGCATCTTTTGTGTTTTGTTTATTAAAATATTGATTTTAACATTATGCTTCTGATGCATTTCTTTATCACCAACAGGAAAGACAAGTTTAAGCATAGTGATTGTTTGTTTCCCTCTTGATTTATTTCCCCAGGTGCTCTAGTGTCAAAAGGTCAACAACAGCTGCACATTTGGATGTGTTGAGTGATTATAGCATATTAACTGAATTCAAGTCTTTCACTTTATTTAGATAGTCCTAATGCATATATTTGGATTGATTATTGCATATAACTTAATGAAGCAGTCTCACTTTATTTAGATAGTCTCAATGCATATCTACAGAGGGTTACCAGAATGTTAGTGAATGCACTGAACATGCTCAACAGTTGATACATATTTAGTATGTGAAGTAGATGGTCTACAGACTATCTACTTTATTTCACTTTATTTGGATAGTAAACCTTTTGAATTTCCATATGTACAAGGAAGTTAAGTGTTTGTTTCTTGGGCTTCAGGAATGTGGATGTGTCTCAGGCCTTGAAAAAGAAAAAGGTGGAACGTGGATACCAGTGAACAAATGCCGTGCTCAAGGCTACGATGGCGCCAGTGCAATGCGTGGAGCTTATTCAGGTGTTCAAAAGCGCATATCAGACCAAGAGCCTAATGCTTCTTAGGTAGTTCTTTATGAGTTTTAGTTTAGAAAACGATCCCTCCGCAGAAGCGTCAGTTACAGGGATGGTAAAAACAGCTTGACTGCTCTAGCAACATCAGGGAAACTGGGCAGAAAGTTGTGCTTCAAATACAGCAGTTCTGCAACATCTTTAATTGAGCCTCTCATTCTCCTTAATTCTCCTTAACTCAACACGTTACAGAAAAGGATTAACTGTATAGGAAGCTCTGGGGACAGGTTGTCTGGATACTGGACAGGCAATAAATTGGCAGTCCATTATCTCTGGTATATCTTGGCATGCATCATTCAAGACTAAGTTTAAATTGTGTGCAGTGCAATGGACATAGGCCTATAATGTACAATGTTTCAACAAAGTCAATACCGAGTATAGAAAACAGTCGGGACCGCAACCTGGACCTATAGGCCTTGGTGAAAACATTTGCACACAGAAAAAACGAGGCCTACAGGAGACCAGGGGAGTCTCTCAAGTTGGATTTTAATTTAACGCGCTGAGTTAAACAATAAATAGTGGCTGAATTTATCCTCAAGCCAACTACTTCTTTCCTCATTGTTAGGCTATTTGATGTGTAATCTTTTTAAATACGGTATAGGCCTATATCTATAGATATTACACTGCATAATGAAACAATCCCTTGTGTTTTGAGGGTGGATTGACTGTATTATTTGGCATTAATAGACTGGTTTTACGCACAACAACTTTTTATCCAAGCTGGGAGAGAGCGTGAGGACGGCTCATGTCATGCAGGTTCAGGTAGCCTATACAAGACAGTTGTATATTATTTAAAAAAACAATTGGTAGCTAATTAGTATGCTGTTCCATCTGAAATCTGCAACGTTTGAATTTCCAACTTTAATTACATTATTGCCACCAGCCAGCAGTCTAAAAATGACAGCATTGTGACCCTGTGTATAGCTTCGTGAAATGTTAGGCTTAACATGAAAAAATAGGCCTACCCAAAAAGATTTATCCATTAGCTAAAGCAAAGCAATACATGCCCTTGCACCACAGAAAGCCGGGTGCTGGGTCAGCGCCAGCAGCGATTTCATCTCATTAAAAACGATGGAGCAGCCAAAAACATTATTCCAGTCAAAGGGAAAACCAGAACAAATCTGAGCCAGATTGACAGAGCTCTGACCCAATGAGATGGGGGGGTTGCAGTTTTAAAGTACATTTTCTGCTATTCTACACATTTTGCCGTGAGGCTGAGATAAAATGTTGCAGTTTTAAATCTAATTTCCTGCAATTCTACACATTTTGCCATTGCTTATGATGTGTTCATATGCTATCTGGGAGCCCCGACCCCAACCCCCCAAAATTAAAATGATATAAATGTATTTATTATGGGGACAAATCTACCGGTTTTGAATATTGGGGGGGGGGGGCATGTCCCCTGTGACAATTTCGCCTATGCGTTGGTGACACACTGTGACACACTTTCCCAAAATAGGGGAGGGGTGTCATAAAATAGGGGAGGATAGTGTGTTTTTCCCTGGTTTACATTTGCTCTTTTGCAGGTTTTACTATATAATTTCTTCCATCCTCGCCACATTTACTCATCTGCTTGCATGCGCCTCCCCTATATTAAGGTGTTTTGGTACTTCCCTTACAGTGCATTCAGAAAGTATTCAGACCCCTTGACTTTTTCCACATTTTGTTACGTTACAGCCTTTTCTAAAATTCATTTTTTTCCTCATCAATCTACACACAATACCCCATAATGACAAAGTGAAAACAGGTTTTTAGAAATGTTTGCAAATGTATTAAAAATAATAAACAGATACCATATTTACATAAGTATTCAGACCCTTTGCTACGAGACTTGAAATTGAGCTCAGGTGCATCCTGTTTCCATTCATCATCCTTGAGATGTTTCTACAACTTGATTGGAGTCCACATGTGGTAAATTCAATTGATTGGACATGATTTGAAATATATATAAGGTCCCACAGTTGACAGTGCATGTCAGAGCATAAACCAAGCCATGAGGTCGAAGGAATTGTCCGTAGAGCTCAGAGACAGGATTGTGTCAAGGCACAGATCTGGGGAAGGGTACCAAAACATTTATGCAGCATTGAAGGTCCCCAAGAACACAGTGGCCTCCATCATTCTTAAATGGAAGAAGTTTGGAACCACCAAGACTCTTCCTAGAGCTGGCCGCCCAGCCAAACTGAGTAATAGGGGGAGAAGGGCCTTGGTCTGGGAGGTGACCTAGAACCCGATGGTCACTCTGACAGAGCTCCAGAGTTCCTCTGTGGAGATGGGAGAACCTTCCAGAAGGACAACCATCTCTGCAGCACTCCACCAATAAAGCATTTATGGTAGAGTGGCCAGACGGAAGCCACTCCTCAGTAAGGCACACGACAGCCCACTTGGAGTTTGCCAAAATGCACTTAAAGGACTCTCAGACCATGAGAAACAAGATTCTCTGGTCTGATGAAACCAAGATTGAACTCTTTGGCCTGAATGCCAAGCGTCACGTCTGGAGTTAACGTGGCACCATCCCTACGGTGAAGCATGGTGGTGGCAGCATCATGCTGTGGGGATGTTTTTCAGCGGCAGGGACTGGGGGACTAGTCAGGATCAAGGGAAAGATGAACGGAGCAAAGTACAGAAAGATCCTGCTCCAGAGTGCTCAGGATCTCAGACTGGGGCGAAGGTTCACCTTCCAACAGGACAACGACCCTAGGCACACAGCCAAGACAATGCAGGAGTGGCTTCGGGACAAGTCTCTGAATGTCCTTGAGTGGGCCAGCCAGAGCCCGAACTTGAACCCGATCGAACATCTCTGAAAATAGCTGAACAGCGACGCTCCCCATCCAACCTGACAGAGCTTGAGAGGATCTGCAGAGAAGAATGGGAGAAACTCCCCAAATACAGGGGTGCCAAGCTTGTAGCGTCATACCCAAGAAGACTCGAGGCTGTAATCGCAGCCAAAGGTGCTTCAACAAAGTACTGAGTAAAGTGTCTAAATACTTATGTATAAACAATTTCTAAAAGCCTGTTTTTGCTTTGTCATTATGGGATATTGTGTGTAGATTGATGAGGGAAAAAAACAATTTAATCCATTTTAGAATAAGGCTGTAACGTAACAAAATGTGGAAAAAGTGAAGGGGTCTGAATACTTTCCGAATGTGCTGTATATGCTATGCTTTTCCACGCGCCATCTTTTACTATATCACAGGTCAATATAGTCTACCAGTCTAACGGTCTACCTGCCCTCTATCCACCATTCATAGTGACAATAGTGGTAGGTGGATCATTTGTCCAGATCTGCAATAGACTAACTAGCAATCATACCACACATAAAAGCATTCAAAGCTGCATAAGAACAAATAGGAATAGCTGAGAGGCTAGGTGCATCATTGCGCATGAAAGAACAGTGAAGACATGAGACACTTAGCTCAAAAAGCTCCCCTATTCATCTTGTTTAGGGACAATACAACTATCCTACCTAGACTAGCCAACATGTATTTTAATTTTTTTATTTTATTGAATCTTTATTTTAACAGGGAATCAACACTGAGACCGAGGGCCTCATTTCCAGGTGTGCCCTGTGTACACAATGCACAGCGTGATACAATATACATATTTAAACTACACATCTATAAAAGTCAGATCCAATGATCAAATTAAGGGGTTAGAAATTAATGGATTAGAAACAAAGGTATCAATGTATGCCGATGATTCAAGTCCACAATCTTCAACCCTGAATGGTCTTATTGATGACCTGGATAATTTTCCCAGAGTATCTGGATTAAAACCCAACTATGATAAAAGTGTATTATATTATGGATTGGGTCCCGATTAAATAGGCAGATGGTGCAGTTGATATGCTTGGTGTAAATGTTCCTGAAAAGTTGAATGATCTTGCAACTATCAATTTTGATAGAAAAAATATAGGATCTTGAAACCATGGAACCTGTCCATCTATGGGGAAATTACACTGATTAATTCTCTAGTTTACAGTTTACCTATCTATTCATGGCTCTACCGACTCCAGGATAATGTTTTTTCAAGTTATGTGAGCAAAAGATATAACACATTATTTGGAATGGAAAACCATATAGTTAAACGGGTATATTTATATAATGAATATACGTTTGGAGGGCTAAAACTATTAAATATCAAGGCATTAAACCTCTCTCCTAAAGCTTATACCAAAACTATATCTAAATCCAAACTGGTTTTCCAGTAGGCTGTTAAGAAAGGCACATCCGATGTTTAAAAGGGGTCTCTTCGCTGTTTTACAGATTAAAACTATAAATTTCCGGTGAATTGACAATAGAACCCTGTTTAAAGTATCCTTATTTTTAAATGAAGCTATACAGAGTTGGCAACAATTCCAATTTTATCCTCCAGAAGAGGCAGAATCTATATTACAGCAAATAATGTGGCTAAACTCCAATGTACTGATAGAGGATAAACCAATTTTCTTGGAGAAAATGTATAAGAAATGTATCATGTTTATGAATGACATTGTAAACAACGACGGTATAATTATGTCATACAACCAATTATTCCCGGTGTATGGAGATGCATGTTCAATACCAAATTATAACCAACTCATTGCAGCTCTGCCACAAAAATGGAAAATGCAATTACTTAAAAGAGAAAGGAATTAATGAGTTTGTCTGTCACCAATTTAAAAATCATAAATGGCTTCAAATGACTAATATAAATCGTAAAATGTATCAGTTCCACTTACCATGGCATCAGGTTTATGAACTGTTATACAACGGATGGGTCTAATCCTGAATGCTGATTGGTTAAAACCGCATTCCAGCCGGCGTCTATTCCACAAGTTACCACCCGCTAAATCTATGACGTTAAAATGCCTATTTACTCTGTTCCATCTGACTGCGCATTCCACTGTCTCATCAGCCCAGCCATGTACTTCATAAACTATAAAAAGCATCTTGATATTATCTCACATTTCTTTTAGACTAACATTTCGTTTTCAACAGCGGAGATTTGTATAAACCTTGCTGTCTGTCTCTCCGACATTTGCAACATTGTTTCAATATTCAAATTTGATCTCCAGCTGTCCAATAGTAATGAACATGTTGGGAGTTGGAACGAGACAGACAGGCAGGGAGCGTTTCTCAGCCAGTCAAAATCATGAATCAGCTGGCATCATTTTTATGGATATATACACAGACATTTTAATTGGAAAAAAAAAATCAAAAGAAACTAAGCTAGTTTGCAGTCTTTCCAGCTTAAGTTTGAAGTGTTTGTGTTAGCTGTGTTGTTGGCTAGCTCCTCTGAACAATAGTGTTCTGACGATTGAGCACATTTTCTATGTCAGGCGAAATCGCGCCTCATTAGCTCATTGTTATGGATGTATCCAAATAAATGTAACTAGAAAACAGCTTAAACAAATGCAAATCGGCTACTTTGTTGTTCTCAGCTATTTTGACGTGACTGTAAGTTAGCGTAGTTGGCTAGCTAGCAAGCAAGGGATAAGAACGTTGCCAGCCAGTATGGCAATGGAACATTTAGAACGAACGACTGGGTCGCGTCCATAGATACAGAACAAAAAGACTGAACGACTGGGTCGCGTCTCAAGCAACCGAACCGATAGAACGAACGACCAGCTGGCTTGGGTAGCAATCCTAGATTTGTGTCGGGACTATATCTTGTGGAAGGATGAAATAGTATGAATAAATTCATCAAAATAACAAAAATATGAAAATATGTCAATCATTATTTGAATATGTTGGTAACCCGTTGTATAAAAGTGATTATGCCCTCGAAGCCGGTGTTTGGAGGATATATTGGCATGGTTTGCTGGCCCTCGACTTCGTCTCGGCCCTAACAACACCTGTGCCAATATATCCTCCAAACACCGGCTTCTCGAGCATTATCACTTAAATATACAAAACAACAATTGATGCATCAATTAATTCTTTTTAATTTAAGTTATTATATAAAATTCTCGCTACAAAAAGAATGCTCAGTAAATGGGGTATTCAACGGTCAGACCGGTGTAGACTCTGCCATGCGGAAACAGAGTCAATAGAGCATCTCTTTTGGTATTGTCCATCGGTGGCTTGTTTTTGGAGTCAGGTCCAGGAATGGTTGTTATGCCATAATATCAGGCTGGGGGATTTGAAGGACCACAGTCAGTCAATAGGAAATATAATTTTGCTCTTGGGTAAAATGTTTATTTTTGGGGCAATTTCGGCAGAAATGTTGCAGATGGGGTAGTTCAAGTCCCTAGTGAAACACCATGGGAGACTGGAGGGATGTATTGCGAGAGGAAATGGTAGAATGATGATTTATTGGGAAAGATGGGTTGATCTGTGGCTGTCTGAAGGGTGGAATTGATGAGTGTTGGAATAATGATATACACAAATGTACAGTGTAAATGTTTGAGGTCCTCCAATTAGGGGTGATGGTGGGGATGGGATTTTTGTATGTTTTGCTTTTAAAAAATAAAAAAGTTTGGTTTCATGCTGTGAGCGGTGTGTGTGCTAGTACTGGTAGTTATGGGTGCGCTCGCTTCCATGCCCGCCTGGGCGTTGGGAGAGACTTGGTTTTTTCCGCCCTTGGAAAATCCCTTTGGGCCGGGGGAGGGGCCTTGCCGGCGTCTCGGGGCGGGTGGGGATGAGCGTACCCTCTAACCAGAGCACCCACTGTGGGAGCGGCTATTTCTATTGTCTGTATAGTATTGTTTGTTTTAAATAAAAATAAAAATACAAAAATAAAATAAAATAAAGTTTCAGCAAAAAATGAATAGAAGCTCTTTTGCTCTGAGGGCAGCCACAATCTCTCACCTACAAAAGAAGGCGCAGTGGTTCGAATCCAGGCTCTGTCGTAGCCGGCCGCGACCGGGAGACCCATGGGGTCTCATTTGCAACGCCAGGGTTGTGGGTTCGATTTCCACGGGGGGCCAGTATGAAAAAATAAATAAATAAATAAATAATAATAATAATATAATAATAATAATGTATGCACTCACTAACTGTAAATCGCTCTGGATAAGAGCGTCTGCTAAAATGTAAAATGACCTCACCCGAGTAGAGGAGAGTGTTTGAGGGGCAACTAAATAGCACCCTAAAGGATCTTAACAACGAGGCTGCACAAACCTATAATAAGCTGTGAGAGCGCAAAAAGGATACGTTTCACCGGGACCAACGAGATTACTCTGAGGGTTTTATGTACTCTTGAATATCCAAGACAGCGGAACCTGCCCCTAGAGCACAATACATGTCATAATGAGGGCCGCCATCAACCTAGCCGGGGGAGATGAGATGTACGTGACAATTCCATGGACTCACTTCACTCTAACTCTAGTAACCACTGCTCCTACAACAAACAGAGACCAAACCACAGACGCCAATGGTACAACAAATCGGGTGAGAAGCCTTTTTTAGAGAACAGCACAATGCACAATTAACCAATGGACAGGGGGAGACAACAGAGAAAAACCAGGAGGGGAAACCTGCGGCAGAAATACACGCAGGTACAACACCAGACACAAACAACAAGTAAAATAGTCAACCTTTCCCAAAAGCATCTTGAACCAGCAGAAGTCTCCCTC
This sequence comes from Coregonus lavaretus, assembly GCF_964263955.1. Classification (NCBI taxonomy): domain Eukaryota; kingdom Metazoa; phylum Chordata; class Actinopteri; order Salmoniformes; family Salmonidae; genus Coregonus; species Coregonus lavaretus. The sequence continues at coordinate 25,895,026 of NC_140015.1, read as the reverse complement.
CTAAATCGTGGTCTGTCTTTTCTTCCTACGTCACCTATTAATTATTTTAATATCTTTTTAGACCTTCAGAAATATCAGATTACGGGAGTTTGTTTTCCAGAAGTGATGCTCAAGCCACCCATTCCGAGGTGGTTAAATTTAAACCTAAGTGTACCTTCACCCCTCCCAAACATAGAAATCATTCTGTAGAAACATACTGTTGCCTTGTGGAAGATGAGGTAAAAGTTTGGTGTGAACAGAATAATAGAATGAAGAAACCTAACCTGAGCAAAGAGGAGCTATAGTCTCTGAAAATGCTACAGTCAGACCCTACTATTCCCATTCGACAGGCAGATAAAGGAGGGGCGATGGTGATTTTGAACACTGTTGACTATGTTTCTGAACGCAAAAGAAAATTCAGACTGAAACTTCTACATGTCACCTCCCTCTGATCCCACCTCCCCCTACAATGAACCGATCAAAGAGACATTGGTGGAAGCAGTGAAACACAACATCATAGATGAAAAATAATGAGCATTCTTGTATATCCAACATCCCAGATACCCCTTTTATACACAATGCCTAAGCTACACAAGAACATGGACAATCCTCCGGGGAGGGATTGGGAGCATAACTGAAAACATATCACTATGTCGACCATCACCTGAAACCCATTGTCTCAACTCTTGTCATCTCATCTCAAAGACACAGGTGACTTTCTAAAACTATTGACTGACATTGAGATACCAGAACAGTGTTTCTTTGTGTCTTTTGATGTTCAGTCCCTGTACACAGTCATTCCTCATGAATTAGGAATTGAACACTGTGTCCATTTCTTGACTTGATAACAGACTCCAACCCACCCTCTTCTTTCCTAGCTGAACTCATGAGGTTGGTGCTCACCAAAAACTAGTTCAAGTTCGACGATGCCTACTTCCTGCAGTGTAGCGGGACACCCATGGGCACAAGGATGGCACCGAACTACGCTAACCTACACCTCAAGTGTGTTGAAAAGCTCACATTCTAAGGTAGATGTCCAACCCTTTTTTCGAGAACCTGGTCGTTTGGAAACTACATTGTAAAGGTGACCTAAAGTCACTGATGTCCTTTCACCGATTTATGAATTCCCTTACAGGACACCTGAGCGTCACTATGGAACATGACGAGGGAGGACTAGACTTCTTGGACTTACGCAGCACCAAAACAAGTACCTTCCTCTCATCTGATCTATTCAGAAAGAGCACAGACAGAAACAATTTCCTCCATGCTCAAAGAAAAGTCTCCATATCAGTCAACTACATAGGGCAAGTGCATCTGCTCCAGTGAAAGTGCATTCAACAGAAGAAAGGATGAACTCCTAAAAAGATTCAGAGCAAAGGGCTACAATCAGACATGGTTAAATCAAACTGAACGAAAACTCATGGATGTTCCTTGAGCACAACTACTGAGCAAGCCCAGAAGCCCTAGAGCTATACCTTCCATCCAACTGGTCACTACCTACACCCCACAAAGTCCAGAACTACTAGGCATCATCAAAAGATATTGGCATATTCTACGCTCAGACTCAGTTCTAGGTGATACATTTCAGCAGCCTCCTGCGGCCGCTTACCGTCGAGCTAAAAACATTAAAGACATCAGCCAAAGCGCAAACAAGACCAGTCTCCTGCCTATTCCCCCCGGCAACTAGGAGCATGGCAATTGTACTCAATGCCAGTACATGAAACGTATGAAAACTTTCTCGCATCCCAGATCGGGTCGAGATATAAAAATCATCAATTGCAATTTTTGCAACGTGATCTACGTGATTCGCTGCCTGTGCTGCTTATTTTTTATAGGAGAGACCACAAGGGAGTTACTCACTAGAACAGGGTTCCCCAACTGGTGGCCCGCGGGCCGATTCTGGCGGTGGTTTTATTTGACCCCCCAACCTTTCTGAGAAGAGATTATATATATGTATTTTTTTTATTTTTGGGGGGGGGGGACATAAAAGACTGTAAAACACCAGGAAATCAGCTCCAAGTGATTTTAATTTAAGAAATCTGTTCCTAAGTATTCTCACACATAATATAGAGACACGTGATCATATACAAATGTAAACAAGGTATGTTTTAGTCAAACATTATATCTGTTTGGGCTTCTTGCGGGCAATTTGCAGTCTACAAATTATTTGTAATTATGTTCCGGCCATCTGCTCAAGAAAAAATCGTCCAGTGGCTGAATCTAGTTGATGAGCCGATGTTGACAATAACACCGAAGGTCCAGAGAGACGTTCTGGATCCATTCCTTAGATACTTTAGTCCCCAGAGGTCATAACCTAGTGGAGGGCCCCATCCCTTTGTTGGTCCAGTGAAAACCCCCCTTCCCCCCTCCCCATTTGTCCTTCTTGTTTACGCATGGAGGGAGCTTACTAGCTCACTAACTGTTGTCCAAACCAGTTGGTAGACCTCTTTTCCTAAGCTTTTGATGTTTTGTGTTGTTTGCTTAGCCTTGTTGTTAATTTTCCAATACCTAACATATTCAACATGTATTATATAGTAATGGGTGTATATCAATTACACCTCCTGTGGTTGAAAAAAGCTTGCCCAGTTTTCCAATATTTATTTACTGGTTTCACTTCTGTATTTCATCACTAGGTGGAGACATTGACCACAGTACCCCACACCCTGAGGACCAACCTGTATGTCACCATCTCTCATTAGCACCACCAGTTGAAGAAAGTTTTCTTCCTAATTGTCTGCCCCATGCCCTGTGTGAACTTGTCCATTCCCTTTGTGATTATTCTGAAGTAGGCCATTGAAGGCCGAAACGTCAATCTTTTACGTTTCGGCCTTTTACGTTACACCACATCAGTCACTGGCTTCATCAATAAGTGCATCGATGATGTCGTCCCCACAGTGACCGTACGTACATACCCCAACCAGAAGCCATGGATTACAGGAAACATCCGCACTGAGCTAAAGGGTAGAGCTGCCGCTTTCAAGGAGCGGGACTCTAACCCGGACGCTTATAAGAAATCCCGCTATGCCCTCCGACGAACCATCAAACAGGCAAAGAGTCAATACAGGACTAAGATTTAATCGTACTACACTGGCTCTGACGCTCGTCGGATGTGGCAGGGCTTGAAAACTATTACAGACTACAAAGGGAAACACAGCCGCGAGCTGCCCAGTGACACAAGACTTCCAGACGAGCTAAACCACTTCTATGCTCACTTCGAGGCAAGCAACACTGAAGCATGCATGAGAGCACCAGCTGTTCCGGATGACTATGTGATCACGCTCTCCGTAGCCGATGTGAGTAAGACTTTTAAGCAGGTCAACATTCACAAGGCTGCAGGGCCAGACGGATTACCAGGACGTGTACTCCGAGCATGTGCTGACCAACTGGCAAGTGTCTTCACTGACATTTTCAACATGTCCCTGACTGAGTCTGTAATACCAACATGTTTCAAGCAGACCACCATAGTCCCCGTGCCCAAGGACTCTAAGATAACCTGCCTAAATGACTACCGACCCGTAGCACTGACGTCTGTAGCCATGAAGTGCTTTGAAAGGCTGGTCATGGCTCACATCAACAGCATTATCCCAGAAACCCTAGACCCACTCCAATTTGCATACCGCCCCAACAGATCCACAGATGATGCAATCTCTATTGCACTCCACACTGCCCTTTCCCACCTGGACAAGAGGAACACCTACGTGAGAATGCTATTCATTGAATACAGCTCAGCATTCAACACCATAGTGCCCTCAAAGCTTATCACTAAGCTAAGGATGCTGGGACTAAACACCTCCCTCTGCAACTGGATCCTGGACTTCCTGACGGGCCGCCCACAGGTGGTAAGGGTAGGTAACGACACATCTGCCACACTGATCCTCAACACGGGGCCCCTCAGGGGTGCATGCTCAGTCCCCTCCTGTACTCCCTGTTCACCCATGACTGCATGGCCAGGCACGACTCCAACACCATCATTAAGTTTGCCGACGACACAACAGTGGTAGGCCTGATCACCGACAACGATGAGACAGCCTATAGGGAGGAGGTCAGAGACCTGGCCGTGTGGTGCCAGGATAACAACCTCTCCCTCAACGTGACCAAGACAAAGGAGATGATTGTGGACTACAGGAAAAAAAAGAGGACTGAGCACGCCCCCATTCTCATCGACGGGGCTGTAGTGGAACAGGTTGAGAGCTTCAAGTTCCTTGGTGTCCACATCACCAACGAACTATCATGGTCCAAACACACCAAGACAGTCGTGAAGAGAGAACGACAAAGCCTATTCCCCCTCAGGAGACTGAAAAGATTTGGCATGGGTCCTCAGATCCTCAAAAAATTCTACAGCTGCACCATCGAGAGCATCCTGACTGGTTGCATCACCGCCTGGTATGGCAACTGCTTGGCCTCCGACCGCAAGGCACTACAGAGGGTAGTGCGTATGGCCCAGTACATCACTGGGGCCAAGCTTCCTGCCATCCAGGACCTCTATACCAGGAAGGCCCTCAAAATTGTCAAAGACTCCAGCCACCCTAGTCATAGACTGTTCTCTCTGCTACCGCACGGCAAGCGGTACCGGAGTGCCAAGTCTAGGTCCAAAAGACTTCTCAACAGCTTCTACCCCCAAGCCATAAGACTCCTGAACAGCTAATCATGGCTACCCGGACTATTTGCACTGCCCCCCCACCCCATCCTTTTATGCTGCTGCTACTCTGTTAATTACTTATGCATAGTCACTTTAACTCTACCCACATGTACATATTACTTCAACTACCTCAACTAGCCGGTGCCCCCACACATTGACTCTGCACCGGTACCCCCCTGTATATATAGCCTCCCTACTGTTATTTTATTTTACTTCTGCTCTTTTTTTCTCAACACTTTTTTTGTTGTTGTTTTATTTTTACTTTTTTGTTAAAAGTAAATGCACTGTTGGTTAAGGGCTGTAAGTAAGCATTTCACTGTAATGTCTGCACCTGTTGTATTCGGCGCATGTGGCCAATAACATTTGATTTGATTTTGATTTGATTTGATTTAAACTTGCTTAATAAAACTAGGAATTTGTAATGGTGAGCGTTGCGCCTTTTCCATCACAATGATTTGTACACATTGTTAGGTTGCACCTGGACTCACGTTGGTTGAGCACCCTCTACTTCTTTCCAAATGGGTCTAGAGGCTGTCATAACCTGCTTGGGCAATGAGGGGGTGGAATGTTTTCTCAAAGATTTTATCACTTTCCAGAATTTACCTGGATTTCCACCACTCTCAGATACACAATTCAAAAAGTGTTGACTTTGCTTATCTAACCAGAGTAAGACATCTATTTCTCAAATGTCTGAAGGACTGCCAGTCACAGGAAGAATCAGTCAATCTAGCCTTAGATTGACTTTCATGAAATATTTCAGACAATTAATGCGTGAACCATGGGTTAAATCTGTCCTTTACCCTTAATATCTTATATGGGGGATGCTTATCTACAACAGAGTTAAACAGAGAGTTAAAATGTTTAAGGGCCTGATCCGAGTCAGAGATAGAGGACACACCCTCCCAAACATGCAACCCCAGGTCAAACAGGAAATGTTGTTCAATGAAAGTTCTAAAATGTGTCTTTGTAATAATGTGTGGACACGATTTAGGTAGCTTAGTATCTCTAATGCAGGCAATGGGACAATGGTCACTGGTTCTTTCTCAGAATGATATCCAAAAGAGTCGATTTTTCAGGGTGTTTTAAGTTGGGGGAAGTTGATTTAGTTATCAGTTGAGAGTTAAATTTAGCTCAGTACAAATATATGTCAGTCTATCTGATACTGGCATCAACCAATCCAGGTTAAAATCACCCAAAATTCAGAATTAGTATAGTTAGACAGCAAGTGAGAAAATTTGCTAAGAGCAATTGGGAGGGCCGAGGGAGGTCAATAAACTCCCACTAACATTAGTTGGGCATTATTGCCAAGGCCCACATTTAGGACAATACATTCAAATTGCTTGGGGACAGAGGTGGAAATACACACAGTAATATTCAAGTTGTTCTTTATGAATGTGGAGATACCCCCACCTCTGTCAGATCTTTAAACATTATATCTATTTAGAGATACATCAGAGTCTGGCACATACATTTTTAACCAAGTCTCAGTAATTATCCAAATGTCCAAGTTAGAAGCCAGAATTTCAATGAGATCCATTTTCGAAATCAAACTTCAGCTGTGGGACTTCAGATAGTCTCTAACACAAACATGCTATGATCAGTAGGTAACCCTCTATATGAAATATAGAAATTGTATAGATACAATATTGCCTAGAACTGTGCTATTTGGTATATGCCTTGAACGAGGACGTGGATTAATACAATACTCAATTAGGGTTACCTATTTCGGCCAGTTTCAGGTTACCTGTAATTGCATTATTATTTTCAAGTGAGTACAAAATTCTACTCTAGGCTGCAGTGAAAATGTCATTTGAATAACGGCGCAGAAGCCCTGTGATTTGAATGTTTCATTCCATTTGGATCAGTGTGGGTCTACTCTAGACAGTTTATAAGGTCTAGAAAGGCACAGTAGCAGGCCAGTCTGGATGTATTTCTACTTTTGATACTGAGATGCGCTGTCTGTTGCGGATCATCATTCTCCCTGGTAGGCCCAGTTATTCAGGAAAGTTTAACGACCGCTCTGCCTCCTCTCCAATCCAAGGTATATTCCTCGCGCACCTAGAACCTAACACTTTAATATAGCCAACATATTTATAATTTTACTTTTTAAATGTATTACATTTTGTGGTATGTGGCATAAACACAACCAGTCACAATGTTTTAATCTGATTAGGCTACTTCAAAACTTTCCTGTAGGCATGCACACATTGTCCAAAATATAATTCCAGCCTCCTCAAAATGGTTTGACATTAACCAGGTTTCCGTCCAACCTTTTTATGCAAGTAAAGTACATGTTGGATCAAAAATGTCACGACATCATGGGAAAGCATGCAGTTTATTAGGCTACAGATGAAATAATTTATGATTAACTTCACAGGGTGGTGTTGAAAGTGCATGGTGATGAGCTTGATGGTCCTTTCACTAAATATCGAGGGTCTTATTCTGGTGACATGATGATCGATGCTTGATAAATAAAAAGTAGTATTGCACTTTTGTCCATAATAATCTCATCATGTAGGCTATACCCACACTGTATCTGTGAGCTGCTGGCTAGAGCACAGGTGCCAATACCAGAGTAGCCACATTCGCTATACCTACTCAACACTTTTTGTGACAAAACCATCAGTATGGCTAGAGTTGAAAATGTGATGGAAACCTATTTAATTATTTATTTATTTTTATTCGGTACATGGGAATTTAACCGCAAAAGTTGTTTTTATGTGCACAACGTATTTACACACAGACTTTTATCCAAAACAAGTAAATTTGATGTAAACACAACTCCAATGGGAAAATGCGCATATTGTTTTTGTTCATTTTTTAGAATATTCGCATGAAGATCTTTCGCCAATTGGATGGAAGCTATATAGACATCCTAAAGACTCAGGCAAGTGCGCTTGTCCAGTGTCACTTTGATTATACCTGAAGATCATGCTTCACCAGCAACCCCAAATATCTAAACAATAAACTACAGACCAGCCTAAACAAGCTTGTAAGAATTGTACTTAAACTCCCACCTCATACTCATCTGGAGGTCGAGCATTTTTTTGTCTGTACCTCTGTAATGTGTCTGTATCTATGTAATTGTATATGTATCTAAATAAATAAACATTAAAATAAAAAAACTGGGACCACAATGGAAATAAGTCCCCGACTTTATTGTGCATTCCCCGTCACTTCTAACAATCATTGTACTTTGTGTATACTATATACGTATTTTTTTAAAACTGACAAATAATATTAATCAATCAATTCAAACTGTGCAGCCGCCATTTGATGAACGGAAAGAGACATCTGTTACAAAACACCAAAAAGTTTAATGACATTCAGAAATTGTCAAGGCAAGCCTTCGATACTGCGTAGTACAAGGTAGGGAAGGATGTATTTTCTGTTTGTCGAAATTGAAATCTATTTATTGTGGTGTTGAAAAAGCAAACCATGACATTGAAGTGGCCGAAGTCTGTATGCTTTGTTTATTGGTTGTGTGGTGCATTTGCACATAAAGCTGTTGGTGTAAAATGTGTTGCATATATTTTATATAATTATATGGCATCAAAATGTAAAACATCTGATTTCCCCCTAGCTGGTCATTGTCTACAATCGTAGTATAATGAAACAGGAAGGGAGAGTGAGCTCGTCCGTGGAGTTCGGCGAACCCTCTACCTTCTGGCCCGTAGCCCTGTGTGGCATCGACTGTGCCACAAAAGCATGCTGAAGTGGCAAAGTCGATATTGACGTGTATAAACACAGGGTCGCTACAGTTATTGTTATTTGTGGTCGTAAACATTATTTTGAGTTAATTCTATCAGGAGGGAGGGTGTGTAATTTATTTTACAGTACAAGGGGAGGGTCATGTGAAACGTATCAAAATATTTTGCGTTTGTTTCACAGAAGGTTGGTGGCACTGGCTCGTGTAAATGACTGGAGCGTAATTCGTGGAATGGTATCAGATACATCAAACACATGGTTTCCAGGTGTTTGATGCCATTCCATTTGCTCCATTCTGGCAATTATTATGAGCCGTTCTCCATCTGCAGCCTCCAGTGGTTTGTTTGTAGAGTGATTCAGTTGGTTTTAGAGTGGTGGCCTTCCTAAATATTAATTTACCCATTGGTCTCCTCCCATTCCCCTGCTCTATATCATACCACCCCTACACCGTGTCTGCAACATACCTGTCGTGGGCTTGGTTATATACACACAGCTACATTGAGCTCTGTAAACTTCTATTGGCAGCTCCAGCAGTTTTACATCGCTCTGTCTGCGGTGCATTTCCAGCAGTCAACTTTAAACTTAAAAATTGGTTTTTAACTGTTACTGTCTTGGCTTCGGACCTATTCGAGAATTGTTTTAGCCCCTTGCCAGAGAATAGGGTTTTGTCTAGAAGGGGTACAGCATTTGTCAAAATTGACTTTTCGTAGCAGGTTTAGGAGAAAGGTTAGGATTAGCTAAAATAAAAAATAAAATAAAAAAGACGTCAATTTGACAAAAACTGTACTCCACCAAGACATGACGGGAGAAGGAGGGAAGGGCGAGAGTGCGTAATGACGGATAAAGAGCATGAAGGAGGCGGAGGGAGAACGGGAAGAAGAAAATCCGACAAAGATCAGGTTTGGCTTACTATTATAAACACGTGTCACGCAATATCGTACATTAAATAGCCCTTGTCTTTTTAGTAGTATTTTATTAATTTCCCTTTTAGCTGCTCTCGAGGTAGCGGTACTCTTCCTGGGTCTTTCTGTAAGTCGCTCTGGATAAGAGCGTCTGCTAAATGACTAAAATGTAAATGTAAAATGTCCAAAAAGGGAACAACACAGCATATCAAATACAAAATATACATAAATATACACTATATATACAAAAGTATATGGACACCCCTTCAAATGAGTGGATTCGGCTATTTCAGCCACACCTGTTGCTGACAGGTGTATAAAATCGAGCACACAGCCATGCAATCTCCACAGACAAACATTGGCAAAATAATGAATGGCCTTATTGAAGAGCTCAGTGACGTGGCACCATCATCAAAAATAAAGAAAAACCCTTGAATGAGTAGGTGTGTCCAAACGTTTGACTGGTAGTGTAGTTAGAGTTAAAGTGACTATGCATAGATAATAAACAGAGAGTAGCAGCAGCGTGGGGGGGGGGGGGGGGGGGGGGGGGACAATGCAAATAGTCCGGGTAGCCATTTGATTAGCTGTTCAGGAGTCTTATTTTACATTTTAGTCATTTAGCAGACGCTCTTATCCAGAGCGACTTACAGTTAGTGAGTGCATACATTTTCCTACTGGCCCCCCATGGGAAACGAACCCACAACCCTGGCGTTGCAAGCGCCATGCTCTACCAACTGAGCTACAGGGGACTATGACTAATGGCTTGGGGGTAGAAGCTGTTAAGAAGCCTTTTGGACCTAGACTTGGTGCTCCGGTACCGCTTGCCATGCGGTAGCAGAGAGAACAGTCTTTGACTAGGGTGGCTGGAGTCTTTGACAATTTTTAGGATGCCACCTTTCCAACAAGTATGTTTAAAAATTCTGCCCTGCTAGAGCTGCCCAGCTTAACTGTAATTGCTGTTATTGTGAAGTGGAAATGTCTAGGAGCATCAACTGTTCAGCTACGAAGTGGTAGGCCACACAAGCTCACAGAACGGGACTGCCGAGTGCTGTAGCGCGTAAGAATTGTATGTCCTTGGTTGCAACACTCACTACCGCGTTCCAAACTGCCTCTAGAAGCAAAGTCAGCACAATAACTGTTTGTGGGGAGCTTCATGAAATGGGTTTCCATGGCCGAGCTGCCTCACACAAGCCTAAGATCAGCATGCGCAATGCCAAGTGTCTGCTGGAGTGGGGTAAAGCTTGCCACCATTGGACTCTGGAGCAGTGGAAACGCGTTCTCTGGAGTGATGAATCACACTTCACCATCTGGCAGTCCAACGGACAAATCTGGGTTTGGCGGATGCCAGGAGAACGCTACCTGCCCGACTGCGTAGTGCCAACTGTAAAGTTTGGTGGAGGAGGAATAATGGTCTGGGGCTGTTTTTCATGGTTCGGGCTAGGCCCCTTAGTTCCAGTGAAGGGAAATCTTAACGCTACAGCATACAATGACATTCTAGATGATTCTGTGCTTCTAACTTTGTGGCAACAGTCTGGGGAAGGCCCTTTCCTGTTTCAGCATGACAATGTGCCGTGCACAAAGCGAGGTCCATACAGAAATGGTTTGACGAGATCGATGTGAAAGAGCCCTGACCTTAACCCCATCGAGCCCTGACCTTAACCCCATCGAACACCTTTGGGATGAATCGGAACGCCGACTGCGAACCAGGCCTAATCGCCCAACATCAGTGCCTGACCTCACTAATGTTCTTGTGCCTGAATGAAAGCAAGTCCCCGCAGCAATGTTCCAACATCTAGTGGAAAGCCTTCCCAGAAGAGTGGAGGCTGTTATAGCAGCAAAGGGGGGGCCAACTCCATATTAATGCATGTGATTTTGGAATGAGATGTTCGATGAGCAGGTGTCCACATACTTTTGGTCATATAGTGTACATAATAATTTAGTCATTCAGCAGACGCTCCCATCCAGAGCTACCAACAGCTAGTGCATTCATCTTAAGATTGCCAGCCGGGACAACCACATATCACAGTTGTATCCCAACCACATATCACATAGGCTACATAATAGAATGCAAAATAAAATAGAAAATGCATAGATATGTCTGTCTCTTCAGTCCCCGTCATGCCGTAAGGTGTTCTTTTGTTTTTTTTTATCTTTGGGTATGGGCATGCCAAAATCGTGCCTGAAGGGTAGCCTACAGCATATGCACAGAGTGATTCTGTTTCTGTGTTAAATATTTCACTGAATGAAGTGAGTATAGCATTAACAAACTTTTATTATAGAATAAAGAACATGTTTATGGCAAAATAAAAATCTACTTTGATTGAGTTTTTTGAGGTAAAATTGCAGTAACTTAGCCTACTGCAAATGTCATTCCTGTCCATGTTGTGGTATTTCTTTATTTAAGCAATTGCTATTTTTTGTTGTTGCTGAAATTCAGTAGTCTAAAGTGCTTACAGCACCACTAAACTTGATATTGATCTTACAGTTCCACCTAACCTGTTGTACCACAATCTTCATATGTCCTACATTCATCTATGCCAGTAGCTTTACATTCATTTCCAAAAGTCTATTGCCTCAATGCTCTATAGTATAAAGCTATTGTGTTTGACAAGTATTTATTTATAAATCAGCACAACTGCAAATTGATTGTAAATGACATGGAGACAAGAATAGCTGAATTATCAATCCATGTGACAGTTACTTACAGACCATCAATGTAGGCTAGTCTTCTGCAGGACAAATGCCTATAGGCCTAGTTCTAGACATACTGTTTTGTTCTTTTAAACAAGATTCTGTATGACTTTATTGTATTTTTGTTGTCGATGTTTAACAGTTTAACAGTGGCAATGGAAGTAGAATGACTGTCTGCGTTGTTGTAAAAACATAACGCTGGTGACATGCGCGTCTCGAATCACCAGGGCAAGCTAGTCCATCTTTTTCACGCATGAACTCATACGACAAGAGAGGTTGGACATATGACTCATTTAAGCTCTACAGCAGCTGCCAACTGTCACACAAACAAAGTAGTTTATTTAAAAAACATGACTTTTAGGGCCCTCTGGTCTCTTGACATACAAAAGCTGAAAGGTTTTTCTAACCCTGTTTGAAAGGAGTGAAAAAACAAAACTCCATGAGTGACAATTGGCCCATAAATTCTATGTACTGCAGCCTCTCATAAACTAAACTTGAGAATTTAAATGACAATTTGTGTCAGTCACAATTAGTCAGTCACAAAAGATAAGTCATGATAGCCCACATGCTAGAATGGTAGTAGGCCTGCTATGCATTCAATTCATTGAAATAGAAACAAAGGAGAGAGAAGCAATTGAAGGCCGGACAAAACTCTGTTCAAGAGAGAGCAAATAGAGACACAGACCACGTTTCCATCCACAGTTTCTATGGGACAATTGTCATACCAAATAAAATAAAATCACTACAGCTGTGATGGAAACAGGAAGTGTCAGTACAATTATATATATATGTGACAGACAATGTTCGTTCCACATGGTGGGATCTTTTTGTGTCCGTAAAATTTATCCTCATGAAAAGGCGGTGGAAAATGCATTAATGTGCAAATATATCGAAGTAAACTTGGATTCACATGATTATACAGTGCCTTCGGAAAGTATTCAGACCCCTTGACTTTTTCCACATTTTGTTACATTACAGCTTTATTCTAAAATTAATTAAACACTTTTTTCCTCTCTTCAATCTACACACAATACCCCATAATGACAAAGCAAAAACAGGTTTTTAGAAATGTTTGCTAATTTATTAATAATAAAAACACGGAAATATGACATTTACATAAGTATTCAGACCCTTTACTCAGTACTTTGTTGAAGCACCTTTGGCAGCGATTACGGCATAGAGTCTTCTTGGGTATGACGAAGTTTGGCACACCTGTATTTGGGGAGTTTCTCCCATTCTTCTCTGCATATCCTCTTAAGCTCTGTCAGGTTGGATGGGGAGCGTCGCTGCACAGCTATTTACAGGTCTCTCCAGAGATGTTCGATCGGGTTAAAGTCCAGGCTCTGGCTGGGCCACTCAAGGACATTCAGAAACTTGTCCCGAAGCCACTCCTGCATTGTCTTGGCTGTGTGCTTATGGTTGTTGTCCTGTTGGAAGATTAACCTTCGCGCCAGTCTGAGGTCCTGAGCGTTCTGGAGCAGGTTTTCAAGGATCTCTCTATACTTTGCTCTGTTCATCTGTCCCTCGATCCTGACTAGTCTCCCAGTCCCTGCCGCTGAAAAACATCCCCACAGCATGATCCTGCCACCACCAATCTTCACCGTAGGGATGGTGCCAGGTTTCCTCCAGACGTGACGCTTGGCATTCAGGCCAAAGATTTCAATCTTGGTTTCATCAGACTAGAGAATCTTGTTTCTCATGGTCTGAGAGTCTTTAGGTGCCTTTTGGCAAACTCCAAGCGGGCTGTCATGTGCCTTTTTCTGAGGAGTCGCTTCCATCTGGCCACTCTACCATAAAGGCCTGATTGGTGGAGTGCTGCAGAGATGGTTGTCCTTCTGGAAGTTTCTCCCATCTCCACAGAGGAACTCTAGAGCTCGGTCAGAGTGACCATCGGGTTCTTGGTCACCTCCCTGACCAAGGCCGTTCTCCCCCAATTGCTCAGTTTGGCCGGGCGGCCAGCACTAGGAAGAGTCTTGGTGGTTCCAAACTTCTTCCATTTAAGAATGATGGAGGCCACTGTGTTCTTGGGGACCTTCAATGCTGCTGACATTTTTTGGTACCCTTCCCCTAGATCTGTGCCCCAACACAATCCTGTCTCAGAGCTCTACGGACAAGTCCTTCGACAACATGACTTGGTTTTTGCTCTGACATGCGCTGTCAACTGTGGGACCTTATCTAGATAGGTGTGTGCCTTTCCAAATCATGTCCAATCAATTGAATTTACAACAGGTGGACCAATCAAATTGTAGAAACATCTCAAGGATGATAAATGGGAACAGGATGCACCTGAGCTCAATTTCGAGTCTCATAGCAAAGGGTCTGAATACCTTTTTTATAAATTTGCAAAAATTGTATAACTTGTTTTCATTTTTGTCATTATGGGGTATTGTGTGTAGATTGCTGAGGATTTTTTTATAAATGTAATCCATTTTAGAATAAGGCTGTAACGTAACAAAATGTGGAAAAAGTCATGGTGTCTGAATACTTTCCGAAGGCACTGTATGTGTTGTCCTCCTACTACGACTTGGATGCAATTTATTAACCTACAGATGTAATAAGTTATGATGAACTTCACAGGGTGGCGAAAGTGCACGGTGATGAGCTTGGTGCTCTTCTCCAATAAATATCGAGGGTCTTATTTTGGTGACATGATGATCGATGCTTTGATTTGATTTATTAGGATCCCATTAGCCGATGCCAATGGCGACAACTAGTCTTACTGGGGTCCGATCTATAACGAAAAAGACATTACAGACAAAATACTTTACAATTTACATACATTTAAAAACATTAACGTGTGTGTGTGTGTGTGCATCTATCAGTTACACATACACACAACAAGTAGGTCATATGGGGGAGAGGTGTTGTGCAGTGAGGTGTTGCTTTATTTGTTTTTTGAAACCAGGTTTGCTGTTCACTTGCGCTATATAAGATGGAAGGGAGTTCCATGCACTCATGGCTCTGTATAATACTGTATGTTTCCTTGAATTTGTTCTGGACCTGAGGACTATGAATAGACCCCTGGAGGCATGTTGCTTGCCAGCCATTTGACAAATACAAATAATTTTGCTCTTGTCCATAATAATCTAATTTGCTATTTAACTCAACAGTTTTTTTATGACAAAACCATCAGTAGTCTACAATTGAAAATGCAATGGAAATACATTGAACACGCAGAATATAAATGCCTACAGCAGTAGAAATCCTATTTTTCGAGCTGAAAGACGATGGCCAGAGCTTACCCATGATTATGTTGCACAATGATTTAAGTCAAGAAGTCCTCTTCATCAGGGTTCACAGGATGATAGAAAGCACTCTATCAGTTGGTTAACAAAGCACTCTATCATCTAGGAACTCTCATGTGAAATCAGTGAAAGCATTACCATGTTTATCTCAATACCACAAGGATGACGCAAGTGACGTTTAGTCTAGTGCTGTAAGTTGGTTATCTTTGAATGCAACAGGTAATTATTCTTAGTAATTAATTAATGTAATGAATTTATATATCAATTCTGGGGTCAATTTGACTAATGGTTTATGTTAAGATTTGTGAAATATATTCAGCATTAGTGTATAGGTATACACTACCGGTCAAACGTTTTAGAACACCTACTCATTCAAGGGTTTTCTTTATTTTTACTATTTTCTACATTGTAGAATAATAGTGAAGACATCAAAACTATGAAATAACACATATGGAATCATGTAGTAACCAAAAAAGTGTTAAACAAATCAAAATATATTTTATATTTGAGATTCTTCAAATAGCCACCCTTTGCCTTGATGACAGCTTTGCACACTCTTGGCATTCTCTCAACCAGCTTCACCTGGAATTCTTATTCAACAGTCTTGAAGGATAGCCCTATTTAGTAAAATACCATATTATGGCAAGAACAGCTCAAATAAGCAAAGAGAAATGACAGTCCATCATTACTTGAAGACATTAAGGTCAGTCAATATGGAACATTTCAAGAATTTTGAAAGTTTCTTCAAATGCAGTCGCAAAACCCATCAAGCGCTATGATGAAACTGGCTCTCATGAGGACCGCCACAGGAATGGAAGACCCAGAGTTACCTCTGCTGCAGAGGATAAGTTACCAGCCTCAAAAATTGCAGCCCAAATAAATGCTTCACAGAGTTCATGTAACAGACACATCTCAACATCCACTGTTCAGAGGAGACTGTGTGAATCAGGCCTTCATGGTCGAATTGCTGCAAAGAAACCACTACTAAAGTAGAGACTTGCTTGGGCCAAGAAACACGAGCAATGGACATTAGACCGGTGGAAATGTGTCCTTTGGTCGTGAGTCCAAATTGGAGATTTTTGGTTCCAACCGCTGTGTATTTGTAAGACGCGGTGTGGGTGAACGGATGAAAGACGGCTGCACAGTACTGTCTATTATCGATCGCGGTTATAATATCGTTTAGGACCTTGAGCGTGGCTGAGGTGCACCCATGAACAGCTCGGAAACCGGATTGCATAGCGGAGAAGGTACGGTGTGATTCGAAATGGTCGGTGATCTGTTTGTTAACTTAGCTTTCAAAAACTTTCGAAAGGCAGGGCAGGATGGATATAGGTCTGTAAAAGTTTGGATCTAGAGTGTCACCCCCTTTGAAGAGGGAGATGACCGCGGCAGCTTTCCAATCTCTGGGGATCTCAGACGTTACGAAAGAGAGGTTGAACAGGCTAGTAATAGTGGTTGCGACAATTTCGGCGGCTATTTTTAGAAAGAAAGGGTCCAGATTGTCTAGCCCAGATGATTTGTAGGGGTCCAGATTTTGCAGCTCTTTCAGAACATCAGCTGTCTGAATTTGTGTGAAGGAGAAGCGGGGGGGCGCATGGGCAAGTTGCAGCGGAGGGTGCAGAGCTGGTGGCCGGGGTACTGGTAGCCAGGTGGAAAGCATGGCCAGCCGTAGCAAAATGCTTGTTGATTATTGTAGATTTATCGGTGGTGATAGTGTTTCCTAGCCTCAGTGCAGTGGGCAGCTGGGAGGAGGTGCTCTTATTCTCCATGGACTTTACAGTGTCCCAAAACTTTTTGAAGTTAGTGCTACAGGATGCAAATTTCTGTTTGAAAAAGCTAGCCTTTGCTTTCCTAACTGCTTGTGTATATTGGTTCCTAACTTCCCTGAAAAGTTGCATATCGCGGGGGAATTTCGATGCTAATGCAGTACGTCACAGTATGTTTTTGTGCTGGTCAAGGGCAGTCAAGTCTGAGGAGAGCCATGGGCTATACAGTGAGGGGGAAAAAGTATTTGATCCCCTACTGATTTTGTACGTTTGCCCACTGACAAAGAAATGATCAGTCTATAATTTTAATGGTAGGTTTCTTCGAACAGTGAGGGACAGAATAACAACAACAAAATCCAGAAAAACGCATGTCAAAAATTTTATAAATTGATTTGCATTTTAATGAGGGAAATAATTATTTGACCCCTCTGCAAAACATGACTTAGTACTTGGTGGCAAAACCCTTGTTGGCAATCACAGAGGTCAGACGTTTCTTGTAGTTGGCCACCAGGTTTGCACACATCTCAGGAGGGATTTTGTCCCACTCCTCTTTGCAGATCTTCTCCAAGTCATTAAGGTTTCGAGGTTGACGTTTGGCAACTCGAACCTTCAGCTCCCTGCACATATTTACTATGGGATTAAGGTCTGGAAACTGGCTAGGCCACTCCAGGACCTTAATGTGCTTCTTCTTGAGCCACTCCTTTGTTGCCTTGGCCGTGTGTTTTGGGTCATTGTCATGCTGGAATACCCATCCACGACCCATTTTCAATGCCCTGGCTGAGGGAAGGAGGTTCTCACCCAAGATTTGACGGTACATGGCCCCGTCCATCGTCCCTTTGATGCGGTGAAGTTGTCCTGTCCCCTTAGCAGAAAAACACCCCCAAACCATTATGTTTCCACCTCCATGTTTGACGGTGGGGATGGTGTTCTTGGGGTCATAGGCAGCATTCCTCCTCCTCCAAACACGGCGAGTTGAGTTGATGCCGAAGAGCTCGATTTTGGTCTCATCTGACCACAACACTTTCACCCAGTTCTCCTCTGAATCATTCAGATATTCATTGGCACACTTCAGACGGCCCTGTATATGTGCTTTCTTGAGCAGGGGGACCTTGCGGGCGCTGCAGGATTTCAATCCTTCACGGCGTAGTGTGTTACCAATTGTTGTCTTGGTGACTATGGTCCCAGCTGCCTTGAGATCATTGACAAGATCCTCCCGTGTAGTTCTGGGCTGATTCCTCACCGTTCTCATGATCATTGCAACTCCACGAGGTGAGATCTTGCATGGAGCCCCAGGCCGAGGGAGATTGACAGTTATTTTGTGTTTCTTCCATTTGCGAATAATTGCACCAACTGTTGTCACCTTCTCACCAAGCTGCTTGGCGATGGTCTTGTAGCCCATTCCAGCCTTGTGTAGGTCTACAATCTTGTCCCTGACAATCTTGGAGAGCTCTTTGGTCTTGGCCATGGTGGAGAGTTTGGAATCTGATTGATTGATTGCTTCTGTGGACAGGTGTCTTTTATACAGGTAACAAGCTGAGATTAGGAGCACTCGCTTTAAGAGTATGCTCCTAATCTCAGCTCGTTACCTGTATAAAAGACACCTGGGAGCCAGAAATCTTTCTGATTGAGAGGGGGTCAAATAATTATTTCCCTCATTAAAATACAAATCAATTTCTAACATTTTGGACATGCGTTTTTCTGGATTTTTTTGTTGTTATTCTGTCTCTCACTGTTCAAATAAACCTGCCATTAAAATTATAGCCTATCATTTCTTTGTCTGTGGGCAAATTTACTAAATCAGCAGGGGATCAAATACTTTTTTCCCTCACTGTATCTGTTCTTAGTTCTGAATTTTTTGAATGGGGCATGCTTATTTAAGATTGAGAGGAAAGCACTTTTAAAGAACAACCAGGCATCCTCTACTGACGGAATGAGATCGATATCCATCCAGGATACCTGGGCCAGGTCAATTAGGAAGGCCTGCTCGCTAAAGTGTTTTAGGGAGCGTTTGACAGTGATGAGGGGTGGTCGTTTGACCGCGGACCCATTACAGACGCAGGCAATAAGGCAGTGATCGCTGAGATCCTGGTTGAAGACAGCGGAGGTGTATTTAGAGGGTAAGTTAGTCAGGACGATATCTATGAGGGTGCCCATGTTTACGGATTTAGGGTTGTACCTGGTAGGTTCCTTGATAATTTGTGTGAGATTGAGGGCATCTAGTTTCGATTGTAGGATGGCCGGAGTGATACTGGGGGCTGCAGGGCCTGGGTTAGCCTCTACATCACCAGAGGAACAGAGGTATGGGCTAATAAGCATCTACTGGTATAGTGTGGCCATGATTTAGGACTTCTGACCCCTTTTAAACATTGTGTGTTTTGAGCTACAGACTTCTGGGTTGTACCATTGGATTTGTACCATTATGGGCTGAGCTAGAGCAGTTTTTGTGAGACAAGGGCGGACCTAGAAGGGGCCTTGGGCCGGGTCTTTCTTACAAAAATCAGAGTGGTTTGAGCTACAAACTATTAAAAGCTATCTATGAAAAGCTGAGACTCTCATGAAAATGTGTAACATGTTTTGCTCTATGACACTCACAAGCTACACAAGTAGAAGGTAAGGGTTTCTTCTACATAGAATATCATAGGAAATCTAGGGACATAGTGTGTATAATACTGCAATAAGCTCACGTAGTTGCTCTTACAAACTCCAAACTCCACACAGTTGTCACTGACTAGTTGGAAAGTCATTTCTCACTGAATAAACAATTGATGTACTTACAGCATTCACATAATCATTTTTATCAGGTTTTTGCTTTGACAGACATAATTTTTTTGTAGATGAGCTGGGAGTAGTAGTCTGACATGCCTCCCAGCGAAGCGCTATTAGTCAACTAAGAATAATGACATTTTTTTCCATTTAATATTCGGTATATGCCTTCCACTAAATGTCGAGTGATTCTTTAAAAATCCACGGACCATTCAATTCCACATTAAGATGACAGTGATTTATGAGGTGTGCTAACAGAAAACAGCTAAATAACACCCACATTTGTACCTAAGTAACTGCAGAGAAAGATAGATACACTTTCATCTACAAAATCAGCAGCCTGAGTGCTAATTTGCACATAGCGGCACCACACACGTGCTTTAGTTAATATGCCCTGTCCACTACAGTGGCTTTCGAAAGTATTCACCCGCCTTGGCATTTTTCCTATTTTGTTGCCTTACAACCTGGAATTAAAATAAAACATGTAGGGGTTTGTATAATTTGATTTACACAACATGCCTACCACTTTGAAGATGCAATTTTTTTAAAATTGTGAAACAAACAAGAAATAAGACAAAAAAAAGGAAAACTTGAGCGTGCATAACTATTCACCCCCCCCCCCCCCCCCCCCCAAGTCAATACTTTGTAGAGCCACCTTTTGCAGCAATTACAGCTGCAAGTCTCTTGGGGTATGGCTCTACAGTTGTGGGCAAAAGTTTTGAGAATGACACAAGTATTGGTCTTCACAAAGTTCGCTGCTTCAGTGTTATGAGATATTTTTGTCAGATGTTACTATGGTATACTGAAGTATAATTACAAGCATTCCATAAGTGTCAAAGGCTTTTATTGACAATTACATTAAGTTTATGCAAAGGGTCAATATTTGCAGTGTTGCCCCTACTTTTTCAAGACCTCTGCAATCCGCCCTGGCATGCTGTCAATTCACTTCTGGGCCACATCCTGACTGATGGTAGCCCATTCTTGCACAATCAATGCTTGGAGTTTGTCAGAATTTGTGGGGTTTTGTTTGTCCACCCGCCTCTTGACGATCGACCACAAGTTCTCAATGGGATTAAGGTCTGGGGAGTTTCCTGGCCATGGACCCAAAATGTCGATGTTTTGTTCCCCGAGCCACGTAGTTATCACTTTTGCCTTATGGCAAGGTGCTCCATTGTGCTGGAAAAGGCATTGGTCGTCACCAAACTATTCTTGAATGATTGGGAGAAGTTGCTCTCTGAGGATGTGTTGGTACCATTCTTTATTCATGGCTGTGTTCTTAGCCAAAATTGTGAGTGAGCCCACTCCCTTGGCTGAGAAGCAACCCCACACATGAATGGTCTCAGGATGCTTTACTGTTGGCATGACACAGGACTGATGGTAGCGCTCACCTTGTCTTCTCCGGACAAGGTGTTTTCCGGATGCCCCAAACAATCGGAAAGGGGATTCATCAGAGAAAATGATTTTACCCCAGTCCTCAGCAGTCCAATCCCTGTACCTTTTGCAGAATATCAGTCTGTCCCTGATGTTTTTCCTGGAGAGAAGTGGCTTCCTCGCTGCCCTTCTTGACACCAGGCCATCCTCCAAAAGTCTTCGCCTCACTGTGCATGCAGATGCACTCACACCTGCCTGCTGCCATTCCTGAGCAAGCTCTGCATTGGTGGTGCCCCGATCCCGCAGCTGAATCAACTTTAGGAGACGGTCCTGGCGCTTGCTGGACTTTCTTGGGCACCCTGACGCCTTCTTCACAACAATTTAACCTCTCTCCTTGAAGTTCTTGATGATCCGATAAATGGTTGATTTAGGTGCAATCTTACTAGCAGCAATATCCTAGCCTGTGAAGCCCTTTTTGTGCAAAGCAATGATGACGGCACATGTTTCCGTGCAGGTAACCATGGTTAACAGAGGAAGAACAATTTGATTTCAAGCACCACCCTCCTTTTAAAGCTTCTAGTCTGTTATTGTAACTCAATCAGCATAACAGAGTGATCTCCAGCCTTGTCCTCGTCAACACTCTCACCTGTGTTAACAAGAGAATCACTGACATGATGGCAGCTGGTCCTTTTGTGGCAGGGCTGAAATGCAGTGGAAATGTTTTGTGGCAGAGAGGGACTTTGCAATTAATTGCAATTCATCTGATCACTCTTCTTGACATTCTGGAGTATATGCAAATTGACATAATCAAAACTGAGGCAGCAGTATTTGTGTCATTCTCAAAACATTTGACCACGACTGTAAAAGCTTGGCACATCTAGCCACTGGGACTTTTGCCCATTCTTCAAGGCAAAACTGCTCCAGCTCCTTCAAGTTGGATGGGTTCCGCTGGTGTACAGCAATCTTTAAGTCTAACCACAGATTCTCAATTGGATTGAGGTCTGGGCTTTGACTAGGCCATTCCAAGACATTTAAATGTTTCCTCTTAAACCACTTGAGTGTTGCTTTAGCAGTATGCTTAGGGTCATTGTCCTGCTGCAATGTGAACCTCCGTCCCAGTCTCAAATTTCTGGAAGACTGAAACAGGTTTCCCTCAAGAATTTCCCTGTATTTAGCGCCATCCATCATTCCTTCAATTCTGACCAGTTTCCCCGTCCCTACCGATGAAAAACATCCCCACAGCAAGATGCTGCCACCACCATGCTTCACTGTGGGGATGGTGTTCTCGGGGTGATGAGAGGTGTTGGGTTTGTGCCAGACAGAGCGTTTTCCTTGATAGCCAAAAAGCTCAATTTTAGTCTCATCTGACCAGAGTACCTTCTTCCATGTGTTTGGGGAGTCTCCCACATGCCTTTTGGCAAACACCAAACGTGTTTGCTTATTTTTTTCTTTAAGCAATGGCTTTTTTCTGGGCACTCTTCCTATGGACAGATACTCCAATCTCTGCTGTGGAGCTTTGCAGCTCCTTCAGGGTTATCTTTGGTCTCTTTGTTGCCTCTCTGATTAATGTCCTCCTTGCCTGGTCCGTGAGTTTTGGTGGGCGGCCATCTCTAGGCAGGTTTGTTGTGGTGCCATATTCTTTCCATTTTTTAATAATGGATTTAATGGTGCTCCGTGGGATGTTCAAAGTTTCTGATATTTGTTTTAACCCAACCCTGATCTGTACTTCTCCACAACTTTGTCCCTGACCTGTTTGGAGAGCTCCTTGGTCTTCATGGTGCCACTTGCTTGGTGGTGCCGCTTGCTTAGTGGTGTTGCAGACTCTGGGGCCTTTCAGAATAGGTGTATATATACTGAGATCATGTGACACTTAGATTGCACACAGGTGGACTTTATTTAACTAATTATGTGACTTCTGAAGGTAATTGGTTGCACTAGATCTTATTTAGGGGCTTCATAGCAAAGGGGATGAATACATATGCACACACCAGTTTTCCGTTATACATTTTTTTGAATTTTTTGAAACAAGTTATTTTTTTCATTTCACTTGACCAATTTGGAATATTTTGTGTATGTCCATTACATGAAATCCAAATAAAAATCAATTTAAATTACAGGTTGTAATGCAACTAAATAGGAAAAACGCCAAGGGGGATGAATAGTTTTGCAAGGCACTGTAGCTAGCATCTGCAACAAAATACAGTGTTGCGAATTGGGCAGTCACAGAGCCATGCAAATTTGTCTTACCTGGTCCGTGAGAAGATTGTAGCTAGTTTATCCCTCTGACATGTTTAAAAAAATGTTTTTATACTTTTGTTGGATGTGGCTGTCCGGTTTATCAAGTCCCAGATCCCATCCAGCAGGCTCCCAATTACTTTTTATGATTTGTTTATTCAAATTCAAGTACAATTCGCAGTCTGTTGACTATCTGATTGAGCAGATCCAGAAGAACTGAGCGCACATTTCAGCACCCCAGGATGTCCATTTACTTTGCAGTCCCCCCTCATAGCAAATAGCTGGCAAAACAATCCAAGCACTGGGCACGGCCCAGTCCGCCCTGAGCTTTTGCTGGCAGAGTAGTAACTGAACAGCTTGTTTTGTGTACACAAATTTACCACACTTTTATGAGCATTTTTTTTCTCTCAAATCAAATCAATTTTTATTTGTCACATGCGCCGAATACAACAATTAACCTTATGTGAAATGCTTACTTACAAGCCCTTAACCAACAATGCAGTTCAAGAAAGAGTTAAGAAAATATTTTACTAAATATATATATATTTTTTAAACAACACAGTAAAAAAACAATAACGAGGCTATATACAGGGGGTACCAGTACCGCGTCAATGAGCAGGGGTACAGGTTAGTTGAGGTAATTTGTACATGTGGGTATATTTTTTATTTTATTTACATAATCCATGAACTATAACATACATATATATTTTTTGCCCCCCAAAAATATATTTTTTGAACAAGTCACAAGTGTATTTATATAGTATGTTATTTAATTCATTATTTATTCGAGAAACACTTTTCCATCATTTGTCGCTATAAAGAAAGTTAGGCAAAATAAAAATACATCCCTGTCAAACAGATAAACATTTAGTCAATCTTTTAGAACATTTCTTTTTAGCTTCCCTTTCCATTACACGTGTCACAATAGTATTTTTTTTGTGACATTGCTTTTGTTGAATAAACCTGGGTCATTGGAAATCTGCCTAGTGAGAGAGAAGGTATTGATCTTGTCTAGTGATACCTTTATCTTGTCCACTCATTTGCCATCTCCTGTCTCTCTCTAATGTGTTCTGTTGAATAGTGGTGCTTGAGTGGACAGTCAATATTTGTATAAAGAGAGACTGTGTGTGTGTGTGTGTGTGTTTTATTTTATTTAACCTTTTTTTGAGACCACACTCTCTTTCTCAGATGAGCCCTGCATGAACACATCAATAAACAACAATTACACTGTACTGTGCATATCTACAGCATATACACATCAATTACACATGGAAAAGCAAACACAAAACACGAATACCTAAATACAATCATATGAAACAAACACATTCTTCAGTAAAAAGACCCTCTAACATCTGTCTGAATTGCCCTAGAGGCACCAACTCCACCAACTTGAAGTATGTTTGGAGATCATTCCACATGAGAGGTGCAAAAAAACTAAAAGCAGATTTATCTAAATCGGTGGAGATTTAAGGGATCTCGAGGTTTAGCCATCCCTGAATCCAGGTCTGGTAACTTATAAGTCTCTACGAGACTTCAAGTAGGGCCAGCCTACTTTCTCTTACAAAATGCAATGATGTGTACTGAACCTATCGCCCTTAATAAAGCACAATGCACTTTGATAAGCTGCGTCCAATTGCTTCAATACAGTGGAAGCTGCCTTCATATAGACGATATCGCCATAGTCAATACCCGGAATGAATGTTGACTGAATGATTTGTTTTCTGCTATTTAATGAAGGACAGGACCTGTTCCTATAGAAGAAGCCTATTTTAATTAACTAATCAACATGCTTTTTGAAAGATACCTGTTCGTCAATCCAAATGCCCAGACATTTATAAGCGGGGACACAATCAATGAGGGCTCCATCCAAAAACAAATGCATGAATCATCAGAAATGTCTACGTGATTTGGAAAATAACATATACATGGTTTTACCTGCATTAGGAACTCATTTCAGTTCAACAAAGGCTTTATTAAGGGCAATAAAGGCAGATTGAAGCTCTGACAGAGCCTGGTCAGCTGTGGTTGCAATAGAATACACCACAGTGTCATCTGCATACAGGTGAAAGTTGTTTATTGTATTTTTTCAGATGAACAAATAGTGAAAAGAACCGGACCAAGGATCCTGTGGAACACCCTTTGTTATGTCTAGGCAACCTGATTTAACACCATCAGTAAATACACACTGTATTCTGTCCATTTAAATTATTTTCAAACCAGCTACCGGTCAAGGCCAATTGATGGAAGCCTCTGAATAAGTAATGGGTGATCCACAGTGTTGAAGTCGGCATTAGACAGGTCAATAAAAAGGGCCACACAGTGTTTCTTCTTAGCCAAACAATTAAGAACATAATTTAAAATCAAAGAGGCAGCAGAGATGGTGCTATGACCTGGTTTGAAACCTGACTGGTATACATTTAGAATATATTTACTAGTTAAAAAGGATCTAAGTTGATTATTTACAGAGGATTCTAGTATTTTTGCTGCTAGGCAAGATCATTTGGAAATGGGGTGATAATCCAGACCCTGGGGATGATACCAGAAATAATTGTAAGGTTAAAGATTCTGCAATCAGAGGAGCAGAAAGCTGCAGCAAGAAAGGATCAAGCAAATAAGCTGCTGTGGATATTTTTTACATCAATCTTGCGCAAGGCGTCTAGCACATCACAAGTACAAAGCTGATGAAATGAAAGCAAAGATTGACTAGAACTTGACGGAACTGATTAAAAGCATCACTTATGTCTCTGTAATGATGCCAGAGTGACACAACTTGCTTAAGCAGGGAAGGAGAGGAATTTCCACGCTTCAGTGCATTTACTGTTTTCCCAAATTCTGCCAGATCACCAGCAGAGTCTGAGATAGAATTTAGAAAGTAGCTAGATTTAGCTTTCTTGATTTGAGGAAGTGCAGCTCTTTCTCAATTGCATAAAAAGCTGCCAATCAGCTACAGAGTCCGTTTTTCTAGCCCAAGCCTGATTTCTCATCATAACAAGATCTGAAAGTTCGAGAGAGAGACTAGCAATCTTAATGCACTTCCAGTACAGTATAACTTTTACAGTATATGCACTGAGCATGCTATGACAGGTACTGGGGTGTGGGTCAATGGTATATGAGTTCTGAATTGAATGCCAATCCCCTTTCAGCAGCTATTGCTAGTCAGGTTATACCAGTTAGATTAGCCTACAGTTTGTTTACTTAACGCTTACAGTATCCCACAGTGTCAGAAAAAAAAGTTGCACATTGTACTTAAAGGGGTACAAATGCTTGTCACTGTAGTGGTGCCCTGTAAGGTATGCCCACTACCATTAGTTATAGGTAGGGGAGAGTGGGGTAAGTTGACCCAAATAGTTTGTTGAGCCACCCCTTGTTTCTGGGAAACGATCCTAAACCTATCATGAAAGTGCATCCTTGTAGCTGTATGGGCTAATATGGTCAAAATGTTTGCCTTGGGGTAAGTTGAGCCAATGTCCATTGGGTAAGTTGAGCCAATGGCCACCATAGACCATACAAATGATGATGACATTTTGTCCGTTTTATGCAATGTGTCATGCATCTAAACTATTGTTACATAGCAGACATCATCATGCCCAAATGCAAAATAAGCACATTTATCCCCCCTTGAGGTCCTTGAGAGAGCAGCCAAGGAAGTGAGAGAAGGGAAGAAGTCCAATCGAGCAGCAGCATGAGATGGAAAAAATAGACTGAATGATACATTGACAAAAAAGAAAATGATCATGTAGCTGTGCGAAAGAGAGCTATGATAGAGTAGCAGAGGCACACAAGGTCTTATCTGATGACATGGAGTCTGATCTTGCTAAACATGTCAAGAATCTCGCAGACCAGTTTTTTTGGCTTAGTAGCCTCAAATGCAGAGAACTTGCCTACGAATTGGCACATCAAAACAACATCCCTGTCCCAGACAACTGGTCAAGAAATTGACAATTTCCCTTGACGTAGATGCTGAATGTAAAAATGCTCAACTTACCTCACTCTCCCCTACATTGTACCCTTGCAGTGTGACCTCAAAAGCGCCCATAGTGCACCTTAGGGGACAAGATAGTACCTTTATTACTAGCCCCTACCAGGCTTTCACCTCCCCTTCGGTAATAAAGCCTGTGGAAGTTCTTGTCAGTAAGAGGCTAAAAGAAGGTGGAGTGTATCCAAGCTGTTTGCCACTCCCAACAAATAAAAATATATTTGACACATGCTTCATAAACAACATTGAAATGCTTAATTATGGGTCATTTTCCAACAATGCAGAGTTAAAGATAAAAAATTAAATAGAAATAGTGACACGAGGAATAAATCATGAGGAATAAATACACAGTGAATAAAGAATAACAATAATGAGTAAAAATAACTTGGCTTTATACAGGAAGTACCGAGTTGATGTGCTGTGGTACAAGGTAATTGAGGTATCTACAGTATGTACATATAAATCAAATCAAATCAAATTGTATTTGTCACATGCGCCAAATACAACAGGTAGACCTTACAGTGAAATGCTTACTTACAAGCCCTTAACCAACAATGAGTACAAAAATAAAAATCATTAAAGAGCAGCAGTAAAATAACAGTAGCGAGGCTATATACAGGGGGTACCGGTACAGAGTCAATGTGCGGGTTCACAGGTTAGTCGAGGTAATTGAGCTAATATGTACATGTAGGTAGAGTTAAAGTGACTATGCATAGATAATAAACAGAGAGTAGCAGCAGTGTAAAAGAGGGGGGGGGGGGGGGCAATGCAAATAGTCTGGGTAGCCAATTGATTAGCTGTTCAGGAGTCTTATGGCTTGGGGGTAGAAGCTGTTAAGAAGCCTTTTGGACCTAGACTTGGTGCTCCGGTACCGCTTGCCGTGCGGTAGCAGAGAGAACAGTCTATGACTAGGGTGGCTGGAGTCTTTGACCATTTTTAGGGCCTTCCTCTGAGACCGCCTGGGTATAGAGGTCCTGGATGGCAGGAAGCTTGGCCCCAGTGATGTACTGGGCTGTACGCACTACCCTCTGTAGTGCCTTGCGGTCGGAGGCCGAGCAGTTACCATACTAGGTGGTGATGCAACCAGTCAGGATGCTCTTGATGGTGCAGCTGTATAACTTTTTGAGGATCTGAGGACCCACGGACAAATATCTTTGCCCGTGCTGGCGCTGTGGACTGATATATTCGTCTGCTAATATAGGACCATTAAAGGCCCAGTGCACTACTTTAGTAATTTTTGTTGTTGTTGCAGCACCCTCAGAACCCCGACTTCCCGTGGCTATGAACAAAGGCGGCGAGTCGAAACCGAAAGCCAATCATTTTCACTGGTGCCCACTTGGGGTAGTGTCATTTCAACCAAATTATATAAAAAATTAATTAAAAACTATTTCAGAAATATCCAGTTTCAAAAATATAGTATGCTAACAATGCTAGCACCGTAAATTATCTTACTCTGGATAATTGCCGCTGGCAATCAGCGCTCCACTCATACCTACCTTTCCAATATGAACTTCCCCAGGCTCTCGAGAACAATGTGACCGAGGCCTGGAAGCAGAGGCTACTTTATTACATGTAGTCCACAGGTGTTAATTTGGAGCAACGGCAACACGGAGGGTGCCGGTCGAGGAGGAAGCCCGAGAAGCAGCCCCAATA
The DNA here is from genome assembly GCF_964263955.1 of Coregonus lavaretus. Taxonomy (NCBI): domain Eukaryota; kingdom Metazoa; phylum Chordata; class Actinopteri; order Salmoniformes; family Salmonidae; genus Coregonus; species Coregonus lavaretus. Next base: position 25,866,098 of record NC_140015.1, on the reverse strand, counting down.
ACATTTTTTTTTGGGGGGGGGCACACTGGGTGGTTGGCGGAGCCTAGTTTCAGAGCAGAGCCAACTCCCCATACTCACGCTAGGAAGCGTATGACTGGGCAGGCTCCGTGTTATGCGGAGCTACGTACTGTGTCGCCAGTGCGCGTGCACAGCCCAGTGCGTCCTGTGCTAATGCCACACACGTACTGTGCGGAAGTAGGCATCCAGCCAGGATGGGTTGTGCCAGCTCTCCGCTCCAGACCTCCAGTCCGCCTCCACAGGCCGGCCCGGCCCATTCCTGTTCGGTGCATGTTCCCAGACCAGCCCGACCCGTGCCTGCTCCCCGCACCAAGCCAGTGGTGCGTGTTCCCAGTCCGGTACGGCCCGTGCCTGCTCCTCGCACCAAGCCAGTGGTGCGTGTTCCCAGTCCGGCCCGGCCCGTGCCTGCTCCCCGCACCAAGCCAGTGGTGCGTGTTGCCAGTCCGGCCCGGCCCGTTCCTGCTCCTCGCACCAAGCCAGTGGTGCGTGTTCCTAGTCCGGCCCGGCCCGTTCCTGCTCCTCGCACCAGACCAGTGGTGCGTGTGTCCAGTCCGGCACGGCCCGTGCCCGTTCCACCGGTGCCTGGTCCGGCACCGGTCAGCTGCTCCACTCCGGAGCTAGAGCAGTCCGCTTCACCGGTGCCAAGTCCAGCTCCGGTCAGCGGCTCCACTTCGGAGCCAGAGCAGTCCGCTCCACCGGTGCCCAGTCCAGCTCCGGTCAGCGGATCCACTCCGGAATCAGAGCAGTCCGCTCCACAGGTGCCTAGTCCAGCTCCGGTCAGCGGCGCCAGTCCGGAGCCAGAGCAGTCCGCTCCACCGGTGCCCAGTCCAGCTCCGGTAGGCGGCTCCAGTCCAGGCCCAGACGTCAGCCCCTCTCCAGGTTCGGGGTCTCCCACACCAGGGTCCAGACAGGGCTTGGTACTTCATGGGAGGAAGGAGAGGGGAAGCAGCATGCCGAGGTTCAGACCAGATCAGGGGCGCAACAGGGAGGCGCAGAGTATGTGGTCGTCACGCCCGGAGCCGGATCCGCCTCCGAGGCGGAATGCCCACCCGGCCCCTACCCTGTTATGTAAAGTTTGTGCGGTCGGAGTCCGCACCTTTGGGGGGGGAGGGGGTACTGTCATGCCCTGACTTATGGGACTCTGGTATGTTGAGTCAGGGTGTGGTGTTCTATGTTGTGTTTTCTATGTTGTCATTCTAGGATTGTACAGTGAGGGAAAAAAGTATTTGATCCTCTGCTGATTTTGTACGTTTTCCCACTGACAAAGAAATGATCAGTCTATAATTTTAATGGTAGGTTTATTTGAACAGTGAGAGACAGAATAACAACAAAAAAATCCTGAAAAAACGGATGTCAAAAATTTTATACATTGATTTGCATTTTAATGAGGGACTACCATTCCTTTTTTTCAACTGGTTCCGGGGGACCTTCAGATGAGTCTTGTGAGGCCGGTGGGTGTCCTAGAGCAAAACAACCGACATGTACAGTGTGGAGAACAAGTATTTGATACACTGCCGATTTTGCAGGTTTTCCTACTTACAAAGCATGTAGAGGTCTGTAATTTTTATCATAGGTACAATTCAACTGTGAGAGACGGAATCTAAAACAAAAATCCAGAAAACATAAGTATTTGATCACCTACCAACCAGTAAGAATTCCGGCTCTCACAGACCTGTTAGTTTTTCTTTAAGAAGCCCTCCTGTTCTCCACTCATTACCTGTATTAACTGCACCTGTTTGAACTCGTTACCTATATAAAAGACACCTGTCCACACACTCAATCAAACAGACTCCAACCTCTCCACAATGGCCAAGACCAGAGAGCTGTGTAAGGACATCAGGGATAAAATTGTAAACCTGCAAAAGGCTGGGATGGGCTACAGGACAATAGGCAAGCAGCTTGGTGAGAAGGCAACAACTGTTGGCGCAATTATTAGAAAATGGAAGAAGTTCAAGATGACGGTCAATCACCCTCGGTCTGGGGCTCCATGCAAGATCTCACCTCGTGGGGCATCAATGATCATGAGGAAGGTGAGGGATCAGCCCAGAACTACACGGCAGGACCTGGTCAATGACCTGAAGAGAGCTGGGACCACAGTCTCAAAGAAAACCATTAGTAACACACTACGCAGTCATAGATTAAAATCCTGCAGCGCACGCAAGGTCCCCCTGCTCAAGCCAGCGCATGTCCAGGCCCATCTGAAGTTTGCCAATGACCATCTGGATGATCCAGAGGAGGAATGGGAGAAGGTAATGTGGTCTGATGAGACAAAAATAGAGCTTTTTGGTCTAAACTCCACTCGCCGTGTTTGGAGGAAGAAGAAGGATGAGTACAACCCCAAGAACACCATCCCAACCGTGAAGCATGGAGGTGGAAACATCATTCTTTGGGGATGCTTTTCTGCAAAGGGGACAGGACGACTGCACCGTATTGAGGGGAGGATGGATGGGGCCATGTATCGCGAGATCTTGGCCAACAACCTCCTTCCCTCAGTAAGAGCATTGAATATGGGTCGTGGCTGGGTCTTCCAGCATGACAACGACCCGAAACACACAGCCAGGGCAACTAAGGAGTGGCTCCGTAAGAAGCATCTCAAGGTCCTGGAGTGGCCTAGCCAGTCTCCAGACCTGAACCCAATAGAAAATCTTTGGAGGGAGCTGAAAGTCCGTATTGCCCAGTGACAGCCCCGAAACCTGAAGGATCTGGAGAAGGTCTGTATGGAGGAGTGGGCCAAAATCCCTGCTGCAGTGTGTGCAAACCTGGTCAAGACCTACAGGAAACGTATGATCTCTGTAATTGCAAACAAAGGTTTCTGTACCAAATGTTAAGTTCTGCTTTTCTGATGTATCAAATACTTATGTCATGCAATAAAATGCAAATTAATTACTTAAAAATCATACAATGTGATTTTCTGGATTTTTGTTTTAGATTCCGTCTCTCACAGTTGAAGTGTACCTATGATAAAAATTACAGACCTCTACATGCTTTGTAAGTAGGAAAACCTGCAAAATCGGCAGTGTATCAAATACTTGTTCTCCCCACTGTATGTGTTCGTGAGAGTCTCACCTTTCCACATATTAATGTGTAGCTCAAACCGTTCAGACGCTACAGACTGAAGTTGGCAGATCGGCTGTACCGACTTCAGATAAGTCCCAAGACGCTTGTGGGTCGTAGAACAAAACGGACCATCGTGTTCGTGAGAGTCTCATCTTTCCATAGAGGGGTCACTACAGACCATTTTGTGAGATGACCGAGTTTCAGGATGTCTCATGGTCTGACAAACACCGCTCTAGCTCTGTCACTTTTCACTGCACATGCGGAAGTGCGACATAGCTTAAACTGACAGATTGTTATGGGGATTTTTGTATTATTCTAATTAGATTTCCGCGGGGGCGCGGACATCAACCTTATGGGGTTAAAGCCCTCAGACGGCCCCTAAATCCCTAGCAGCCCTTGCACAATATCATGTCCATGCAGTCCACACACACACACACACTCACACATACTTTCGTGCAATGTGTATGATGACTTGGCTATTTGCTAATTGCTACTATACATCCAGTTTCACATAAAATTCAACATCTGTAGCCGAGATGTATGAAGAAAAAAAAATTATGCACTCACTAACTGTAAGTCGCTCTGGATAAGAGCGTCTGCTAAATGACTAAAATGTAAATGTAAAATTAGATAGAGTCCCTGTTAGTTGCTCGTAATCAACTTTTCTCTCCTAGAGCTGGATCCCCAACATCATCAGGAAGAGAGTATGCACCACATTCGTAGAGGACTCTTTAAGGTACAGCCTCTCTCTGGGTCGCTGTGTTGACCCAATATCTGACACAATACAGTTACATTACAGTGACAATGCAAAATGTGTCTGGTCCATGCAAAGCAAATGTTGTTTGTGTGTGTGTATACATGTATGTGTGTCTTTCTCTCTCTCTCCCTGTCAGCAATGGTTTGTTGTGTCAGTGCGGGGGCATGCGGGAGACACACGGCTCCAATACTACAGGAGACTATTTCGGAGCCGCCATCGTCAGCCAGTGGGACAGCTCCCAGCACTCCTCGGAGTACCCCACCGACGCCTTCGGAGAGCTGGAATTCGCAGGGGCTGGCAGGAGACACAGCCATGTGAGTAACACACACACACACACGTAAGCGCATGCACATACCAACATATGCACACACGGGCATGCATACACTTACAAACACGCGCCCATACACACACTCATGCAAGGGCAAAATAACACAAACATTGGTGTCCTGGGTTTGGCCTCTGGCCCTTGTTGATGACCTCATAGAGGACGGTGTGTGTTTATTCAGCTGTGTCCAGCACTCAATCCCCCCCCCCCCCCCCCCCCCAGGGTATTACTAAGGTATAAATAACACTAGGACACACACACACACACACACACATCTCTGTCTGTATGGTGGCTGGCTGATTCGTGAATTAGGTAGCTGGCTTAGTGCCCGTCTACTCATAACCATCAAGTGACTCAGCTATGTTACCACATTACCCTATTGAGAGATTGAGTTCATGCTAATCTCATGATGTTATACAATGCTATATGTTATGAAGTGAATACGTCACGCAGCCATTCATTAACACTAAATGACAAAAATGTGAATGTACACTACCGGTCAAAAGTTTTAGAACACCTACTCATTCAAGGGTTTTTCTTTATTTTTTACTATTTTCTACATTGTAGAATAATAGTGAAGACTTCAAAACTATGAAATAACACATATGGAATCATGTAGTAACCAAAATAGCCACCCTTTGCCTTGATGACAGCTTTGCACACTCTTGGCATTCTCTCAACCAGCTTCATGAGGTAGTAACCTGGAATGCATTTCAATTAACAGGTGTGCCTTCTTAAAAGTTAATTTGTGGAATTTCTTTCCTTCTTAATGCGTTTGAGACAATCAGTTGTGTTGTGACAAGGTAGGGGGGGTATACTGAAGATAGTAGGTGTTCTAAAACTTTTGACCGGTAGTGTAGTTCATTTCAATCTTTTGCTCATCTACATCGGGTCTGGTTGAGCTGTACGTTGCTGGTGAAGTGTTGTTCATAAATACAGAGAGATTTAGCAGTGGTGAGATATGAGGCTGTCACAGCAGAACGTCTATCAGGCATTCTATGGAACCATGGCAGAAGAGTCAGTGTATTAGCAGTGCTGCCAGGCCTCACAACATTGGCTCAGTCAGACGGAATGTTCTCACCTGTACCGATATCTCTTCACTTTCGATTAGCTACACCATATAGGCAAAACAAGCAACTAGCAAGCAGCACTTTATGTAGCCTCTTGATCATCATAACTTTATTGTGTGGCGATACTCATTGTCCCTTCCCCACCCTCTTCTCCTCTTCTCTTCCTATTGGTCAGTTCCTGCGTCTGTCATGTGACACCCCACCTCAGATCGTGTACAGCCTGATGACAGCCCACTGGGGGGTGTCCTCCCCCAACCTGGTGGTTTCTGTTGTGGGGGGTGGGGGGTGTGAGAAGGTCAAGACCTGGGTCAGGGAGGTGCTGAGACAGGGGCTAGTCAAGGCGGCACACAGAACAGGTGAGACCAACACAAACAGACACACACTGGTGTCCTGGGATTGAGGCTGGTCAGAGCACAGCTGAGGACAACGCCCACTCTGTTTCATCTATTTGTTTAAAATATAATTCATTCATACACTCTTAGAAGTAAAGGAGCCTAGAATAACCTTTTGGGATTCTAAAAATTGGGAACCTTTCCAGTTCAAAAAGGTTTCTCGAGGAACCTGTGTAAAGGCTCAAACTGGAACCTTTTTGTGATGGGAGGGGTACAATTTTGATTTTTAAAAATAATATATTGTAGAGGTGACAGCCTATCAGAAGATTGGAGGCGTGGCTTATTGGGGCCGTGGCTTTCAGATAGTAATTTTTGGCCACGTTTGAGGAAATGTCATTCCTGTTCATCATGTTAAGTTTGTACACAAAAAATTTACATTTGCCTTGAATATTTATGCATATTTTATATTCTAATATAATATTATTGACATTGTTGATTACATGTATTAATAAAGTGGTAACTATTCCAACTTTGGGATTTGCATATGCTCTAAGGAACTCATACACCTCTGTAAGCCTCATTGTTCAACCTTAAAGATGCACTCTCAAACTTGTATATAATTTGTATAATTTCAGCTAGTAGTTTTGAAAGTGGTGCTCACGAGGCAAAAGTGGTCCCTGTTTTTTGTGTACTACGTCATCAAATTGTGTACTACGTCATCTATTTCATATGTTTTTTTTGTATGATATGTTGTGAATCCAATTCGTACTATATGTTACGAATTTGTTGTGCTTAAGATCATGGAGTGCATCTTTAACATTGTGATAACAATACAGCAGAATAGATAAACAGGAATGACATTGACTCCCGTGGCTGGCCTAAAAATGTCATTTTTAACATTGCAGTTAAAAATGTGATTTCCCAGTTTTAAAAAAATGATATTTCAACACTATGAGGTTGAAATAACACTCTGAAATTGTGAAAAATAATGCCCTTTTTGTGTAAGAGCTGTTGAAAAACAATGCCGGGAATTTCAGGTAGGTTGGTGTTTTTGGCCCACCGCATAACGTCACCCGGCGGTCTGATCATAATAGACCAATGACAATTCATCTTTGATTTGCATATATCCTCCAAGAACTTAAGCTAGCTACATTTTCACCATGTTCTCGGATTAGCTATCTCTTCGGTGCCATGGAGGAAGCTAACCCTGCCTCAGGGAACCGAAAAGGGCCCCAGGGCGCACCGTGCACATGCGGGGCATCGATAGCGGACGACAGATATTCGCTGCTCGACGTCTGCAAATGGGCAGCGGCCAGACTCAACATTGAGGGGGACTGAGTTGCAGAGAGGAACTTTTACAATGGGAGGTGTCTCCCCTCTCATGCTGTCCCAGGCAAGCAGCTCCGGTAACACTTTATTTGGATAGTCCATCTGTAGAGGCTCTACAGACTATCAGTAACATTTCAATTAACTCTCTACTAACCCTAACCCTTATCCTAACCTTAAACTTAACCCTTACCCTAACCTTAACCCCTTACCCTAACCCTTATTCTAAACCTAACCCTAACCGTAACCTTAGCAAGCAGTTGCTTATCAACAGTTTGTTGATAGTATGACCATCTGTAGGAAATCCGGACTATCCAAATAAAGTGTGACCGCAGCTCCTTCCGGCTGTCCCAGCCTACTTGCCGGAACCCAAGCACAACTGGGTCAATCCCCTTACCTCCAGGGTCCAAACCAGGCATTTTGCCAACATGGAGGTCAAGGACATGGAGGACCTGGGCCCTAGCAGTCCGCCGGTAATTGAGCTTTCACTGGCCAGCCACCTCAACCCCAGTGCCTTGTCATTACAGAGCTCAACCTCCGTGCCTCTAGAGGCGCCATGGCTATGGCCGCGCCATGAGCCCTGCAGTGGTAGGAAAGAGAGCCTTGAGGCTCAACCGGTCCAGTCTATCCGACAAGGAGAAAGAAGACTTCCTTGACACTCTAGTGGTGCCTAAGGTACTGTTTGGGCCTTCTGTTGCCACCATACAGCAGAAATGCAAACTCTGCAAGAATGAAAGTCAAGCCTTCAACTTCTGTCTGTTCCATAGACCCGGGAACCGTGGCAACCTGTGCTAGCCCTCCACCAACCAAGGCAGGGAATGGGGTAGCCCCCAGAGACACAGCAGTTGACACTGGGGCAAACAGCCATCCCCTACAGCCACGTCCAAGTCCCGCCCCTCGGGTTCTCTTGCCAGGAATAAGGGGCGTCAGACTTAGTTGTACACCCCCTGCGAAAGAGCGGGGCAGTCAACGAGGCACTCGGTTCCCTGCACTGTCCCTTCTTGGGTGGAGCACAGACTCTGTGCTCCACCTGAGGGAGTTCCCTCTAACCCCAGGTGCCCTCTGTGCCACAGCTCTCCCCTCTGCTCGTTCGTTTTCAGCCGAGGCAGGAAGTCAAATTGCCAGTTGCCACAAAGCACAGTCACCAGTTCCCAGTGTCGCTACACTGTTTCTTTCAATAAAACACCTGTCACAACCAGGCATCTTGCCAAGGGCACAGAGCAAACATACTATGCACCACTGGTGAGCGAGAGTCAGCCTCCCCGTGGGCTACTCGCCGAGAGAGTAGACAACTGGCGCGAATGCGCAGTCAAGCCTTGGATCCTATCCACAGTTACCAAGGGCTACAGACTGCAGTTCGCTATGAGACCTTCTACAGCATTCTGGAAAGCTATACTCGAACATTAAAAACGGTTTGGTACTTCTGTCAAATGTCTCATGTCATCTACTGATTGAGAGAGGATTAAGGATGTCTATCAGCGCAGCCGATGTCCCCTTATAGCGTGAGTGCACTGTGCCTGCTCCACTTAGTCATTGCTAGCTCTAGCCTGTCCCGAGGAACCACTGCACTCACTGGGAATCTGGGCTGCATCATGTTAGCTCCCCACTCATGCTGCACAGACGTTTACACACTTGAATAATGCAACACGGCATGTAGAAATGTTTCAACGGTTAATTACTGTTCGCAAAACAATGTCCATTACAGGCTAGAACACTTTACAATGCAAGAATATACCGGTAGCTTCCAACTTTGTAGGCTAACTTTCCTTGTTAACTTACATCTGAAGGTAACATTAATTCACTACTCTAGAACTTTGTTTGTGATAACAAAGTACCATAACGCAAAATATGCTGATTTCAAAGCTGATTGTCACCAAAAACCATACAGTCATTGATAAAATACCTATTCATTCACTTTCGGCTACTGCGTAGCAACCTAGCAGTGCCAAAAGCCCTGGTCTGCCCTAGAAAGCCTATGTAAATTATGATAAACAATAAAATAATAATTTGACGCCCGTTTTGGCATCTAAAATTAATTTATTATGATCAAGTTCGATCCCCACAGTTCATTATTTTAAAGTTCGCTACATATCGGGATATTTAATTAAATAGTGATCAGTTCTGACTACTACATTTTTCGTCACACAGGACCACGTGCTGACACAGCTACGAGGAGGCTCGCGCCGGGTTGGGTTGACTCTCTAAGGCAGGATGAAAACGACTACATCGATCATGATCCATTGCTAGTTACGGCCACTTTCACTATGATCCTTTGCAAGTTACGGCCACTTTCACCATGAGCCTTTGCTAGTTACGGCCACTTTCACCATGATCCTTAGTGTTTTTTTTAGTTTTTGTGCCATTCAGCCCCATTCAGCAAATATGGCGCGCTTCAAATTCAAATACTTTGGGTTTAATGCGCCATCGGGAGTTATCCATAGAAATGGATGACGTCAGCGCTATCACTATCTACTGGTTTGAATGTCAATGCCGTCGCCTCCCGTCTCTCACACTGTGTGGTGTGAAGATGTCATTAGGTCTTAAAGAGACAGCGCACACTTTTATAAAATAAGAGATTGCTTCTATGCAGATGTTGTTGATCAGTACAATAAAATAAATCCCAAATGGAAAGGAAATTGATTGTTTTTCATCTGTAACCCCATGAAATCAGCCAAAACAAGCTGAATAACTCAATACATGAACACACTCCTATTGAAAATGCATTCACCTGTATTGTGAATAGGCCTAGGCTTCATCTTGATTTACCCAGTATATCAATATAATTTACCATTCAATTAGCATTATGTTGTTATGTAGTTAGATTGATAAAAACAAAGTCAAATTGATTGTATGATGGTATAATTGATTAATTAATGTCACGATCGCCGGGAACAGAGGACCAATGCGCAGCGTTGAATGCAAACATATTTATTAACACTGAAGGAAACACGAACAAAAACGATATGTGACAGTCAACGGTCTAACACAAACCAACTAGAACAAGAACCCACAAACACAACGGGAAAAACAGACAGTTTAAATATGGCTCCCAATCAGAGACAACCAGCCACAGCTGACACTCGTTGCCTCTGATTGGGAGTCACTCAGGCCGACATAGAAATAAACAACCTAGAACTCCCAACATAGAAATAGAATACATAGATCTACACACCCTGGCTCAACATAACAGTGTCCCCAGAGCCAGGGCGTGACAGTACCCCCCCCTAAAGGCGCGGACTCCGACCGCGCCAACTAAATACCACAGGGGAGGGACCGGGTGGGCACTCCGCCTTGGCGGCGGATCCGGCTCCGGGCCTGATCCCCACTCCCTCTCCAACCCCCCAAAGTACCCCTGGTCCGGTCTGGCCCCGCTGGCCGGAGCTGGACTGCACACTGATGGAGCGGATTGCTCTAGCTCTGGCGTAACGCATCTGACCGGTGCCGGACCAGGCACCAGTGGAACAGGCACGGGCCGTGCCGGACTGACGACGCCCACCACTGGCTTGGTGTGGAGAACAGGCACGGGCCGTGCTGGACTGACGACGCACACCACTGGCTTGGTGTGAGGAGCAGGAGCGGGCCGAACCGGGCTGGCGACGCGCACCATTGGCTTGGTGCGGGAAGCAGGAGCGGACCGGACCGGGCTGACGATGCGCACCCCTGGCTTGGTGCGTGGAGCAGCAACGGGCCGGACCGGGCTGACGATACGCACCCCTGGCTTGGTGCGTGGAGCAGGAACGGGCTGGACCGGGCTGACGACTCGCACCCCTGGCTTGGTGCGAGTGGCAGGAACAGGCCGGACCGGGCTGGCGACGCGCACCATAGGCTTGGTGCGGGGAGCAGGAACAGGCCGGGCCGGGCTGGCAAATCGCACCATAGGCTTGGTGCGAGGAGCAGGAACAGGCCGGGCCGAGCTGGCGACGCGCACCGTAGGCTTGGTGCGAGGGGCAGGAGCAGGCCGGGCCGGGCTGGCGACGCGCACCGTAGGCTTGGTGCGAGGGGCAGGAGCAGGCCGGGCCGGGCTGGCGACGCGCACCGTAGGCTTGGTGCGAGGGGCAGGAACAGGCCGGGCTGGGCTGGCGACGCGCACCGTACACTTGGTGCGGGGAGCAGGAACAGACCGGACCGTACTGGGGACACACACCACTGGCCCTACACCGGGATCTGGAACGGGCCGGACCGGACTGGTAACACACCCCAGTACCTCTCGCCGTGCCTCTACACCTTCCATCCCCTCTTCGACCAGTGGCCCCCGTAACCTGGCGGCCTCCTCTGCCAACCCGCTGGACCGCTCTATCGCGGCCTCCTGCTGCCCCGACGTCGTGAGCCCCCCCCTAAAAAATTTCTGGGGTTCTCTCCTCCCCGTGGGCCAGGCCTCTATAATTCTCGCCCAACTCTCGCTCTTCTGCTTCCAACTCCCGCCATTCAGCTCCTCATTGGGCTTGACCCAGTCGAAGCTCTTCCTCCACTGTTCCCAAGTCCACCCTCTCTGCTCCTCACTAGGCTTGACCCAGTCGAGGTTGCCACGGAGATCTGCTAGCGATGGCTCCTGGACACACTGCTTGGTCCAGTTTTGGTGGGTTCTTCTGTCACGATCGTCGGGAACAGAGGACCAATGCGCAGCGTTGAATGCAAACATATTTATTAACACTGAAGGAAACACGAACAAAAACGATATGTGACAGTCAACGGTCTAACACAAACCAACTAGAACAAGAACCCACAAACACAACGGGAAAAACAGACAGTTTAAATATGGCTCCCAATCAGAGACAACCAGCCACAGCTGACACTCGTTGCCTCTGATTGGGAGTCACTCAGGCCAACATAGAAATAAACAACCTAGAACTCCCAACATAGAAATAGAATACATAGATCTACACACCCTGGCTCAACATAACAGTGTCCCCAGAGCCAGGGCGTGACAATTAATGCATACATGGCTGACTTTTGACATATTTAATATGTAATAATATTGACCTCAAAAGATCAGTCTGGATCAAGTGCCATTCTGTGACTTTGTTTGCCTAATTTGCCTTCCTTTTTTGCCGTGGTATAAAGGGAATCCCCTTTACGGATATTGGAAACTCCATTCCCGAGTAGTGGAGAAATGCGGACAAGCATCCATAGATCACTTCGCATCGCATGAAAAGGCACAATGCCCGTAGTTCTTTGCGATATCAGGTTATGCACCTCTAGGGCTGGACGCTCTCATATACTGCTCTACGCTTTACCCCGTATAGGCCTCATACTCCCCACTCCAGCCAGAGTGAGGGAAGGAGGCTTGTCGTGCGTCCTGGTAGCCCTTCGATGGCCAGGCAAGCTCTGGCTAGCGGAGATCATTTTCATGCTTTGCGACGAGCCCTGGAAACCCTTACCCAGAGACCATGGCCCTCTGGGCCTGGCCCATGAGAGGTTAAATCTGGACACGACAGGCCTGCCTCTCAGAGTAATTGAGACTAGCCAGAGTGCCAGAGCCCATTCTACAGGCTCAATGTATGAAAATTAGTGGTGTGTTTTTGAGAAGTGATGTGACCAAAAACAGATAATTCCTTACAAACCCACATAAAAAAATATTCCAGTTTAATATAGAATACTACAGTACTTACTATAGAATTCCGTAGTATACTGTAGAATACTGTACTACACACTGTAGTATCCCTCGATCATGTGTATTACTTAGTATAGAATGTTGTAGTATACTGTAGAATACTATAGTTAATACTACAGTATTATCCACACAAAAAACACTAGTAATGCTACAGAAAAGTCAGCAAAAACACTCACTTTTTTATACTACTAAATACTACTGTATTTAAATTGCATATACCCTGCCCATTCCCTTCCACCAACATCCCAATTTGTGCCACCTGTAAGTGAGAAACCTACAGAAGTTTCCTCTGGAAAAATAAAGTAATTAAATGCATGCCAAGTATAGACCACATATTGTGTTTCCTATGGTTATAGAAATGAGCAGAAGCTCTGAACTCTCCGTTCAGAAACCAGTCCTACCTACCTACCTACCTACCCACAGGTTATGGAACATTTGCTCTTTCATACTGAACAAAAATATAAATGCAACATGTAAAGTGTTGGTCCCATGTTTCATGAGCTGAAATAAAAGATCCCAGACACACAAAAAGCTTATTTCTCTAAAATGTTGTGCACAAATTTGTTTATCCCTGTTAGTGAGCATTTCTCATTTGCCAAGATAATCCATCCACCTGACAGGTGTGGCATATCAATAAGCTGATTAAACAGCATGATCATTACACAGGTGCACCTTGTGTTGGGAACAATAAACGACCACTCTAAAATGTGCAGTTGTGTCGAACACAATGCCACAGATGTCTCGAGTTTTGAGGGAGCGTGCAATTGGCATGCTGACTGCAGGAATGTCCACCAGAGCTGTTGACAGATAATTTAATGTTCATTTCTCTACGATAAGCCACCAGTAACGTCGTTTGAGAGAATTTGGCAGTATGTCCAACCGGCCTCCCAACCGCAGACCACGTGTAAACACGCCAGCCCAAGACCTCCACATCCGGCTTCTGCGGGATCGTCAGAGACCAGCCACCCGGACAGCTGATGAAACTGTGGGTTTGCACGACCAAATAATTTCTGCACAAACTGTCAGAAAATATCTCAGGGAAGCTCATCGCCATGCTGGTCGTCCTCACCAAGGTCTTGACCTGACTGCAGTTAGGCGTCGTAACCGACTTCAGTGGGCAAATACCCACCTTCGATGGCCACTGGCACGCTGGAGAAGTGTGCTCTTCACGGATGAATCCCGGTTTTAACTGTACTGGGCAGATGGCAGACAGCATATATAGCATTGTGTGGGCGAGTGGTTTGCTGCTGTCAACGTTGTGAACAGAGTGCCCCATGGTGGCGGTGAGGTTATGGTATGGGCAGGCATAAGCTACGGACAATGAACATGATTGCATTTTATCAAAGTCAATTGTAATGCACAGAGATACCGTGACGAGATCCTGAGGCCCATTGTCGTGCCATTCATCCGCCGCCATCCCCTCATGTTTCAGCAAGATAATGCACAGATAATTTCCTGGAAGCTGAAAATGTCCCAGTTCTTCCACGTTTGGGATGCTCTGGATAGACGTGTACGACAGCGTGTTCCAGTTCCCGCCAATATCCAGCAACTTTTCACAGCCAATGAAGAGGAGTGGGAAAACATTCCACAGGCCACAATCAACAGCTTGATCAACTGTATATGAAGGAGATGTATCGCTCTGCATGAGGCAAATGGTGGTCACAACAGATACTGACTGGTTTTCTGATCCACGCCCCTACATTAAAAAAAAGATATATTTGACCAAGACATATCTGTATTCCCAGTCATGTGAAGTCCATAGATTAAGGCCTAATGAATTCATTTCAATTGACAGTTTTCCTTTATATGAACTGTAACTCAGTCAAATCTTTGAAATTGTTGCATGTTGCATTTATATTTTTGTTCAGAGTAGTATTTGTCCAGTAGATTTCCAGAAGGAGAAAGCCCCCTACTTCTATGTCAAAGATAATAAAACAAAACTCTACAGTAAATACTATAGTACACCGTACTACAATCTGTAAAAACAGTACAGTAAATACTATAGTACAGGGGTTCCCAAACTATTTTGGCCCACAACCCTATTTTTATATCTCAAACTGATCGCGAGCCCAACCATGTGAAAAAAAAAAAGTAATTAACAGCCAATGTTTACTTTTTTAATTGGGGGTCTATGGCAGTCAATTGAAAAAAACATTCTAACAGCATTTCTGATTGTCTTCTCAACTCACCATAGTATACTTTTAAAGACGTACTCCAGCTATTTTTGAACTTTTAAAAACAATATCCCATTTATAAATACAGTAATGGACTTAAAGGTAAAAAAAAAAAATGTTTTGAGCAAAATAGTTTTTTAGACAAAAGTACAAACTTCATGGAGTAAGCCATTCAAGGAGTTGGCCTGATGGTGCCCTCTGATGCCTTTGAAGTAAATCAGGTAATACATTAGCTGAGAATGAGACTGGAGTAGGAACTGGAGAGACTAGTTTCTGGAGGACAATGCCATGCTGACTCACATGCATGGTTGGGGCTAGGTGGGGTGTGAACAATGCTGAATGGACGTAAACAAAGAAGAGGCTTTCAAAGGCTTTTTCTCCTACATGTCTCCTAAGTGGGTTTACAGGTTTATTAACTTTCAAAGCAGCATAATTTCCCAGTGTTTCCTCCAACTACAGTGTAAGATATACTGTACCATTTTGAAGCTCTGCGTCTCCTCCTCTTCCTCCTCTTCCTCTGGCTGTACTGGTTAGATGTTCACAGGACACATGACCACCTAGGCCAGGTTCATTAAATCAAGGCAGGGAAATAAGCAAGTTCAGCCATAAAGCATAATAAAGCTTGCAGACACGGCAATGGTAAGAGGCAAACCAGTAGTTCAGATGACAGCTGATCCAGAGAAGGAACAGGATATACTGAACAGTAGTTTCATATAAGTGCATAAGTGAGCATTCAAATTGAGTATTTGAAAGAAAACCCTTTCTGGGCCTTATTCCAATACATAATCATTGATTTGACGTCATCTTTCACTGCCATTAAATGGACAAATTGACTTTTGAAGGAAAGGATGGATGCATCTCACATATTTTCACAGTGCCCTTGACTAATAACCAACAGGCTCTTGTTCCTTATCTGTATATTGTTTATTGTCTATGATCCTTTGTTGCTTAGTTGGTAAGAATGTGGTGCTTGCTATTCCAAGGTTGTGGGTTCAATTCCTACAGGGATTACATACTTATTCAAAAAATGTATGCACTTACTGTGTCATAAACATTTCTCTCTCACTCCCTCACTTCCCTCTCTTCCCCTCCCCCTTCTCTCCCCACATTTCCCCCTCCTCTTCTCTTTGTCACTTCCTCTCTCTATCCCAGGGGCGTGGATAGTGACGGGGGGGCTGAGGGAGGGGGTGGGTCGTTGTGTTGGGGAGGCAGTGAGAGATCATGCTGCGGCAGCGTCCTTCCTCTCCCAGAAGAAAGTAATTGCTGTGGGCGTGGCCCCCTGGGGGATGGTGCATAACAGAGAGCAGCTAGTCAACGCACAGGTACACACACACACATATGCACGCTCAGAGACACAAACACACTTACACACACGCACAAATGCACACACACACATGTCATGACCACACACACACAATGTTCAACGTATACAGAATGAAACATGCACAGACACACGCACGTAAGAAGGCACAGGAACACACTACTGTACACTGACACTGTATACAAATAAAGAATGTCCTTCACTTTCCTTCATCTCTCCCCTCTTTGCTTCTCACCCTCTCTCACTCAGCAAAGCAAAACCACAGGAAATATAATTAGTAACAACAAGGACATTGTAATACACAATGGATGGTAATCACAATGACCTCTCTCTCGCTTTTTCTCTCTCCCCTCCTTTCTTTTCTCTACATTGACTGAGCCCCTTCTCTACCCTTGCTCTCTCTGTCTCTCCCCCTCCCCCCCTCTCTCTATACCCCCTCTCTTTCTCTGTTTCTCCTCCCCCCTCCTCCTCCTCTCTCAGGGTAGTTTCCCAGCGAGGTATTATGTCCAGAACACGTCCCGTGACTCGTGCTGCCTGGATAATAACTACCAGGCCTTCCTGCTGGTGGATGATGGTAGTGTAGGCCGGCGGGGAGGGGAAACAGCCTTCAGGTCCAAGATGGAAGACTACATCTCCCACCAGCGCGCCGGCATATGGGGTGAGACACAGTACACACATACGCAAAGACACACACATACTGGTAAGACTAGCGCCCATCTCCTAAAAGTTTATAAAATGCATTATAGGTGTACAGGTGAAGTGCAGTATGTTCAAGCCGCTCATTGAAGGTGTACTAAGTTCAGATCGACAGTGTGACTTTTCTTATCACCACTTACTACGGTAAGCCAAATTTATGCTGTCTGTGGAGTGGTCATTATCTGCCATCTAAAGACCCTAGGCCCAGTTACACCCTAACGCAGTGGTCTGAAACTCCTGGTTTACATGCCACATCAAGCCTGCAAGTCACATTATGCTGGCTTGCAAAGTGATGTTTACTTCCTTTTTGGGGGTATGGGGGATTATGTTTTTATTGAGATCAGACAGTGAAGAGGAGACAGGAAAGGTAGGAGAGATTAGTGATGGGTCGTTCGCGAACGAAAGGCTATTTTTGAACAGCTCTTTTTGGTGAACGTTGGGAACTGAATCGCATTGGTTAAAGAGACGTTCAATTGGCTCTCTGATTTGCGTACTGCTACACTGCTACTACTGCTTTTTGATCTTCAAACAACGATTATCTGCAAATAAGTTACACAATCATTGTCTGAAGATGGTGAATCATCACTGCAGAAACAATAAATAGTAGGGGAGCACATCGTTCTGGTCCATGCTCATTATTGCAGTGAGCATCATTATTATTATTATTATTATTATTATTATTATTATTATTATTATTATTATTGTTTTCTTCAGGCGGTCTAATAATTTGGCCAGGTAAAAATGTAGCTATTTGAACATGCATATCATGATCTGACATAATGGTAGCCTACTTTTTTGGCTTTACATTTGAGATGTGTGCATTTTTTCAGATTTTCAAGCATTTTGAATGAAGATCCATTTGGAGCCAAATGATGCGGCTCTTTTACATAAACAGAGCCAAATAATGCGGCTCACATAAAATACTCGGAATGCCCCATGACAATGGACTCGAACCCATGCCGACTCTGGTAGCCTAGGCTGTGCATGTGTGCCGGGTCCGGGGCTTTAACCATTGGACCAGACAGGCCACATGATGTGCAATTCTGGCCAGAGTGAGACTATCCAACAATTGGTACTTTGAATCACCCGCACTGAGAATGACAGCCAGGGCAAGGAAAATGTATTGAGACTACCTAAATCATATAAACTGGAACAGCCATCTCGGTAACAGGTGCAAAAAGTCCAATTACTAACAGATTGGGTTAGTTTAGATATTTTTTTTATGTTTGTGTAATCAACCAATCAATGTACATGCAAAAACACAGGTATTGAAAGAAAAAACATCTGAAAATCAACCTGCGATATAGCATGCTGGGAGACACTGTATGATAATGATGGGCGTGGTTTTGAGCAAACATACATTTGTAATTTTACTCAACAAGCTTGTTCAAATTCGGCTCACTGTGAGTGTTGATTCAACGTACAATTTGTAAGGCAAACAGCTGCAATAGGATTTTGAGTTTGCCCAACATTTGGGCATATAGCTGAACCAACATACAGTATAGGCAAACATGATTTTGAAATTTTACTCAAACTTTTTCAAATTCAGCTCACTTCGAACAGAGTTTGTTGAGTAAACAATCTTTATTAGCTCAAATTCTTGTCCATTTGAAGTCCACTCAACTCACATAATAACGCTTTTGGTTAAGTTGGCTTTTTTACTATGTATAAATGCAAGGAAATCTCCTCTTCTCTTTTGTGACCGATCTGTCGGGGCACATATTTAAATTGGATTGATACAGAGAAGATTAGCATGGTCTCCGTGCGCAAGGATGACACGCACTATCGTGAAGCGTTCCAATTTTTTACATATATTTTTTAATAAGGAATACGAATACCTAACCGTTCTAAACCCACAATGCTTGTGGACATTCTTATGAAACATTTACATTAATATGATGGACATTCACAATGACATCTGATCAATGACTCATGACTAAAATCTTAATTTGATGGATTTCTCCCATCCTCCCCTTCCCTGTACCTGTTATCTTCCAGGTAGTGGCAGTATAGAGATCCCTGTGCTGTGTATGCTCATCTCAGGGGAAGCTGCCATGCTGAAGGTAAGCTATTACAACATCACTATCATCACTTTTAACTTTACTGTCCATGTCCAGAACATTCCCTTCTCCCACCAAACACTCTCTCCCTCCCTCCCTCCCCCCCAGAGGGTGGATCTCTCTCTGAAGAAGGCTACTCCCTGGCTGGTGTTGAATGGTTCTGGTCCAGCGGCAGACCTTATCTGTGAGCTGCTGGATGCCCTGTCAGATGTGCCCATGAGCTGCACCTCTCCCCCGCCAGAGGGTGAGGGGAGCAAGAGCCCCAGCGTGGAGCTGCGCGAAAGGACCCGTGAGAGGGTCAGGAGGCACTTCCCTGCCGAGGCAGACCGGGAGAAGCTTGTGGACAGGGTGCGTGTGGAAGGGGTGGGGTGTGTGTGAGTGAGTGAGCACTTCATCATACTGCTTATTCCTCTTTCTCTCCCTCTCTCTCTCCTTTGTTTTTCTATCTCTCTCTCTGTCTCTCTCTCCCCTCTCTCTGTCTCTCTCTCCCCTCTCTCTGTCTGTCTCTCTCCCCTCTCTCTGTCTGTCTTTCTCCCCTCTCTCTGTCTGTCTCTCTCCCCTCTCTCTGTCTGTCTCTCTCTTCCCTCTCTCTGTCTCTCTCTCCACTCTCTCTCTGTCTCTCCCCCCTCTGTCTGTCTCTCCCCCCTCTCTCTGTCTGTCTCTCTCCCCTCTCTCTGTCTCTCTCTCCCCTCTCTCTGTCTCTCTCTCTCCCCTCTCTCTGTCTCGCTCTCCCCTCTCTGTCTCTCTCTCCGCTCTCTGTCTCTCTCTCCCCTCTCTGTCTCTCTCTCTCACCGTCTCTCTCTCACCGTCTCTCTCTGTCTCTCTCTCCCCTCTCTGTCTCTCTCTCTCACCGTCTCTCTCTCCCCTCTCTGTCTCTCTCTCCCCTCTCTGTCTCTCTCTCTCTCTCTCACCGTCTCTCTCTCTCTGTCTCTCTCTCCCCTCTCTCTGTCTCTCTCTCCCCTCTCTCTGTCTCGCTCTCCCCTCTCTCTGTCTCTCTCTCTCTCCCCTCTCTCTGTCTCGCTCTCCCCTCTCTCTGTCTCTCTCTCTCTCCCCTCTCTCTGTTTCGCTCTCCCCTCTTTCTCACTCCTTTGTTTTCTCTCTTTCTTTCCCAGGCTCTGAGTATCTATCAGAACAGAGATCTGATCACAGTGTTCCACGGGGAGCAGGACAGTCCTGATGATTTTGACACAGTGCTACTGAAGGCTCTGGTCAGAGGTAGGTGTGCGTGAGTTGTGTGTTTGCTATCTGTTGACAGATATGTTGAACATGATCCTGGTCAAGCTATTCATTCGTTCTATGTAATTTTCTGTCAGCCAGTAAACGTGTGTCCAGCGATGCCAGTGAGTACACAGAGGAGCTGAAGCTTGCAGTAGCCTGGAACAGGGTGGACATCGCTAAGAGTGAACTCTTCAATGGAGACATCCAATGGAGGGTGAGCTGCTCCTCACTTCTGACGCCACTCTTTAACGCCATTTATTTTCTTTTTTAATGTTATTTAGTTGACAGTGCATTTATTCTATTCAAAACGACAGACACAACTTCTCTGTATCTGATAACATGAGGAAAATAAGGAACTTCTTCACGAATTGGAAATTGGAACAATACAGAGAAGGGAAGTTGGAAATCACAACAACTTCCAATTTATGAAGTGTTCCTTTATTTTCTCACTCGGTAGGATGGTATTATTTCACTTTTGACAGACAGACAGATAGATAGATATGTTTATAAAAACATCCTCCCGCAGTACGAGGACCTGGAGGACTCCATGACGGATGCCCTGATCAACAACAAGCCCCAGTTTGTACGTCTTTTCAACGAGAACGGCCTCAACATCCTGGACTACCTGAACTACCAGCGACTGGAGGGCCTGTACCGCTCGCTGTCCAACAGCTCTCTGGCCTACACGCTTCTCCAGCGACACCTCACAGAGAGGCAGAGCCTGGCCAGATCCCTGCCCACTGTCCCCTGCTCTCCGGATGAGCCCACGCCCCTCAAGAGCCCCCAGAGCCCTATGAGCCCCATATCAGGACCCTCCTCTGCCAAAGAGCTCAGCTTGTATGAGGTGAGGAGGGGTTGCACTTTATTTTATGGTATAGAAACGAATAGGTATTTATTGAGAAATGGCATGGTAAATTGGTAAAATAGGAGGTGTGAAAGGGGAGGTATGGGGTCATTCGCTGTGTGTGGAGTTGAGGCGCATTTAGTCTAATTTAGGTATTCTGTTCTCAGTTAAAAATGACTTCCTCTTGCCTCTCCCTCCAGGTGTCACGGTTACTATGGGACATCCTGGGAGATGTGTGTCAGCCCTTCTACTACAGTCCTCTGGGTTTGGACAAGAGCACCAGCACCTGGAGAACACTGAAGGTAGTGGCTGCCATAGCTGCGTTCCAAATAGCACTCTCTCCCCTATACACTCTTAGAAAAAAAGGTTGCTAAGTAGAACCAAATAGGGTTCTTCGGCTTGTCTCCATATGGGAACACTTCTACCAAGAACCCTTTTATCGTCTAAACCCACTGGGCACAGACATCAGTTCAACGTCTATTTTTTATTTACATTTGGTTGAGTTGTCAACTAACTTGAATTCAACGTGAAATCAAGAACAAATGTCACCATGACATGGGATTTAGGTTAGAAAAATACGAAATTCCCTTACGTTGATGACTTTTTGCAAATACAATCAGTTTTTCCCATTGATTCAATGTCATCACAAATAATAGTTTTGTTGAAATGACGTGGAAACAATGTTGATTCAACCACTTTTTGCCCAGTGGGAAGGTTCTTCCTATAACCCTCTATCAAGGGTTCTACCGAGAAACCTGTGGTCCTCTGTAGCTCAATTGGTAGAGCATGGCGCTTGTAACGCCAGGGTAGTGGGTTCGATCCCCGGGACCACCCATACGTAAAAATGTATGCACACATAATAATAATAATAATATGCCATTTAGCAGACGCTTTTATCCAAAGCGACTTACAGTCATGCGTGCATACATTTTTTGTGTATGGGTGGTCCCGGGGATCGAACCCACTACCTTGGCGTTACAAGCGCCGTGCTCTACCAGCTGAGCTACAGAGGACTGTAAGTCGCTTTGGATAAAAGCGTCTGCTAAATGGCATATTATTATTATATTATAAACCTATTATCTTTGAACAGTTCATCGTATAACCTGCTATGAAAAGGTTCTAACAGCCTTATTAGCCTTTAAATTAACCTCTTTTATCACAATACATGACATACTGTATATCATAATGCCTTACTTTGAGGGCCTAGTTATACCCTAACACAGTGGTCTGAAGCTCCTGGTTTACAGGCCACATTAGCCCTGCAAATCACATTATGCTGGCTTGCAAAGTGATCTCGCTCTCCGTGGCCGATGTGAGTAAAACTATCGTTCCGTAGCACTCACATCTGTAATTATGAAGTGCTTTGAAAGGCTGGTCATGACACACGTCAACACCATCGTCCCAGAAACCCTGGACCCACTCTAATTTGCATACCGCCCCAACAGATCCACAGATGACCCAATCTCAATTGCACTTCACACTGCTCTCTCTCACCTGGACAAGAGGGTAAATAACTATGTGAGAATGCTGTTCCTAGACTACAGTTCGGCGTTCAACAACATAGTCCCCTCCAAGCTCATCACCAAGCTCCGGACCCTGGGACTGAACGCCTCCCTCTGCAACTGGACTTCCTGACAGGTCGGCCCAAGGTGGTGAGGTTAGGCAACAACCACACCTCCGTCACACTGACCCTCAACACGGGGGCCCCTCAGGGGTTTGTGCTTAGCCCCTTCCTGTACTTCATGTTCCCCCATGACTGTGTGGCCACGCACGATCATCAGAGAATTGGCAGTGTGGTGCCAGGACAACAGACTCTCCCTCAACGTCCCAAGAACAAGGAGCTGATCGTGGACTACAGGAAAAAGACGTCTGGCAGGGCTGTAGTGGAGTGGGTTGAGAGCTTAAAGTTCCTTGGCGTCCACATCACTAAGGACTTAACGTGGTCCACACACACCCGCACAGTCGTGAAGAGGGCACGACAGAGCCTCTTCCCCCTCAGGAGGCTGAAAATATTTGGCATGGGCCAAAAAGTTCTACAGCTGAAGCATCTAGAGCATCTTGACTGGCTGCAACATTGCTTGGTATGGCAAATGCTCGCCCTCAACCCCAAAGCATTATATAGAGGGTGGTGCGGACAGCCCAGTACATCTTTGGGGCCGAACTCCCTGCCATCCAGGACCTCTAATATCAGGCGCTGTCAGAGAAAGGCACGAAAAATTGCCAAAGACTTCAGCCACTCAAGCCATAGACTGTTCACTCTACTAATGTCAGGCAAACAGTACCGAAGAATTGGCTCTCAGACCAACAGGCTCCGAGACAGCTTCTACCCCCAAGCCATAAGACTGCTAAATAGTCTGGGTAACCATTTCATTAGCTATCTGTACAGACCCTATCTTGCACTCACGCTATGCACACTCACAATACTATTTAGCAGGGGTTGGAACCAAAATTATGTTTCAATCATTCCATTCCACTGTTCCGACCAGCAAAAGAACGTTCTGAACTGGTTTGAACTAAAAAAAAGTTTATATCATTCCTTTCTGTTCCTTTTTTAACCTGTAAAATCAACCTTTTTTTACATTTAGCTCATTAAATTACCAATCAGTGCGGATAAAGCAGGCAAGCTATTTGTTTACATGTGTGATGGACAGACAAGTGTAGCCTATGGCGCAAGATGAGACTGACATTTTGTGGGTGGGGAGAAAGCAAGAGAGGGTTGAGGAGTAGGCTTGAAGTGCTGGGCATCTTGTTATGACATGCATTATCTGAATTAGGTTCACAGAATTATACCTAGTATGAGCGGCTCCTATGGAGGAACTTTTATTGTCCTTTGAGCTAGCTAGCTAACAGGCTGGAGCTAGCTAGCTAACAAGCCTGTGTGTGCAGAGTGGCACCAGAATTAAAAATTAAAAACACATCTTACCTTTTTTAGTTAGTAAATTCAACGTGAAACGTGATAACTAGGCCTATAATATCCTTAACTAGCATTGAAGACGTTAATCCATTCTTGTCTAGCGAATTTAAAATCTCTTTCCCTATCTTCTGAATCACGATTGAAATGTTTGTACAGTAGCCTATGCTTCGGATGGGAGAGGGGCAGGTAGCCTAAACGCGCGCACACGCACTGACAAAGATTTTCAGCTTGCATGCAGACACTGGAATAAGTTTCTGAGTGACAGAGTGGGGGTTTTGCATAGGCGCTTTGTAGCGTTTTTTTGTTGAACTAGAAAAAAATGCCTGGAACGTAAAATAGATATTAACCGGTTCCCATGCTTTTAAAATAACCGTTCTGTTCTGGAACAGTATGGATCACTGTTGTTCCAGGCTCTGTTTCTGTTGCTTGAAAAATGTTGTTCTGTTCCCTGAACCGGTTCCAACCCCTGCTGTGTTCCATGACATAGACTGACCAGGTGAATCCAGGTGAAAGCTATGATCCCTTATTCATGTCACCTGTTAAATCCACTTTAATCAGTGTAGATGAAGGGCAGGAGACAGGTTAAAGAAGGATTTTTAAGCCTTAAGACAATTGAGACATGGATTTTGTATGTGTGCTATTCAGAGGGTGAATGTGCAAGACAAAATATTTAAGTGCCTTTGAACGGGGTATGGTAGTAGGTGCCAGGTGCACCGGTTTGAGTGTGTCAAGAACTGCAATGCTGATGCTTTTATCACGCTCAACAGTTTCCTGTGTGTGTCAAGAATGGTCCAGCATCCCTGTGGATCGCTTTCGACACCTTGTAGTCCATGCCCAAACGAATTGAGGCTGTTCTGAGGGCAAAAGGGGGTGCAACTGAAAATTAGGAAGGTGTTCCTAATGTTTTGTACACTGTGTATATACACCATACTGTATATACACTCACACACACTACACTGACACTCTCACACAAACACACACACATCCCCCTCACACACATGCGCATAGTGACGCCACACACACTTTCACACTCATTATATGCTACTGCTACTCTGTTCTTTATTTTACTCTTATTATTATCTATCCTGATACCAAGTCACTTTCTCCTGGCTTCATGTACATATCTACCACACATACCTGGTACCCCTGCACAGTGAAATGGTACTTGTACTGCCCGTATATAGCTTCATATTTGTGAATTTTATTCCTGGTCTTATAAAAAAAAATTCTGTATAAATTTTTTAGAACACTGCGTCATTGGGAAGGGAAAGGAAAGGGAAAGTGGGATACCTAGTCAGTTGTACAGAAGGGCTCATAAGTAAGCATTTCACGGTAAAGTCTATACCCGTTATATTCGGTGCATGTGACACATTTTTATTGGATTTTTGGAATCCTTTTTTCTAAGTGTATAGTGCACTACCAGGGCACATTAATTACAAATACATCTGTTCTCAATGACAAGGTCCAGTGATGTGTACTAACTAGGCCTACTTACTACTTACTAGGCCTGTAGACTCCACCAATATAGTTGAATTATCAACGCTGCTAAGGTGATACCACTTTATTACTGGTCATGGGAAACTGTGACTGCTGTGCTAACCAAGCTGTATTTACTCTCTCCCTATCTCTCTCTATGTGCTGTATCTCTCTTCCCCATCTCTCCCCTCTCTCAGCAAGTGAATAAGTTGTTGCTGGGGGATTGTCCGTACAGGGAGCAGCTCTGTGTGTATCCCTGGGCCTCTCTGTTTATCTGGGCTGTGCTGCAGAACCGCAGCGAGATGGCCATCTACTTCTGGGAGATGGTAATTGATTAAATAATGATTTTATTTCACTTTTATCTGACCAGGTAAGTCAGTTAAGAATGTATGGGACCAGGCAGCAGTAATGACAACAATGAACAATGACTCTTAAATGGTTGGGTACTTGACTCTCAGAACTGTATCAATGCAGACACATTTTAGCATCTCTCTCCCCTTTTTATTTTTTTGTGACTCATTTTTCATTTCGTTTTGTTATCTTTTTTAGAGGGGGTGGGGGTTACAGGAACAATCAAATGAATACATACAAAGATAACCCCAACCCATTCCCCCCCTGTCCCCATCCACCTGCCTGCATCCTCCCTCCGCACCTGAAAACCAAGTTTCCCACCCCGCCTAGCCCCTCACCCCCCACCCAACCCGACCTGAAGAAAGCATGCCTCCCACCCCTTCCCATCCCACCCAGCAACCGAGGTTGCTTATCAGTCCCCCTCCCACCCATTCATCCCCTGAGTCTCCCCTTACATTCCCCCCAATCGCCACGCCCTCCCCCCACAATGACCCGAGACCCCCCCCCCCCCCCACCCTATACCACCCCTTCCCTGAAAAGCCTGAAAGCAAAGAACGTAACAGATATAGATGGGGGGCTTTAGCCTGTAATCAGAGAGTACAGTGGGGAGAACAAGTATTTGATACACTGCCGATTTTGCAGGTTTTCCTACTTACAAAGCATGTAGAGGTCTGTAATTTTTTTTTTTCAAAAATCCCGAAAATCACATTGTATGATTTTTAAGTAATTAATTTGCATTTTATTGCATGACATAAGTATTTGATACCTCAGAAAAGCAGAACTTAATATTTGGTACAGAAACCTTTGTTTGCAATTACAGAGATCATAGGTTTCCTGTAGGTCTTGACCAGGTTTGCACACACTGCAGCAGGGATTTTGGCCCACTCCTCCATACAGACCTTCTCCAGATCCTTCAGGTTTCGGGGCTGTCGCTGGGCAATACGGACTTTCAGCTCCCTCCAAAGATGTTCTATTGGGTTCAGGTCTGGAGACTGGCTAGGCCACTCCAGGACCTTGAGATGCTTCTTACGGAGCCACTCCTTAGTTGCCCTGGCTGTGTGTTTCGGGTCATTGTCATGCTGGAAGACCCAGCCACGACCCCTCTTCAATGCTCTTACTGAGGGAAGGAGGTTGTTGGCCAAGATCTCGCGATACATGGCCCCATCCATCCTCCCCTCAATGTTCTTGGGGTTGTACTCATCCTTCTTCTTCCTCCAAACACGGCGAGTGGAGTTTAGACCAAAAAGCTCTATTTTTGTCTCATCAGACCACATGACCTTCTCCCATTCCTCCTTTGGATCATCCAGATGGTCATTGGCAAACTTCAGATGGGCCTGGACATGCGCTGGCTTGAGCAGGGGGACCTTGCGTGCGCTACAGGATTTAAATCCATGACGGCGTAGTGTGTTACTAATGGTTTTCTTTGAGACTGTGGTCCCAGCTCTCTTCAGGTCATTGACCAGGTCCTGCCGTGTAATTCTGGGCTGATCCCTCACCTTCCTCATGATCATTGATGCCCCACGAGGTGAGATCTTGCATGGAGCCCCAGACCGAGGGTGATTGACCGTCATCTTGAACTTCTTCCATTTTCTAATAATTGCGCCAACAGTTGTTGCCTTCTCACCAAGCTGCTTGCCTATTGTCCTGTAGCCCATCCCAGCCTTGTGCAGGTCTACAATTTTATCCCTGATGTCCTTACACAGCTCTCTGGTCTTGGCCATTGTGGAGAGGTTGGAGTCTGTTTGATTGAGTGTGTGGACAGGTGTCTTTTATACAGGTAACGAGTTCAAACAGGTGCAGTTAATACAGGTAATGAGTGGAAAACAGAAGGGCTTCTTAAAGAAAAACTAACAGGTCTGTGAGAGTCGGAATTCTTACTGGTTTTGTAGGTGATCAAATACTTATGTCATGCAATAAAATGCAAATTAATTACTTAAAAATCATACAGTGTGATCTTCTGGATTTCTGTTTTTGATTCCGTCTCTCACAGTTGAAGTGTACCTATGATAAAAATTACAGACCTCTACATGCTTTGTAAGTAGGAAAACCTGCAAAATCAGCAGTGTATCAAATACTTGTTCTCCCCACTGTATATGCTGGAGTGCCTTGGTTGCATGTGAATTGTAGTTAGTCTTATTAGCTTTTTCCCACACGTCCAAAATTGCATTCATGTCTGTCCCAATAACCAGATGGAATTCAGTTAATTCTAACAGACCGCATATACCATTTTCTTTCCATTATGGATACATTTAAGGAAAGTGATTCTACCTTCTTGGTCTTCGCCTTTACCCAAGATGGTAATTTTTAGTTTCTTATGTACCATTATGATTACACCTTTAGTTTTGTTTGGGGCTGATGAAAAAGCAGCCAGTTTGTACAATTGGTTCTCTGTTCTATGTGAGTCCTTTTGGAACTTTGTTACTAGGATATCAAGACAGCTGGAACGTTTAATAGGACAGTTTAGGCCTTCCAGATTCCAAGAGAGAAGAGCTAGTGTTGCCATTGTTTTAAAAATAAAATATTATTAATGATGTAATTGTTATCTTTAGTGTTAATAAGCCCATGAATGTGAAACAAAAAGCAGGACTCACAGGGAAACCCACCCATTGGTCGTTCCCCACCCAGAACCCCCCCCCCCCCGTGAAGTTAGGGTTAGGTTTATAGATTTTATGACTTTGTGGCTGTACCAGCTAGTGACCACTGCAGAGCTTCCTCCAGAACAAGATTCATGACGAAAAATGCCAACTTGCTAATAATTACCAACTTCTTGTAGCAGGCATTATAGAAAATTAACATAGGTCTCATAAACAATCTTTCAAGCACAATCCCATGTGCTAGTGAGTATCCAGCTAATCTATTTGCTTGCTAACAAGGTAGAAAAGTGCAGTCGCAAAAACCATCAAGCGCTATGATGAAACTGGCTCTCATGAGGACCACACAGGAATGGAAGACCCAGAGTTATCTCTGCTGCAGAGGATAAATACATTAGAGTTACCACTAAAAAAAATACATTAGAGTTACCACACAAAAAAATGTATGCACGCACGACTGTAAGTCGCTTTGGATAAAAGCGTCTGCTAAATGGCATATTATTATTATTATTATTATTATTACCAGCCTCAGAAATTGCAGCCCAAATAAATGCTTCACAGAGTTTAAGTCACAGACACATCTCAACTGTTCAGAGTGGACTGTGTGAATCAGGCCTTCATGGTCGAACTGCTGCAAAGAAACCACTACTAAAGGATACCAATAATAAGAAGAGACCTGCTTGGGCCAAGAAACACGAGCAATGGACATTAGACCGGTGGAAATTTGTCCTTTGGTCTGGAGTCCAAATTGGAGATTTTTGGTTCCAACCGCCGTGTCTTTGTGAGACGCGGTGTGGGTGAACGGATGATCTCCGCATGTGTAGTTCCCACCGTAAAGCATGGAGGAGGAGGTGTTATGATGTGGGGGTGCTTTGCTTGTGACAATGTCTGTGATTTATTTAGAATTCAAGGCACACTTAACCAGCATGGCATTCTGCAGCTATACGCCATCCCATCTGGTTTGCGCTTAGTGGGACTATCATTTGTTTTTCAACAGGACAATGACCCAACACACCTCCAGGCTTTGTAAGGGCTAATTTACCAAGAAAGAGAGTGATGGAGAGCTGCATCAGATGATCTGACCTCCACAATTGAGATGGTTTGGGATGAGTTGGAGGGCAGAGTGAAGGAAAAGCAGCCAACAAGTGCTCAGCATATGTGGGAACTCCTTCAAGACTGTTGGAAAAGCATTCTAGGTGAAGCTGGTTGAGAGAATGCCAAGAGTGTGCAAAGCTGTCATTATGACAAAGGGTGGCTATTTGAAGAATCTCAAATATATTTTTGATATGTTTAACACTTTGTTGATTACTACATGATTCCATATGTGTTATTTCATAGTTTTGATGTCTTCACTATTATTCTACAATGTAGAAAATAGTCAAAATAAAGAAAAACCCTTGAATGAGTAGGTGTGTCCAAACTTTTAACTGGTACTGTACATTTTAATTAATTAGATGTATCGCTCAACCCTAGGTCAGAGCCCCCGATTTATCTGCGAGGCAAACAATTTGCTGTTTGACTTCAAAACGGTGGATTCATACAATCATACACCGAGAACCGAGAGGACCCGTGCGGTGTGCAATGTTTGTCAGCGTCATGGGACCCAGCTTCTCCTCCCCAAACAGTTCATAGAAAAGATTGCTCATGAAGGAAGTTGGGTTGTCCGCTTCCACACCAGTTTCAAGTTCTGTGACCCGCACATCAAATTTACGGGAATGATTTTTGAGTTATTCTGTTGTCTTTTTTTAGGAGATTGGTTTCCCCTTCTAGCTTAGTTTGCACTGTTTCCAGGTTATGGAGTCGCCCCTCTGTCACATTGGCCGCTGTCTCCAAACGTTCCACTTTAGTTGAGTAGGTATCCACTTTAGAAGTGAGCAGTGCAATAGATTAATGTATTGGTTTTAATTGCAAGTCGAGCGCAGAGGTTACTTCCTCACAATCAATCTCTCGGATAGTAGTGGCCAACTCTTTTTGTTGTCGGGTGTTGAAAGCCGCCATGTTCCCACAGGTGAATTGTGAACGGACAGAATATGCCAGCTGCTGGAGAGAAATAAACCTGCTATTGTTCCTTGTAATACAGTGAACGTCCCACACCTTAATGTGATGTTACTGTATGTGTTGACAATTCTTTGAAAATAAGTCAGTTAATTCATAGTTATTTTTGCAAAAGAAAACCACGAGAACGCCAAGCGTTTCAATGCCACCGGAACCGTAACTCTGACATGTTACTGATGTTAAAACAATCCCCTTTTTCTATCTCTCACTCGCTCTCTCGCTCATTCTCTCTCTCTCGCTCATTCTCTCTCTCTCTCTCTCTCTCTCTCTCTCTCTCTCTCTCTCTCTCTCTCTCTCTCTCTCTCTGTCTCTCTCTCTCTCTCTGTCTCTCTCTCTCTCTCTCTCTCTCTCTCTCTCTCTCTCTCTCTCTCTCTCTCTCTCTCTTTCTTTCTCTCTCTCTCTCTCTCTCTCTCTGTCTAGGCAGGGGAGTCTGTCCTCAGTGCTCTGGCAGGCTGTACGATTCTGAGGGAGCTGTCTAAGCTGGAGAGTGAGACGGCGGCCAAGCTCTCTATGAAGGAGCTAGCACAGAAGTTTGAGAACTTGGCCCATGGTGGGTTAGCCTTATTCTGGCTTTTTGTTTGTGCTGTGAGGGTGTCAATTTTAGTTGGTTCCAAATGTTTTGCTAGTCTGATTCTTAATGTGTTGGGCTGCTCCCTGACATTCTGATTCCCCAATTAAAGCCTAGACAGTCAATGTATCCAAGTAATGCCTTGGGGCATTTATCTGTTTTGCATACAAGTGAACAGCTTGTATTTTGTGAGTGAAGCAATACCCCATAATGCCTAGTAGCGGGTCCGGATCAGAATGCAAGGGACCACCTGTTCGAAAAGTCTGCTGGAGGGCATCCCAGTCTGGGACCATTTGCAATATTTTCAGACTCAAGGCCTGTAGGATGAGGATGGAAGCAAACCAATTTGCACCCCTTATTCCTAATGTGAAAACCTGTGACCCGTTTCCTCTCTCTAGACGTGTTCAGTGAGTGTGGAGTGTTAACCCTTTAATCGTCTCTCTAGATGTGTTCAGTGAGTGCTACCAGAGCAGTGAGAGTCGCTCTTTCACCCTCCTTATAAGGCAGTCTCCGGTGTGGGGCGATGCTACCTGTCTGGAGATGGCCACCGCAGCCGATGCCCGCCTTTTCTTCAGTCACGATGGCTTGCAGGTCTGTATTAAACCAAGGGATCAGGGGTCAGAGGTCAAGGTGTGTGTGTGTGCGTGCGTACGTGTGTGAATCTCTGTGTGAATCTGTGTGTACGTGTGATCTGTATGTTCACATTCATCTTTATAAAACTAACCAGAATTCCAAAGTGTGTGTGTTAGAACATGGAGGGTGGTTAATTGAAGTTTCTCAGGACTAACTCTGCTTCTACCTCTTCCTCTGGCAGTCTCTGCTGTCTCAGATCTGGTGGGGAGACATGGAGAGGAGCACGGAGGTCTGGAAACTGATCCTCACCTTCTTCTTACCCCCCCTCATCTACACCAACCTCATCAGCTTCAGGTTAGTGGCTACCTGTCTGTCTGAGAATTTCCAAACCATTAAGCATAATAAGCATTAAGATACAGAGAAGATTGGCTACCCACTTGGAACAAATACTACAGTTTACTATAGAATACTACAGTACTTACAATAGAATGCTATAGTAAAATTTAGTATACTGTAGAATACTATACTAACAGAGGATGTGAGCGGAGTTGAGCGGTCGCAAATCCCGCTCAATCGCTCAACGTCCACATTCACCCGCTTCGCAAAAAACCCCTCACAGGAAAAAATAACTGCCACTCCAAATTCACTCCATTCATTTTAGTTTAAAAACATAATTTAACTAACCCCATCTACTGTACTTTTGTGACTATGTACCATTTGGTTTTGAAGTCGCTCTCAACCAAGGGCGTAGGAGCCAGGGTACAGGGGGGACATGTCCCCCCTAATTAGGGCTGGGCGATATGGCCAAAATATCACATAACGGTATTATTCAAACATTTTCATGCTTTGCCTATTCCTTTTTGATTTAGAAGATACTGTTGCACAAACAACATGCTGATTTTAGGCCTACACCTTCACTGGTATCAGGCTGTATAGCTAGTTACGTTTGCTTGGAATCAGTACATTTATTAGCTAGCTAGCCATTAGATAAATAAATGTGCCCTCCCGCAACACAGTGGTCCGAGTGGTCTGAGGCAGGTGTTAGATTAGATTAGGAGCTTTTCAAGTGCAACGTTAATAACGATGGTTTTGGGAAACAGTTTGGAGATTTAATGATGCTCCTACAAAGGTTATAACGATGAACTTAGCCTTAAGATGCTTTTGGTGCGGCCTACAATAACCATTGGCGCCTATCATTGTAGGAAAAAAAGCCAAAATTAAATGAAAATTCATTTTGTAGTAATTGTTAATTTTGTGGTTTTTAACACTTTAAACCCTTTATTTTATTATAATGTACATATATTTAATGATTACTGAAGGGAAACAGTTCATTTCCAAGTTTTTTAAAACATTTTAGTTAGCATGCCCAATGCAATGTGAATACGCAAGCTCAAACTTCCCCTTGTTGCAGCTGACTCGGGCAACTCAAATCAAGTTTGTCACGTTTCATAAAGAACAGCTGTAGACTGACAGTGAAATGCTTCCCTATGGGCCTTTCCCAACAATGCAGGGAGAAAAAAATGACATTGGAGAAAAATTCAAAAATAATATTATTATTATTATTTTAACACTAGGAATAAATATAAAAATAATAACACAAGGAATAAATACCCAATGAGTAACAATAACTTGGCTACATACACAGGGTACCAGTACCAAGCTGTTGTGCAAGGGTATGAGCTGATTGAGGTAGATATCAAGATAACATGCTACAGATCAATGAAATCAGGCTGGTTTAGAACAAAATAATTAGCAAGCTAGCTATCTAGTAATGCAGCACTATAAAGCTGTCATTTACAATCAATGATGTAGTTATGAACACAAGTGGTCCGATTTGCTGCTAACATTTTGTCCATTCATATAATGAGGTTCACACTTCTATTGCCAATGTAATTTGCTTGCCTTGATCTTTGGTTATTTGCTGTCCAAAATAACATGAAAAGTGATAAAAAAATATGTAAAAGCATTGGGTAGGTGTAGATGAAATGTCTACCAATACAGTTACACCAATCCACTGCTTTTAAATCTTTGAGGGGGTGTGAACGAGTGCAGAGGCGAGAAGGGTTGAGGGATTTGTAGCCCTGTGTAGCTCAGTTGGTAGACCATGGCGTTTGCAACGCCAGGGTTGTGGGTTTGATTCCCACGGGGAGCCAGTATGAAAAAAGTATGAAATTGTATGCACTCACTAACTGTAAGTCGCTCTGGATAAGAGCATCTGCTAAATGACTAAAATGTAAATGTCTAAAAATGGGATTGGGCTCCTGTCATCCTATAGTAGCCTAGCGCACCCAGTTACCTCTTTCTTAGTCATCAATCATCGTTGAAGCTGATAGAGGACTATCAGAATAAAAGCTTGTTGTTTCATTTAGCTAATTCGTTGTTATTACTATGAGCAAAGTTGCCAGTACAGTATTTAATTTGCATATACCCTGCCTATTCCCTTCCCCCGTATCCCAATGTGTGCCACCCATAAGTGAGAAACCTACATGCCAAGTATAGACCATATTGTGTTCCCTACAGGTTATAGAAAAGAGCAGAAGCTCTGAACTATCTGTTCAGACCACAGTCCTATTTAGAGGTTTTGGAAAATGTGCTCTTTTAGTATTTTGTCCAGTAGGTTTCCTCAAGGAGAAAGCCCCCACTTCAATGTGAAAGATAATGAAACAAAAACACTATAGTAAATGCTACAGTTAATTGGAAGAGGAAATGTAAACCCTAACATAGTCTATTAGCTAGAAAGGTATCTTGGCAGCGTATAGAATATTTAGCTGAAAATGTTCTGCAAATCAACAAAATTCATTAAGGTGAGAGAAAATGTTGCACTTTTGAAACAAATGTCCTGCAATTCTACACATGGAGCTAATGCAGTATTCCTCTGCTCAAACATTATAGCAAAGTCAATGGGTATGTGTCCTGAATGCCCGGTTTTGGGAATTTTCTGTTCTCCCTGACTGTCTAGCTTTAATTTGATTGTTAAGTATACAGTATAGTTCAATAGACACAAACTGTTTTTCCATCCCGTAAATTACCACTTAGACAGCCTGCCTAAGAATTTTCTATACAGAAAAAACCCTGTAATTAGTTGCAATGACAGTAATTTCCTCCATTTAAAAAAATATATTTGTCTACTTCCCCAGAGTCGGTTGAACAGGACCAGCTAGCATGCTAACTGTTCCTGTAGACTTCCAGTCACACACTAGTTAGCATTGGCTCATGAAACTACGTCTAACTTGGAAGATGACAGTCCATTTTTTATCCACGATGGTATTCTGTTATAGCTAGTGATATTCATAAAAAAAATTTTCTTCACATAAACCCCCCCCCCCCCAAAAAATAAACATGTCCAAATGTGCATATTTTTTTTGGGTGGACCCCTGCAGTATCTCCACTGACCCCAGTTTGAAAACTCCTGCAGTATACAGTCCGCAAGGACAATAACTATAGTAATACTAAAGTATTTACACTATAGTAAACTATATATTTTTTTTATGTGGTTGGTGGTGAAGGGAAAAAAGTTTCCAATATGTGGCAAATGTCCAATATGTGAAGCATTCCTTATTGTCCTCATAAGGTGTGAATAACAGAAATTAGGCTGGTGGTGAAGGAAAGTTTCCTCTGCGCAATGTTTGTCAGTTCTCTCTCTCTCACTCTCTCTCTCTCTCTCTCTCTCTCTCACTCTCTCTCACTCTCTCACTCACTCTCTCTCTCTCTCTCTCTCTCTCTCTCTCACTCTCTCTCTCTCTCTCTCTCTCTCTCTCTCTCTCTCTCTCAGGGAACCTGAGGAAGAGGGGAAGACTGAACAGGTGTCTCATGGTGAAGACACAGACAGTCTGGACGGAGGAGATGCCACCATGTTCTCCCTCACCGACATCATGTAAATGCACACGCTCACGTAAGCACGCACACACACACACACGCACACACAAATAATTATTATAATTATTGTCCTCTCAGGGATGAGGATGCTGAGGAATATGCTGCTATAAGGGTCAATCTGAAAGGTGCCCCCTCCTCCAATCCTGAGAGGCCCTTCGTACTGCTGCGCTGGAGGGAGTTCTGGTTCGCGCCTGTCACCGCATTCCTAGGCAACGTGCTGATGTACTTCCTGTTCCTCTGCCTATTTGCTTACGTCCTATTGTTAGACTTCAAGCCCCCGCCCCCTCATGGCCCATCCACCTTAGAGTTTATTCTCTACTTCTGGGTCTTCACCCTGGTCTGTGAGGAGTTTCGACAGGTAGAACGCATTGCATGCAAACACACACATACACACAATATTTACAGGCAAAAACATATACAGTCAGCTCTAAAATTATTGGTACCATTGATAAAGATGAGCAAAATAAATAATGCAAATACCAAACTCTAAACCTAAAATTAGATAAAGGGAACCTGAGTTTACAAATAACAACAAAATGGATGCTTATTTTATTTATTTAATTAACAAAGTTATGCAACACCCAATTCCCCTACGTGAAAAAGTAATTGCCCCCTTACTCTCAATAACTGGTTGTGCCTTCCTGTGGTTGTTGATCATCGCTGTAGAGAATTTTTGGCCCACTGTTGCATGTAGAATTGCTTTAACTCAGCGACATTTGTGGGTTTTCAAGCATGAACTGCTCGTTTCAAGTCCTGCCACAACATCTCAGTTGGGATTAGATCTGAACTTTGACTACGCCATTCCAAAACTTCAAATGTGTTGCTTTTTAACCATTTTCATGTAGACTTGATTGTGTGTTTTGGGTCTTGCTGCATGACCCAGCTGCGCTTCAGCTCACAGACGGATGGCCTGACATTCTCCTGTAGAATTCTCTGATACAGAGTAGAATTCATGGTTCCTTCTATTAAGGCAAGTCGTCCAGGTCCTGAGCAGCAAAGCATCCCCAAACCATCACACTACCACCACCATGCTTGACCATTGGTATGAGGTTCTTACTGTGGAATGCAGTGTTTTGTTTTCACCAGACATAATGGGACCCATCTCGTCCAAAAAGTTGATTCAAGTTTGCTAAAAAGTTTGCCATCTGGAAGCACCTGGATGATCATCAAGACTCTTGGAAGAATGTTCTATGGACAGATGATTCAAAAGTATAACGTTTTGGACGACAATGATCCAAAACACACAATCAAGTCTACATGAAAATGGCTAAAAAGCAACAAATTTGAAGTTTTGGAATGGCCAGACCTAATCCCAATTGTGGCAGGACTTGAAAAGAGCAGTTCATGCTTGAAAACCCACAAATGTTGCTGTTGAAGAAGTTCTGCATGGAAGAGTGGGCCAAAATTCCCCCAGAGCGATGTGAGAGATCGATCAACAACTACATGAAGTGTTTGGTTGGAGTCATTGCAGCTAAATGTGGCACAACCAGTTATCGAGTGTAAGGGGGCAATTACTTTTTCAACACAGGGGCATTGGTTGTTGCGTAACTTTGTTGATGAAATAAATTAAATTAAGTATGTAATTGTGTTATTTGTTCACTCAGGTTCCCTTTATCTAATATTAGGTTTTGGTTGAAGAATGTTCAGCATCAAAAATATGCAAAAGTAGAGAATTAGAAAGGGGGCAAATACTTTTTCACAGCACTGTGTATTTTTTGGTCATCTTTATCAAGGCTGCCATTAATTTTGGAGGTGACTATAGATACATATTAATGACAATTTTTTCTTTCTCTCTCTCTCTCTCTCTCTCTGTCCTTCTCTCTCACTCACTATCTATCAGACGTTCTTCAGGGGCAGCACTACTTTATATCAGAGGATGAAGCTCTACATCCAGGACATGTGGAATAAGTGTGACATCACGGCCATCTCACTCTTTGCACTGGGCATGTGCTGCAGGTGTGTGTATTTATATGTACAGTTGAAGTCGGAAGTTTACATACACTTAGGTTGGAGTCATTAAAACCCGTTTTTCAACCACTCCACAAATGTATTGTTAACAAACTATAGTTTTGGCAAGTCGGTTAGGACATCTACTTTGTGCATGACACAAGTTATTTTTCCAACAATTGTTTACAAATGTATTTCAAGGCCTACCTTCAAACTCAGTGACTCTTTGCTTGACATCATGGGAAAATCAAATGAAATTAGCCAATTGTAGACCTCCACAAGTCTGGTTCATCCTTGGGAGCAATTTCCAAACGCCTGAAGGTACCACGTTCATCTGTACAAACAATAGTACGCAAGTATAAACATCATGGGACCACGCAGCCGTCATACCACTCAGGAAGGAGATGCGTTCTGTCTCCTAGAGATGAACGTACTTTGGTGCGAAAAGTGCAAATCAATCCCAGAACAACAGCAAAGGACCTTGTGAAGATGCTGGAGGAAACAGGTACGAAAGTATCTATATCCACAGTAAAACGAGTCCTATATCGACATAACCTGAAAGGGGACAAAGATTGTACTTTTTGGAGAAATGTCCTCTGGTCTGATGAAACAAAAATAGAACTGTTTGGCCATAATGACCATCGTTATGTTTGGAGGAAAAAGGGGGTTGCTTGCAAGCCGAAGAACACCATCCCAATCTTGAAGCACGGGGGTGACAGCATCATGCTGTGGAGGTGCTTTGTTGCAGGAGGGACTGGTGCACTTCACAAAACAGATGGCATCATGAGGAAGGAAAATGATGTGGATATATTGAAGCAACATCTCAAGACATCAGTCAGGAAGTTAAAGCTTGGTCGCAAATGGGTCTTCCAATTGGACAATGACCCCAAGCATACTTCCAAAGTTGTGGCAAAATGGCTTAAGGACAACAAAGTCAAGGTATTGGAGTGGCCATCACAAAGCCCTGACCTCAATCCAATAGAAAATTTGTGGGCAGAACTGAAAAAGCGTGTGCGAGCAAGGAGGCCTACAAACCTGACTCAGTTCATAAGGAATGGGCCAAAATTCACCCAACTTATTGTGGGAAGCTTGTGGAAGGCTACCCAAAACGTTTGACCCAAGTTAAACAATTTAAAGGCAATGCTACCAAATACTAATTGAGTGTATGTAAACTTCTGACCCACTGGGAATGTGATGAAAGAAATAAAAGCTGAAATTAATAATTCTCTCTACTATTATTCTGACATTTCACATTCTTAAAATAAAGTGGTGATCCTAACTGACCTAAAACAGGGAATTTTTACTAGGATTAAATGTCAGGAATTGTGAAAAACTTAGTTTAAATGTATTTGGCTAAGGTGTATGTAAACTTCTGACTTCAACTGTATGTGTTTATATGTGTCTGTGTGTCGATGTAAACACAGCTTTTTGATTCGTTGTTGTCAATCACTTTGGCACATTTTCCAGATGTAATTGGTATATTTTTAAAACTCTGGTAAGTACAAAACTCTAAACTGATGACACTTGTAAGTGTTCCTGTCTTATGTTCAGAACCTTTGATTGTGAATTCATTGGGGTTTCACACATCTTTCACGCCTGAGTCATTCATGCAAAATCAACGTTTTTTGTGAAATACCATGGAAACATTTTGTTTAGTCACCAGTATATCAGGTAATGATAGGCTCACCATTTAGTCAAATGTAACTACCATTTAATCCAATAGCAAAAAATACAAGATAAACATTTCAAACTGTTATTTTTGAAGTACTGAAAAGAAAAAATAATACATGGTAAATATAATTTTCCATACAGTATATGACTATAACTTGACATTGCACTGTTTTTTTTACAATCATTTGTATCCAATGGCAGGTTTTGAGCATGTTGAGAAATATGTCAGTCTTTTACAGTTTCATTATTCTTATACAGTACATAGGTAGGACAAATCATCAGAGATAGGGGTATTGTAACGCAGTTGGCTACTGTAAAAACATAGCACAGTGTTGTATGCAATTTCTGCCACATGAAACATTGTACAAGATCACCTTTTCTCTGTGACCTGTCAACTGATACAGTATCGCCTGTCTCTCTGCTTGAAATTCAGATAATGAGTGGAATATATTGTTATATACAACCCAGGTATTTCAGCAGTGTATTCTAGACTACACTATAATTCCAAATAGTAGCACATATAGTGACTCTTTCCACTTAATCCTATTGAAAAACACTGGATGATGGAGAATGATTATGTAGTATTTACAGCCACATCCATATATGATTTGGTTTTACCTTCCAACTTAAAGGGTAGGTAGCATATGTAACATATGGATTTGCATTAGTATAAGCATCAAAAGTCCCAATGTGAAGTTACACCTCGCTTTTCTATTTTTCAAGGTATTACATAAAACCGATCAGAGTGCCGAAGTCAATACCGGAAAATGTTTTTGTGGGGTGTGACGTTATATGAAGGTCCCGGCAAGCCATGCTATTCCCAATAATGTAAATTCCAACAGAAATAATTTCAAATGTATAACTTCAAATTAAACAATTGTTTGCACTCACTGGTTTCAATGACATTTTCAGTCAACTTACAAGCAAATAATTTATGAATTTATTGTTACAAATCAGCTTGCAAGGTTGCTAGCCAACTATTCTGCTAATGTTAGCCCTACTAGCCAGCTAACGTTAGCCCTACTAGCCTGCTAACGTTAGCCCTACTGACCTGCTAACGTTAGCCCTACTGACCTGCTAACGTTAGCCCTACTGACCTGTTAACGTTAGCCCTACTGACCTGCTAACGTTAGCCCTACTGACCTGCTAACGTTAGCCCTACTAGCCTGCTAACGTTAGCCCTACTAGCCTGCTAACGTTAGCCCTACTAGCCTGCTAACGTTAGCCCTACTGACCTACTAACGTTACGTTTTGATATGTACTGTGTTCAAAAGTTATCAAGCTGTATACGTTAACTAAGCACTACATCATTTTGGTTCAGTGGTTATCAGTTTTGAGCAGTTTGATTAAGTCATAGTTCATTTTATTGTTAACAAATGACAAGAAAATGTAAAAAGTAAAGTGAATATTGCATTTTGTAAAGCAGATACTTAGATTGAATATGTATCCAAATCCTGATAAAGTTGGGTAGCTGATATTCAGAGCTTAAATAGCCAAATTGATTAGTGTAGCGTCCCTGGGTGGGCACCCTCGTCGCCATTAATGTAGTGTCGAGAACTATGCTGAGATGCTGTGAGAACAAGGAATCCGTTGACACTGTACTTTGATCATAAAGGTTTATTATATCAAAGGATTTCAGCGTCAATTTACAGATATCTGCAGATATCTGGAGAATAACCTGACCCAATCTCTAATATGTTATTCTGCCCTCCTTTGTCCCAAACCATAGTATATATATCCTATGTAACCTGATATGGGTGTTTTCCCCTACAGACCAATCCCAGGACTCCACCTAGAAGACTTCCTCTGTTTTAGGGTGCCCCTATAGAACTACTCTCCAGATGCTCCCTTAAGCTGAGTCAACATCCTCTAAGACCATTTGCAACCGTCAGCAAAGTCATAAATTGTTCAGATACTACATATTTCCCCCCTTCGAGACTAACTAAGTCTCGAAAACAAAAAGAATAGGATTATGACAAATAACAATTTTTCTCTTATTGAGTAACTTTTAGCAATAAACCAAATTTTATGGAGAGTAAACACATTTTTCTATGGAGTGTAAATACATTTCTATGAAATATGAACAAATCTTTATGGAGTGTAAATACATTTCTATGAAATATGAACAAATCTTTATGGAGTGTAAGAGCGAAAAACCTGTCTGGCAGCTTTTTTCCAAAAATCCATCAATCAATCAAGACAGTAAAATTCTCTCACGGCCCCTCTGCCCCAGGCAACCACTTAAGTACTCCAAATCAATTCATAAATCTTTATCAATGCATTTTAAACTATGATGCAATTAAATACACATGAAAGCCTCAGCAAACAAAATACAATCAAATTTGTCCACATTCAGGCTGGTCGACCCATCGGACCCTCCTGTGGATTCTCTCTGTCCCTGCCTAGACCCAATATCCCTAAGCATCAACGAAATAAACAAAAACATCTGAGA
The DNA here is from genome assembly GCF_964263955.1 of Coregonus lavaretus. Taxonomy (NCBI): domain Eukaryota; kingdom Metazoa; phylum Chordata; class Actinopteri; order Salmoniformes; family Salmonidae; genus Coregonus; species Coregonus lavaretus. The sequence continues at coordinate 25,824,815 of NC_140015.1, read as the reverse complement.
TCCCCACATGTACCCAACTACAGCAAATATCATTCTTCAAAAATTAATACAGAAAGAATATGACACAAATTATGTATTACACATGCAAATATGTCTATATATCATTGCAGACACTGGAATGTAGTCCACTACACTTCATCTCCTCAGCAGTGTCGACTTTCAATGCAACGTCGATGATGGAATCTGAACATTTCCACACCTTCCTTGTTCCACTTCCTCCAGTCCATTCATATTGTCCATGTTTGAGTATTTGAATCCCCTCTACACATTCCCCCATATGCTTCTGGAAGAAAATAAAATACAAAACAGTATCTTTTGCAAAACAACACATTCAAATTAAAGCATCAATATCAACTAAAAATGATATATAAAATGATATATAAAATGAATCACATTCCGTTTCCCCCTTTGATTCATCACAAAATACTAACTATCACTATAATACTTAAATACACGTGAAAAATGATCGGATATTCAAAATTGATATCTATCCATCAATACTCATTTGAGTCTTTGACAAAAGGTTAAACCCTCTTATCGTTTCATTTGCAAAACCCTTCAAAGTATAGGTAATATTATCAATGTGATCTGCCAAAAATTTTACACCATACCATGGAAAAAGTCCAAGTCCCCACTTCTCTCCTAGACTTATCCTCCAATGGTAGGCTTCCAGACTATAAAATTTCTCTCTTTCAGAATCAGATTTATCTATTTCCCGTGCTTCCCCTCTTTTAATTGTAAAAAAACTCATATGGAAGCTTCAACATCAACATGTAACAACATCCTTTCCATCCATAGGGTAAGAATATATTATTTCTCACCACAAACCCCAGATGTTTCTAAAATTCCCAATAGTCACATTACCATGCAAAAACATATCTAGTCATTCTCTTCTTACTAAATGAAACATAAAAAGTTACATTATATTTCTCATTACTAACCTTACGTTCATGCTTACCCCAAGTCATCATATAATCATCACCATCTGATATTCCCCTAAACATCCCCTTTCCATCATTTGTTTTATTTCAACAAAAACAGCTTTTAGCCCTCACTGGTTTCACCTCCAAAGCTTCATGAAGCGCTGTTAACTGATTTTCCTTCCTATCTAACAAATTCACATAGGGTAATTCATTTAACCAATAACACTTAAACCTAGGCCTAAACAAATGCTTCCACAACGACATTATTATATCTGTTAATGATTGTTGCTGATACAACAACCATGATAAAGCATAAGATTTACACATACTTGATAGAGGTTGAGCTACCTTCTCTAAGATTCAACCCCATGTTCCTGGTGCTGGAATTCTCAACAGACATGGACCCTCAAGATTCCTCACTTATCTTACAGAATGAGTTAACTGCTGTAACCAAAGATTCCTACCTGCTCATCCATCTTTAATTTGCAAAACAGAAGAATCAACTTCCATTTAGTTTCTCTCTTCCCTAACGAGCAGTATTGATCAGATATATCTTCTTGTCTTCCATTAAAATCAAAGAACTCATCCTGTACCTCCATGATAGTATTCTCCCTGATCTTCCCCTCTAACATTACTCAAAATAAGTTAGCAATCACTCATAACCCTCTTCAACTTCATATCGTTGTACAAAATATACTTCCTTTCACTAGGTGAAACAGCTTCTACTTCTTCTCCATAATTATCTCTCCACTGAACTCTAAATTTCCCTTCACCACTGTTCTCTCTCTCATACTAACATTGAAGCTGAGCTGACTGTCCTAGAGTTCCTTCAACCCTAGTTTTCATAACTTTTTAGTCTGACTTTTTCTTCCTAATTTTTTCAAAAACCATTTCACTGATTTATCCACAAATTCCTTTCCCACAAATGTGTTCAAAAACCATTTCACTGATTTATCCACAAATTCCTTTCCCACTAATTTTAGGATATTTGATCGGGAAGTCCCCACCTGCTTATGACTTCTTTACACAAAAACTTGGCAAACGATTGAGCATCTTTTAGCTTAGTTTGACATCTTATGCACCTCTTGGTGTAGGAATGTAACCAAGAATAACAGTCACACCCCTGCAAACATTATTTTCCAGACAGATTGTGCACCTGCCTATGACATAGTCAATCTGTTCAAGCAAATATGATTCCCAAAAACCCTACTCCTTTGTGATCTTTCTCCTAACTTCCCCCCTTGCAACATTAGCTAACCCATAGCTTCCTAAATCATCAGACCTAATAGGTCTAGAGGCGCTACTATCAACCCCTCATGGTTTCTCCAAAGACAACAATGGATTGTTACTCTAAGGATTTTTTCTATTGTCTACAAAACACCTGCTTTTGAAAGTCCTTCAATTCCTGGTTCAATCCCTTTGATTACTTCATCTTTCAATGGATACTGATTCTTCCAAGGAGGTCTGGCTCCTGGTTGTCCAATATTGGTACTACTTTGATACCTCAAACATTCTTGAACTTTTTTCAACATCTTCTCTTTCATAGGGTATTAACTAATCTTCACACTGCAAATAGATTAATGTGTCATCCGTACAGCTTATGCCTCTCCTTGTCCTTGAGCCAAAATCATTATTTTGAGAAATCGCTGATCTTCTCTCCTCCAAATCCCCCAATTCTCTTTCATCAGTACAAAAACAGCTTTCTCTGCTTGTGTCATCATTTCTCCTATTTGCTTCTGCTCATAGCCTTCAGAAACCAATTAGGTCACATGTGGCACACTCTTCTCAATCTCAAATTATTTATCCAGATAATCATCTGTGTTTATCTTCATATCTGCTCCTTGTGGTCCTAAAATTATGCAACATAAGCTGAGTTGAACTTTCTTTGGTTGATGACTCAACCATTCCCCTGAGTTCAATCGGACAGCATTCTTGAAATACTTGAGCTGACAATGAAATTGATATTCCAGAAGCCTCTCATCTGGCATTTTTCCCCTTACATTTCTTCCATATCTTAGCCTGCTTCAAAAAATCTTCACTGAGATTTCCAACCCAGAATACTAAAGACAACTCCATCTCTGTCATCATCAACAATTGGTGAACATTTTCCTTTGGCACTTCTACCAGACAGCCGTCTGGTGTACATCTTATTGTACAGTTCAACTTACACAATGCATCTCTTCCCAATAATGCAATAGGTGTATGTTCTGATACCAGTATGGGTATTGTACTTTTCTAATTTTCATAGCAGAGCTCAATTGGTTCTTTAAGAGTAATCAACTGTTTCACTCCCTCAAATCCCTGTCCTAATTAGTTGATTGAACATAGTGAGATGTGTAACCTCTTCAGGCTGAACAAAGATAAAAGCAGTTCCGCTATCCACCATCACTTCCAATGGTCGGTTGTTTATTTCTACCTCAATTGTTGGATATTTTTCCCCTAACTGGTGCTACCAGCTGACACCCCCCTTTCGGATCTTCTAGGCACCCCTAGAATCCTTGCTCCTGGCCCCAATAGGGGTTCACCTATCCTCCAGATGATATTCACTTGCCCCTGTATCTTCCTCTGAAATTCCCTCTTATGTTTCCTTCTGGCCCATTACACTCACAGGCAAAGGCACCAACCTGTCCACAATCATAACACACTTCTGAAGATTGTTGGAAGTATGGCTTAAATCTTCCTCCTCTTCCTAAGCCTTCTCTTCCTCTCCAATTCTGTGTCAGTCCAGAGACTGGCTATGGATATGAAACAACTTGTACCACTAGTTGTGGCTGGTACAATTGCAGTTGGAACTGGTCCAGTTGAAGCTGTGGCAGTGATTGTTGATTTGGTGCACACTGATTCTTCATAACCAAAGCTTATTTCTTCTCCTTCTTATTCTCCCCCAGTTGTATTTCATTGAGTTTTCTGAGAGTTTCTTGGTCCTGTTCTTTCTGGTTGTGTTCCTTTTTCCTGTACAGATCCACTTGATGGGCTATATGATCTGTATAGACACCTTTTGTCATGCTTCCAAGTCCAACCACCTCTGCCAGTTTGCTCCTTACTTGTGAGGGCAGTCCCATCTGCAGTTTAGCTCTCAAAATTGACTGCTCAATTTGACTCACATCTGGATCATTTCCGGTAATATTTCTCCACACTTGATGAACTCTTGACACATAGGCTCTCTGATTTTCTTGTTGTCCTAGTGGATCAATCAGAATGTTGTCAGGATGCACATTTGTTGGAAACGTATCTTTCAGTGCTCTCCACAGCCGATTTCTACTTGCAGCCAACAATTCAGGGTCATTCACTGCAGTCCCCACATACAGTGGGGAGAACAAGTATTTGATACACTGCCAATTTTGCAGGTTTTCCTACTTACAAAGCATGTAGAGGTCTGTAATTTTTATCATAGGTACACTTCAACTGTGAGAGACGGAATCTAAAACAAAAATCCAGAAGATCACATTGTATGATTTTATAGTAATTAATTTGCATTTTATTGCATGACATAAGTATTTGATCACCTACCAACCAGTAAGAATTCCGGCTCTCACAGACATGTTAGTTTTTCTTTAAGCAGCCCTCCTGTTCTCCACTCATTACCTGTATTAACTGCACCTGTTTGAACTCGTTACCTGTATAAAAGACACCTGTCCACACACTCAATCAAACAGACTCCAACCTCTCCACAATGGCCAAGACCAGAGCGCTGTGTAAGGACATCAGGGTTAAAATTGTAGACCTGCACAAGGCTGGGATGGGCTACAGGACAATAGGCAAGCAGCTTGGTGAGAAGGCAACAACTGTTGGCGCAATTATTAGAAAATGGAAGAAGTTCAAGATGACGGTCAATCACCCTCGGTCTGGGGCTCCATGCAAGATCTCACCTCGTGGGGCATCAATGATCATGAGGAAGGTGAGGGATCAGCCCAGAACTACACGGCAGGACCTGGTCAATGACCTGAAGAGAGCTGGGACCATAGTCTCAAAGAAAACCATTAGTTACACACTACTCCGTCATGGATTAAAATCCTGCAGCGCGCGCAAGGTCCCCCTGCTCAAGCCAGCGCATGTCCAGGCCCGTCTGAAGTTTGCCAATGACCATCTGGATGATCCAGAGGAGGAATGGGAGAAGGTCATGTGGTCTGATGAGACAAAAATAGAGCTTTTTGGTCTAAACTCCACTCGCCGTGTTTGGAGGAAGAGGAAGGATGAGTACAACCCCAAGAACACCATCCCAACCATGAAGTATGGAGGTGGAAAAATCATTCTTTGGGGATGCTTATCTGAAAAGGGGACAGGACGACTGCACCGTATTGAGGGGAGAATGGATGGGGCCATGTATCGCGAGATCTTGGCCAACAACCTCCTTCCCTCAGTAAGAGCATTGAAGATGGGTCGTGGCTGGGTCTTCCAGGATGACAATGACCCGAAACACACAGCCAGGGCAACTAAGGAGTGGCTCCGTAAGAAACATATCAAGGTCCTGGAGTGGCCTTGCCAGTCTCCAGACCTGAACCCAATATAAAATCTTTGGAGGGAGCTGAAAGTCTGTATTGCCCAGCGACAGCCCCGAAACCTGAAGGATCTGGAGAAGGTCTGTATGGAGGAGTGGGCCAAAATCCCTGCTGCAGTGTGTGCAAACCTGGTCAAGACCTACAGGAAACGTATGATCTCTGTAATTGCAAACAAAGGTTTCTGCACCAAATATTAAGTTCTGCTTTTCTGATGTATCAAATACTTATGTCATGCAATAAAATGCAAATTAATTACTTAAAAATCATACAATGTGATTTTCTGGATTTTTGATTCCGTCTCTCACAGTTGAAGTGTACCTATGATAAAGATTACAGACTTCTACATGCTTTGTAAGTAGGAAAACCTGCAAAATCGTCAGTGTATCAAATACTTGTTCTCCCCACTGTATCTATCAAGTCCAGCTCTCTGAAAAATGTCTTCCATATCTGGAATCCCAAGGAGATTAGCCAAAAGTCTCTTAATGTCTCCTATGGCAGACTGTGTTCCCACCGTAATTTCTTCCAATTTTGAAATCCAAGGATATGCTCCATCTTGAAGAGTAGGCAGCTTCTCAAGTATATCTGACATATCGGTATTCTTCAAAGGCCTATATTCTAGGTTCTGTCCTCGAAATATCATCTGGCATCATCTTCTTACTTGTGCCCTCTTTCCTTTGCCTCAATGTATACTTCTTCTCCAATTCTTGGGATCCTTTTCTCAGCAGTTTTTTCTTCTGTATCTTCAGCTTCTTGAGTTGTTCTTCCAGTTCTCTTACTTTTTCTAAATTATTATCCTTTTCCAGGCATGATACGCATCGGTCTATATCTCTTTCTTTTTATTTTGTGCTAATCATTGTAGGATCAAATCCTCTTGAATATGAAGCACCTTTCATCTCCAAATCTTTATCGCTTTCTCCTTACTTTTGGAGTTTGGATTCATCTTTATGGTCGTTTCTGCTTTTCCTCTCTCTATTATTCAAGCACTTTCATTATGTTGATGACGTCAGGGTTTTAGAGTCCCTTCCACTGGCCATGGTTGTTCAATGTCAGGCCAACGTTTATTCCCTTTTCCAGATAACCTTGCAATACCATTAACTAGAGGATTACTATTTTCTACTACATCAACAGGAGTAATTACTTTCATAGTTTTGATGTCCTTTTTCCCCCTTGTAACAACTCTTTCATATTCCTTTATTGTGAATTATTTTATTATTTTAGACTATATAGCTTATTGTTCCCTCTTTTTTCCTCTCTTTCCCCCCCAAATTAATTAATTAATTAATCAATTAATGTATTCATCAATTCCTCAATTTACTTATTTGTATCAATTTATTTTATTTTATTTTACCAAATTATTGATTAGTGGCAATCTTACCACATCCGATCAGGAAAGTAAATGAAAGTAGTCAACTTCAGAGCAATCCAAAAAAAGAAAGACCTCTAATCCAGCAACACTACAGCACTCACAAACAAATTGCCTAATAAGCACCCAATTACCTTAATTTTACAGAATAATGTCAGTGCTGGATTTCCCCACTCAACTCTAATCAAACCAACTCATGCACAAAAACTCCAAAATGCAATTCTTAATTACATCAATTGATCAGTCTGTTGCCAAGTCCTTGTCAAATTGTCACAACATTAAATATGCTAGGCACCCAAAATATCCTCTATGGGAAGGTACGTTTTGTGAATAGAACAGTACTAGCCTTGATTTGACTTTTTCCGTTGCAGCACACCCTGTCGCGTGATGCACTCGTCAGCACCTCCTCTCTCTCTGTCTCCTCCTTATCGTCTCTCATATCACAGAAGAACAAAGAACAGACAAGAATTTAGTATTTTATGCACTCACTGGGTTATTTCAACCATGCAATACTCCTCTGTTCACATTCGCTCTAAAAAATAAGCAAACAGCTTAACTCAGGAATAGTATAAATAGCTCAATAACATTTTATTTATTTATTTATTTAATTATTTTTATTTTTAATCTGTCAACATATCTCTCATTTATCAATTCAATAGATCTCAATCAAATAGTTTCATCGTTAAGCAACAGCCGATTTAACAAACAGAACACTCCATTCGTGTTTAAGTCACCCCCTCCCTCTCTGTCTGCTCTGAGTCTGCATCTCCCAGCAGCTCAGTGCAGGCAGGAGAGTGGCATATTTGCTCTACGTAACTCTAAACTCATAAAATCACACGCATGCGTAGTTCATTCACCAATGCGATTTCAGAGTGAGAAGAGCTCCCAAGCAGCTCTCTCCAAGCTAAACAACAGAAAGTAGACAGACCAGCTGTACCTCCATTATTTCCCCCCAACAGTCAAACAGTAACACTTAACAGAGCTCACAAACCAACACAAAACATAGAACACAAATCCTACTCTCTTCCACACACACACACACACACATACAGTTTAAGAGGCTTATATCCGTTCCTACGGACCCCTAAGCATGCTACTACCATCGCGCCATTTTTTCCTTTGTTCCTAAATTTCTGCTACCTTGAGTTCGCGGATGCGTGGTTACATCGAACATATACCTCGTCAGCTATAAGTCGAGCGGTAACTTGTAACCGAATGTATGTACCACAATCTCCAGTTCCCAGAACTGACCTCAAAAACCAACCTAGTGACTTTTCAGGATTTTCAGCCCATCCTAATGATCGCCTCGTTTGAGGGCTTGCCATAGATTCGCGATGTCCTAATTTGTATAAATTTTCCTTGGCCTTATTCCTTCATTCTATTCTTTTTCAATTTTCCTCAAGCAAAATATCCCTGTGTCCAGTATTTATCAATATCTATAGACACTCCCCCCTGTTTGCGTTGCTTTCAACGCAAACACATTTAGAAATTTAGAACGGACTCTTATCCCACAGCAAATAACAGCAAAGCACACAAGCAAGTTCTTAACGGTGCATTCATTCAACGCACACACACAGACACACGAACTGACCAGTGCCCAAAGTGGTGAGAAAACTCACCCTTATCTGCCGGACTCTGGAGCGAGAGTCAGCTCGGCGCCCATGAATGGAACGCTGAGAAAAGACGCAACACGACCCAAATACCTCGTCGCCATTAATGTAGCGTCCCTGGGTGGGCACCCTCGTCGCCATTAATGTAGTGTCGAGAAAACAATGCTAATTATGCTGTGAGAACAAGGAATCCGTTGACACTGTACTTTGATTATAAAGGTTTATTATATCAAAAGATTTCAGCGTCAATTTACAGACATCTGCAGACATCTGGAGAATAACCGGCCACAATCTCTAATATGTTATTCTCCCCTCCTTTGTCCCAAACCATAGTATAGATATCCTATGTAACCTGATATGGGTGTTTTCCCCTACAGACCAATCCCAGGACTCCACCCAGCAGACTTCCTCTGTTTTAGGGTGCCCCTGTAGAACTACTCTCCAGATGCTCCCTTAAGCTGAGTATCCTCTAAGACCATTTGCAACCGTCAGCAAAGTCATAAATTGTTCAGATACTACATTAGTCACAGGAATCGGGACTAATAAATCCAATGCAATGGCCTGTTCTACAAATGGTAGGCTTACCACATAGATGGGCATTCATAAAATTCTATTTCAGGCAACACTGTAGGCTACACCTCAGTAAGCACGGGCTGATGCCTTTTGGACGTCTTTTTTTGGTGCAGTCCGGACCGGCCTTGATTTCCACATCCATGGACAATGTTTTTTGTTCCGGTCCCGGCAAAATCTGAACCAATCATAGATGTCTATGTTTACTTCAGACCGGCCATGATTTCAATGTCCACGGACATAGATTTGGACCAGCCTTGATTTGGCCCAAACATAGACTTCTATAAATTACATATTTTCAACTTTCATTAAGAACCAGAAATTAGCCTGATTTTAACATTGGGAAAATACATATTTTTGACGTCTAGAAAATACGTATTTTCAACATCCAGAAAATATGCCTTTTCAACATCATGGAAAATATGTATTTTAAGCGTACGGAAAATACCTCTCTTCACCTTTCATTCAGAACCTAAATTGAACCTAACTTCAACGTCTGGAAAATACGTATTTGACCCGTCTTTTCAACGTAAGGGCATTTTTTGCTCTTGCCTAGGGCGGCAGAACGGCCCTGTGTTTATGACCCTGTGACTATAACCAGGCGTTTGTGTGTTCTAGAATGTTCCCATGGTCCTATGAGTTTGGCCGGGCTGTGATGGCTGTGGACTACATGGTGTTTACCCTCCGTCTCATCCACATATTCGCCATCCACAAACAGCTGGGACCCAAGATCATCATCGTTGAAAAAATGGTGAGTGCTTTTTAAAAAGAGGGATAAAACCCTTTTTACTACAGTGTGTCTAGATCAGGGATGGGCAACTTTGATGGTTGTGGGGGCCACAAAAAATTGGTCATGAGGGGCTCTACATACTGACATCCATACACATAAACTCAGCAAAAAAAAGAAATGTCCTCTCACTGTCAACTGCGTTTATTTTCAGCAAACTTAACATGTGTAAATATCTGTATGAACATAACAAGATTCAACAACTGAGACATTAACTGAACAAGTTCCACAGACACGTGACTAACAGAAATTGAATAATGTTTCCCTGAACAAAGGGGGGGTCAAAATCAAAAGTAACAGTCAGTATCTGGTGTGGCCACCAGCTGCATTAAGTTCTGCAGTGCATCTCCTTCTCATGGACTGCACCAGATTTGCCAGTTCTTGCTGTGAGATGTTACCCTACTCTTCCACCAAGGCACCTGCAAGTTCCCAGACATTTCTGGGGGGAATGGCCCTAGCCCTCACCCTCCGATCCAACAGGTCCCAGACGTGCTCAATGGGATTGAGATCCGGGCTCTTCACTGGCCATGGCAGAACACTGACATTCCTGTCTTGCAGGAAATCACGCACAGAACGAGCAGCATGGCTGCTGGCATTGTCATGCTGGAGGGTCATGTACCACATGAGGGAGGAGGATGTCTTCCCTGTAACGCACAGCGTTGAGATTGCCTGCAATGACAACAAGCTCAGTCCGATGATGCTGTGACACACCGCCCCAGACCATGATGGACCCTCCACCTCCAAATCGATCCCGCTCCAGAGTACAGGCCTCAGTGTAACGCTCATTCCTTCGACGATAAACGCGAATCCGACCATCACCCCTGGTGAGACAAAACTGTGACTCGTCAGTGAAGAGCACTTTTTGCCAGTCCTGTCTGGTCCAGCATTGGTGGGTTTGTGCCCATAGGCGACGTTGTTGCCGGTGATTTCTGGTGAGGACCTGCCTTACAACAGGACTACAAGCCCTCAGTCCAGCCTCTCTCAGCCTATTGCGGACAGTCTGAGCACTGATGGAGGGATTGTGCGTTCCTGGTGTAACTCATGCAGTTGTTGTTGCCACCCTGTATCTGTCCCGCAGGTGTGATGTTCGGATGTACCGATCCTGTGCAGGTGTTGTTACACGTGGTCTGCCACTGTGAGGACGATCAGCTGTCCGTCCTGTCTCCCTGTAGTGCTGTCTTAGGCATCTCAAAGTACGGACATTGCAATTTATTGCCCTGGCCACATCTTCAGTCTGCAGTGCCTCCTTGCAGCATGCCTAAGGCACGTTCACACAGATGAGCAGGGACCGTGGGCATCTTTCTTTTGGTGTTTTTCAGAGTCAGTAGAAAGGCCTCTTTAGTGTCCTAAGTTTTCATAACTGTGACCTTAATTGCCAACCATCTGTAAGCTGTTAGTGTCTTAACGACCGTTCCACAGGTTCATGTTTATTAATTGTTTATGGTTCATTGAACAAGCATAGGAAACAGTGTTTAAACCCTTTACATTTACATTTACATTTAGTCATTTAGCAGACAATGAAGATCTGTGAAGTTGTTTGGATTTTTACGAATTATCTTTGAAAGACAGGGTCCTTGAAAAAAGGGACGTTTCTTTTTTTGCTGAGTTTACATGCAGTCAAAGTCCTATCCTTAAAGCCTTTTGGGGGCCATAGCAACATTTTGTTTTAGAGTTAATTTCCTGCAATTCTATACATTTTGCCATGGGCGTAGAGAAAATGTTGTAATTTTAAAGCAAGTTTGCTAAAAAAAAAAAAAAATGAGATGGGGCGGAGAGAAGATGTTGCAATTTTATAACAAATTTCCAATTCTACTCATTTTGACATGGGGCTGAGAGAAAAATTTGGAGTTTTCCAGCTAATTCCCTGCAAGTCCACACATTTTGCCATAGGATGGAGACAAATGTTTGCAGTTTTTAATATGATATCTGATGATCAACGGGGGCCACCCGGTCAGTAGTTCGACAATGATTACTACAAGTTTAGATAGCTGGACGCTAGACTAACTTACCAATCAAAAAATGGTAGCTGACATGGCTAATTGAGTGACTGTTAGTGACTGACATAAGAGAAAAACTGCTGATGCACAACAACATTAAAAAATTGCACCTTGTAAAGAAAAAGACGTGTGTGTGTGTGTGTGTGTGTGTGTGTGTGTGTGTCTAATTATTGATTGTGAGAGCATAGACAGCACCATTGAGGCCATCTCCATTTTGAAGTAGTCAATTTCCTTTTACTATTCCTATGAATTGGCAAACAAACTGAAAGGGTGCAAACAAACCACACTGAGTGTGTTGTTTGAACAGGTAATAAAGCCAAGGTTTTGCGATTTACTGCCACCTGCAGTTATGGAATGTTTGCTCACAAGTATAATTAATTGTCTGATCCCTCCTAATGACCCAGATGTGATCCTTCCTTAACCCATAGGAAGTCCCACCCATTTGACTACTTCAGTCCATAATGGCACTGCCCATGCTAAAACTGGCTTTTGGGAAGGAGAGTTCCCAACCTGCCTTGCAAAAGTATTCAGACCCCATAGATTTCTTCACATTTTATTAACATTGATTTGATTGTAATTTTTTTGGTCAACAATCTACTCCAAATACTACTTTATTTTACTAAATAAGTTCAGGAGTACAATTTGTCTTAACAAATCACAATAAGTTACAATAATAGGAGTTGACATGATTTTTGAATGACTAACCCTTCCTCTGTCTCCCATACATACATCTGTAAGGTCCCTCAGTCAAGTATTGAATTTAAAGCACATATTCGACTAAGACCAGGGAGCTTTTCAAATCAGACATGGAATATCTCTTTCAGCATGGTCAAGATAATAATTATGCTGTGGATTATGTATTAAACCACCCAGATACATCAAAAATACAGTCGTCCTTCTGAACTGAGCTGTAGGACAGGAATTAAACTGCTCAGGGATGTTACCATGAGGACATTTGGTGATTTTAAAACCATTACAGAGTTCAATGGCTGTGATGGGAGAACTGAGGATGGATAAATAACATTATAGTGACTCCACAATAATGACTTAAATGACAGAGTGAAAAGAATACAAATATACAGAATGGGAATATTCCAAAACATTCACCTTGTGTGCAACCATTTACATTTTAGTCATTTAGCAGACGCTCTTATCGACTTACAGTTAGTGAGTGCATACATTTTCATACTGCCCCCCCGTGGGAAACGAACCCACAACCCTGGCATTGCAAACGCCATGCTCTACCAACTGAGCTACATCGGACTCAACCAGGCACTAAAGTAACTGCAAAAAAGGTAAAGGAATACACTTTTTGGCCTAATTGCAAAGCCTTATGTTTGGGGCAAATCCAACAGAACACATCACTGAGTAACTGCCTCCTTATTTTCAAGCATGGTGGTGGCTGCATCATGGTATGGGTATGATTGACATCTGGAAATACTAGTTTTTCAGGATACAAATAAATGGGATGGAGCTAAGCTGAGGCAAAATCCTAGAGGAAACCTGGTTCAGTCTGCTTTCCAACAGACACTGGGATAGGAATTAATCTTTCAGCAGGACAATAACCTACAACACAAGGCTAAATCTACACTGGAGTTGCTTACCAAGAAGACAGTGAATGTTTGAGTGGCCAAGTTACAGTTTTGACTTAAATCTGCTTCACAATCTATGGCAAGACTTGAAAATTGCTGTCTAGCCATGATCCCCAACATCTTGACAGAGGTTGAAGAATTATGAAAAAAAATGATGGCTAATATTGCACAATCCAGGTGTGCAAAGCTCTTAGACTTACCCAAGACTCACGGCTGTAATCACTGCCAAAGGTGTTTCTAACAAGTATTGACTCAGGGAGCTGAATACTTATGCAACAACTATATTTTAGTTATTTAATTTCTCTTAATCTTTAAGAAAAATATAAATAAAATGTACTACTTTGACATCAAGTATTTTGTGTAGATTGTTGGCAAGAAATGACAAATCTCTTTTAATCCCACTTTGTAAATCCAAGGGGTCTGAATACTTTTGCAAGGCACTGGTCTAGATCCAGGTGCTGGTTTTGGCAGGAACAACTAGTATCCAAAAACAAGTGTAAAAACTGCACTAGAAAAAACAGCCGATGTCATTTTCTCCCCTTAATATTCTGCTCCCCTCCTGATTGGCAGATGAAGGATGTCTTCTTCTTCCTCTTCTTCCTGGCGGTGTGGCTCATGGCCTACGGCGTAGCCAATCAGGCGCTGCTCTACTCCTACGATCCTCGTCCCGGTTGGATCTTTCGCCGAGTGTTCTACAGGCCGTACCTGCACATATTTGGACATATCCCCATTCACGAAATGGATGGTGTGTTGATGTTTGTGTACAAATGTGGTTTGCATGTGTGGCAGGTAGCTTAGTGGTTAAGAGCATTGTGCCAGTAACCGAAAGGTCGCTGGTTCTAATCCCTGAGCCGACTAGGTGAAAAATCTGTCGATGTGCCCTTGAGCAAGGCACTTAACCCTAATTGCTCCTGTAAGTCGCTCTGGATAAGAGCGTCTGCTAAATGACTAAAATGTAAATGTAAAATGTATGTAACATAGTACAGGTAACTGCCAAAATAAAGGAAACACTTGAGTAAATGAGGGATACAAATTACTGTATATTGAAAGCAAGTGGTTCCTGAGTTAATTAAGCAATTAACATCGCATCATACTTAGTCATGATGCAATGTTAATTGCTTAATTAACTCAGGAACCACTTGCTTTCAATATACAGTACTTTGGATAAACATGCCCAGTTGGCCATTATTTTGGCTACCATGGCTAGAAGAAGAGATCTCAGTGACTTTGAAAGAGGGGTCTAAAAGGAGTTTAGGAGATTTGATCTGTGTGTGTGTGTGTGTGTGTGTGTGTCCACAAAACACCAAATTATGGAATTTCTCATGGAATAAAAGGTGTTACATCCCTCCAGTAGAGTTCCAGACACTTGTAGAATCTATGCCAAGGTGCATTTAAGCTGTTCTGGTGGCTCGTGGTGGCCCAACGCCTTATTGAGATGCCCTGTTGGTGTTTCCTTTATTTTGTCAGTTACCTGTGTGTGTATATATATATATATATATATATATATATACACCTGTATACACACTGAATGTACAAAACATTAAGGACACCTTCCTAATATTGAGTTGCAGTCCCCCTTTTGCCCTCAGAACAGCCTGAATTCGTCGAGGCAAGGACTCTACAAGGTGTCGAAAGTGTTCCACAGGGATGCTGGCCCATGTTGACTCCAATGCTTCCCACAGTTGTGTCAAGTTGGCTGGTTGTCCTTTGGGTGGTGGACCATTCTTGATACACACCGGAAACTGTTGAGCGTGAAAAACCCAGCAGCATTGCAGTTCTTGACACAAACCGGTGTGCCTGGCACCTACTACCATACCCTGTTCAAAGGCACTTTAATATTTTGTCTTGCCCATTCACCCTCTGGCACACATACACGATCCATGTCTCAAGGCTTAAAAATCATTCTTTAACCGGTCTCCTCCCCTTCATCTACACTGATTGAAGTGGATTTAGCAGGTGACATCAATAAGGGATCATAGCTTTCACCTGGATTCACCTGGTCAGTGTATGTCATGGAAAGAGCACGTGTTCCTAATGTTTTGTACACTCAGTGTGTATGTGTATATATAACTTGCTTCTCTCTTTCTTGGTTCCTCTATCTCTGTATCCCATCTCAATTCCTTACTCCAACCCCTGCCCAATCTACCCTCTTTGTCATACCATTTTAAATATTTATTCTTTACACCCCTCCCCATTTCTTCCCATCTCTTTTGATGGGGCGGCGCACAATTGGCCCAGCGTCGTCCAGGGTAGCGGAGGGAATGGCCGGCAGGGATGTAGCTCAGTTGGTAGAGAATGGCGTTTGGAACGCCAGGGTTGTTGGTTCGATTCCCACGGGGGGCCAGTATAAAAAAAAAAAGAGCGTCTGCTAAATGACTAAAATGTAAATGTAAACTCTCACCGTCTCCCTCCCTCCCTCGTGTCTGTCTGTAGCTGATAAACTGGAGGAGGGGATAGAGTGCACCAATAACGTCACCCTGATGGAGGCAGGGGCAGAGCCCTGCACAAGTACCTATGCCAACTGGCTGGTGGTCATTTTATTGGTCATCTTCCTGCTGGTCACCAACATCCTCCTGGTCAACCTGCTCATTGCCATGTTCAGGTAACGGACCCTCTCAGTCTGTCCCTCTTTCTCTCTCTGTCCCTCTTTCTCTCTATGTCCCTCTTTCTCTCTCTGTCCCTCTTTCTCTCTCTGTCCCTCTTTCTCACGCTGTCCCTTTTTCACTCTCACCATCTTTCACTCTCTGTCCCTCTTTCACTCTCTCACCATCTTTCTTTCTCTCTCTGTCCTTCTTTCTCTCTGTTCCTCTTTCTCACACTGTCCCTCTTTCACTCTCTAACCATCTTTCTCTCTCTTTCCCTCTTTCTCTCTCTTTCCCTCTTTCACTCTCTGTCCCTCTTTCCCATCTAGCACCCCCCCCCCCCATATCCCTGTTTCACTCTCTTTGTGTTCCCCTTGAGAGATCATCACTCATTCAATAGGCCTCTTTAATCCGTGGGCTGAATTCCTCTTATTTTATCTAGTTCCTCACTGTCTCTTCAATAGTGTTGTTGGATTAAATTAATCAACTTGATTTAATTTGTGAGTGTCTTATTTGATACTAGCCCTGCATGTTTGAGTGCCATATATTTTTCTGGCTCTGCTTTCATGTGTGTCATTGGGGCCCAAAACGCCATTAACCAAAAAGTATAATAAAACCAATAATTTGTTATATGAGCAAGAGTCACCTATTCCGATATTCTGCCTAGTAACCATTTCTCTGTCTCGCTCTCCTTTCTCCCTTCCTGCAGTTACACATTCTCCAAAGTGCAGGAGCACAGTGACACCTACTGGAAGTTCCAGCGCTACAACTTGATCGCGGAATACCACTCTAGACCCTGTCTGGCACCACCCTTCATCATCCTCTCCCACCTTCACCTCTTCATCAAGAGACACATCCGCAGGATCCCCTCCGTCAAGATCAAACACTTTGGTGAGAGAGGGAGGGAGGGAGAGAGGGAGACTGGGGGAGGGAGGGAGACAGAGGAAGGGAGACCAATGATCAGATAAGTCACTTCAAGTATTGAACTTGAAGTATTTTAGAGTCCTCTTCCATTGTCCTTCAAGAGTGTTTTTCTCATTTTCTCTTCTTCCCATTTTCTTTGTTCTTCCCTCTTTTCCCCTCCTCCAGTTCTGGATATCCGTGGTAGGCAGGCCAGTAGACTGAACACATGGGAGGCCATCCAGAAGGAGAATATACTGTCTGCCCAGAACAAACGAGAGCGAGAGAAAGACTCAGAGAGACTCAAACGCACCTCTGTCAAGTGAGACATCTCTCCATCTCTCACCCTCGGCCACTTATTTATGTCATAGACTAAATGCCAGATTCATTTAACAGCTTCAGTTAACAGCTCGGCTTGATCTGGCCTATAAATAGAATAGTTGAGATGCTGTAGATTGATTGTCTTCCTGTGTTAGGGATCGAGTCAATTACATTTTAAATTCATGAATCAAAATAATGAATACACTTCCTAAATTGACTGAGAAGTGATAAGTGAATTGACCACTAACCTGTGTTGCGGTTGTGTCTGAAGGGTGGACAGTGTCCTAAAGCAGATGGCAGAGATCCGGGACCACGGCCGTAGGCTCAAAATGCTGGAGACAGAGGTCAGTGTCAGCCTGGGCTGCTGCCCGCAGCTCTCACACACAACCTGCTTTATCTGCCCAGTGGCAAAGAGACACGTACCTGAAGTTTCAGTAGTCCTTAAGTGTGTGTGTGTCTGTGCACGCACGTGTGTTCCTTAGTGTGTATTCGTAAGTGTGTGTACATGACGGGGGCTCAATGCGCCTCCCCAGGGTTTCTCCCTCAACATTTGGACTGCAGCTGTTGTATCTGCCTGCTCAGCACTGTATAGAGTCCATCCGTCATGGTCACCCCTCTCACCCTCCCTCTCTCCCCCCTCTCTCTTTTCCCCCTCTTTCACTCGCTCTCTTTCTCTCTCTCTCTCTTTTTCTCTCTCTTCTCTTTCGTTCCCAGTTGGAGTACTGTTCTAGTGCCCTCTCCTGGATGGTGCAGGCTCTCTCTCAGAGTAACTTGATAAAGCCCACATGTCCTCCGCCCGCTCTCCGAGGTAAGGTTGCATACAGATATATGTAATACACATGATATAGGTTACATACAGATATATGTAATAGATATATGATATAGGTTACATATTATGTAATGTTGCCTCCTACCTCCAAGAGACATTTCCAGTCAATTGTATTACTTGGTTTTTGTACTAATTCCAGTTTCTGTTGTGTTTTCTCTTTCAGATCAGACTCTCCAACTAGCTGACCCAAGTGATGGAGAATAGTGAAATCTAGACACATGTGTACAGTAAGGGAAAAAAGTATTTGATCACCTGCTGATTTTGTACGTTTGCCCACTGACAAAGAAATGATCAGTCTATAATTTTAATGGTAGGTTTATTTGAACAGTGAGAGACAGAATAACAACAACAAAATCCAGAAAAACACGTGTCAAAAATGTTATAAATTGATTTGCATTTTAATGAGGGAAGTAAGTATTTGACCCCCTCTCAATCAGAAAGATTTCTGGCTCCCAGGTGTCTTTTATACAGGTAACGAGCTGAGATTAGGAGCACACTCTTAAAGGGAGTGCTCCTAATCTCAGCTTGTTACCTGTATAAAAGACACCTGTCCACAGAAGCAATCAATCAATCAGATTCCAAACTCTCCACCATGGCCAAGACCAAAGAGCTCTCCAAGGATGTCAGGGACAAGATTGTAGACCTACACAAGGCTGGAATGGGCTACAAGACCATCGCCAAGCAGCTTGGTGAGAAGGTGACAACAGTTGGTGCGATTATTCGCAAATGGAAGAAACACAAAAGTCCTGTCATTCTCCCTCAGCCTGGGGCTCCATGCAAGTTCTAACCTCGTGGAGTTGCAATGATCAAGAGAACAGTGAGGAATCAGCCCAGAACTACACGGGAGGATCTTGTCAATGATCTCAAGGCAGCTGGGACCATAGTCACCAAGAAAACAATTGGTAACACACTACGCTGTGAAGGACTGAAATCCTGCAGCGCCCGCAAGGTCACCCTGCTCAAGAAAGCACATATACAGGGCCGTCTGAAGTTTGCCAATGAACATCTGAATGATTCAGAGGAGAACTGGGTGAAAGTGTTGTGGTCAGATGAGACCAAAATCGAGCTCTTTGGCATCAACTCAAATCGCAGTTTTTGGAGGAGGAGGATTGCTGCCTATGACCCCAAGAACACCATCCCCACCGTCAAACATGGAGGTGGAAACATTATGCTTTGGGGGTGTTTTTCTGCTATGGGGACAGGACAACTTCACCGCATCAAAGGGACGATGGACGGGGCCATGTACCGTCAAATCTTGGGTTAGAACCTCCTTCCCTCAGCCAGGGCATTGAAAATGGGTTGTGGATGGGTATTCCAGCATGACAATGACCCAAAACACACAGCCAAGGCAATGAAGGAGTGGCTCAAGAAGAACCACATTAAGGTCCTGGAGTGGCCTAGCCAGTCTCCAGACCTTAATCCCATAGAAAATCTGTGGAGGGAGTTGAAGGTTCGAGTTGCCAAACGTCAGCCTCGAAACCTTAATGACTTGGAGAAGATCTGCAAAGAGGAGTGGGACAAAATCCCTCCTGGTGGCCAACTACAAGAAAAGTCTGACCTCTGTGATTGCCAACAAGGGTTTTGCCACCAAGTACTAAGTAATGTTTTGCAGAGGGGTCAAATACTTATTTACCTCATTAAAATGCAAATCAATTTATAACATTTTTTACATGCTTTTTTCTGGATTTTTGTTTTGTTATTCTGTCTCTCACTGTTCAAATAAACCTACCACTAAAATTATAGATTGATAATGTCTTTGTCAGTGGGCAAACGTACAAAATCAGCAGGGGATCAAATACTTTTTTCCCTCACTGTACACACACACACACACACACACACAAAATCACTGTCACTCAGGGCCAAAGATTGTCAAGAAATGCCAAAGCCGGACTCGATGTTCATTCATCCATCATTTCAATGTCCTTTTATAAACTTTGATCATTTGAACTGCTGCCATTTTGTATGTGGACCATTGTTGCTCTTCTATGTTACACCTGTTGTTCTAGAAATCTTGTTCCTGTGGGTTCTAGAATGGATGGGCGTCTGTTCTTAATGTAAGATGTACAGACATTTGTAAAAGTGCAATTCAAATTTCTCTACCCCCATAATGACATGACCAAGTACAAAAGCATTCAACCTGACACGATCACAAAAACATACATTGTTTGTATGTTGCTTTTTGGTTTTGCACTCGAAGACTCTCCACTAAGGGCTATATTCAATCAGTTCTGCCTTAATCCGCGATAACCGACAACTGCATAGCAGTTTCATTGTTTTTATTTAGGCGATATCAGAGCTGTAACTGTGTTGGAGCTGTCAAATCAGAAAACTGCTCCCTGCTTTACATCACTACACCGACCACGCACGTGCGTCTGTTTGCACCATCGTGAGCATGTTGATTTTGTCTATCCCCGCCAGACGCAATCAGGACAAAATAGCAATAGGGGGAGCAGAATGGGGGAGAACACAAGACTGGTAGTAGACATGAGGAAGGTCGTTACATTTATGACAGCAGCAATCACTTGCACAGAAAAACTGCTTAAACCTACTTTAGATTTTGTAATACAAGGTTATGTTGCAGTCCGTAGAGATAGGGTGGGAGGGGGAGGATTGGACTGAGGAGATGGATATTTGGGGAAGTGGAGTGGGTTTCAGGAGTTGATTGAACAGTAGCTGTCTCAGGTTGATCTAAATTCAGATATAGAAACAGTGAATGATGGAGTAAGAGGAGAAATAGTAGGGGCTGTAAGGCAGGTGATTCCTATGGGGACAGGGGGAGAAAGAATAACGCTGTTCCCTGGTGGAGTGAAGAGTGTAGAGAAGCAGTGAAGAGTAGAAACAGGCCTATCAGAATGTTGAAAAGGTCCCATAATTACCAGCACCTGATTCAGTATAAACAAGCACAAGCAGTAGTAAGGAGGGTCATTAGGACAGCTAAAACAGAGTGTTGGCACAGGTTCTGTGGAAACATAGGCAGGATCACTCTTGTGGGAGAGGTATGGGGGATGATTAAGGGGATGAGTGGGGTCAGACGAGATTGTTGCAGTGAGAGATATGGAAAAGGCAGATATGTTAGCCTAGGCATTTGTGAAGGTGCACAGCTCAAATAATCTGAGAAGAGGGGCAATGTGGGAGAGAGAGGGTCAGAGGAGAACATTTGGGGGTCGTGGATCAGAGAGAGATGGTGGGAGATGCGTTGAATGGCCCTTTCACGTTGGCTGAGATGACGAGAGCATTAGCTAAAGCTGGGGTAGCATCTCCTGGGAAGGATGAGATATGTTACATCATGCAATGGGAAAAGTATTGGGCCTTTACAATAATATGTGGCAGGAAGGGAAACTGCCTGGAAGTTGGAAGCAGGCTGTAGTGGTGCCAATACGGAAACCAGGGAAAGATCCTACTAGTCCTTCAAGTTATAGGCCGATTAGCGTTGACATCTCATGTATCCAAACGTATTATAACGGAAAGGCTGACTTACTTTCTGGAGAGTAGAGGACTAATGTCACCAGATCAAAGTGGGTTCAGGAAAGGCAGGGGAACGATGGATCCTGTACTGTGCCTTGAGTCAGTCATACAGAAGGCACAGGCAAATAAGGAGGTGGTGGTAGCCGTTTTCTTCGATGTAGAGAAGGCCTACTTATCAAGCTGGATATCATGGGGGTTGGAGGAAGGGTTTTTAACTGGATAAATGATTAAATTTTTGGCCGATCAATACAAGTGAGGGTGGGGAGCTCTATGTCAGAAAGCTATGAGATAGATAATGGTACCCCCCAGGGAAGTATCATTTGTCCTTTGTTGTTCTCCAATATGATTGACATTCTCCCAGGTGAGATCTTATATTGGGAGGTCATTGTTTGCGGATGATGGGGCACTGTGGAATAGAGGGAGAAACATTACCCACACAGCCAGGAGAGTTCAAGAAGCAATCAGTGAAGTTGAGCAGTGGTCCCTCATGTGGGGCGTCAAGTTGTCAGTTGAGAAAATGCAGACAGTTTTTTCTAGAAGGAAGGTTGCGGAGGAAATATACTTGAAATTGTATGGAAGGAATCTGGAGAGGGTGGGAGTGTTTAGGTTCCCGGGGGTCTGGTTTGGCACTTGAATGACATGGGCAGAGTATATTAAAACCTCTTAATGATCGGACCCTTTTTTTCAATTTTCGCCTAAAATGACATACCCAAATCTAACTGCCTGGAATTGCATTGAAAATGCTATATATAGTGCTGTTAAGGTCATCAATGGATTGTGGAAGTGTAGCATATGGATCAGCAGCTCAGACATCTTTAAAAAAGCTAGATGTAATCCAGGCCCAAGCCCTAAGAATATTTTGTGGAGCACTCAGGACCTCCCTGGTGGCAGCGATGCAGGTAGAGTTGGGAGAGATGCCGGTAAAGTTAAGAAGAAAACAGCTAACCATGACATACTGTGTAAATCTACATGGACATAAGGTTACACATCCTACAAAAACGGTGCTCCTAGTGTTCTGGAACATAAACGAAATCTGAATACAAGATTTGGGTGGATAGGCAATGGTATGGCGAGAGAGATGGGGTTGTTTGGGAGGAAATTTTGTCCCTCTGGTTCTTCCTGCTATCCCATCTTGGTTGCTCCCTCAGCCAGTGATAGATCTAGGGTTGCTTGAGAGGGTAAACGCTGTTGAGGAAGGAGTAGATTCAGTTCTAAGTGAATATCTGAGAACACTGTTGTGTTGAGTAAAAGTTGCTAGTCATTGCTGATAAACAAAGGAGTCCGCTCATACTGAACCTTGATCATAAGTTTATTCATATCACAAGCTTTCAGCATGAGTTACAGGTGTCAAGATCACCCGGAGAGCAACGTCCCAGATTGCAATGGCTGCTCTAACCTCTTCTTCGTCCTGCATATACTTATAAACAATGCAAAAATATGGGTTGCTCCCTCTGCTGTCCAATCACCTGTCTCCCCTGGGGCGTCACCCTACAAATGGCTACTTTTGAACTAGAATAAACATTCTTTCAGTTCCACTTAAAAACCATTAACAAAGACATAATCCTAATACACTACAACACTATGATGCTTTTTTGATTATATTCACAGATGGATCTAAGGACCCAAAACCAGGGAAGACGGGTACACTTTTTAAAATATTTGTTTTAAAAAAATGTAGGAGGGTAGATCAGCTTTAATATTGCAGATAGATTGTAACTTCCATCAATGTAATTGTCTGCATCACTTCCAATCCCCCATATGTTTTTTTTCTCGCAAATATATATATACATACATATATATATACATATATATACATACATACATACAGTTGAAGTCGGAAGTTTACATACACCTTAGCCAAATACATTTAAACTTAGTTTTTCACAATTGCTGACATTTAATCCTAGTAAAGATTCCCTGTCTTAGGTTAGTTAGGATCACCACTTTATTTTAAGAATGTGAGATGTCAGAATAATAGTAGAGAGAATGATTTATTTAAGCTTTTATTTCTTTCATGACATTCCCAGTGGGTCAGAAGTTTACATACACTCAATTAGTATTTTTTAGCATTGCCTTTAAATTGTTTAACTTGGGTAAAACATTTTTGGTAGCCTTCCACAAGCTTCCCACAATAAGTTGGATGAATTTTGGCCCATTCCTCCTGACAGAGCTGGTTTAACTGAGTCAGGTTGGTAGGCCTCCTTGCTCGCACACGCTTTTTCAGTTCTGCCCACACATTTTCTATAGGATTGAGGTCAGGGCTTTGTGATGGCCACTCCAATACCTTGACTTTGTTGTCCTTAAGCCATTTTGCCACAACTTTGGAAGTATGCTTGGGGTCGTTGTCCATTTGGAAGACCCATTTGCGACCAAGCTTTAACTTCCTGACTGATGTCTTGAGATGTTGCTTCAATATATCCACATAATTTTCCTTCCTCATGATGCCATCTATTTTGTGAAGTGCACCAGTCCCTCCTGCAGCAAAGCACCCCCACAGCATGATGCTGCCACCCCCGTGCTTCACGGTTGGGATGGTGTTCTTCGGCTTGCAAGCAACCCCCCTTTTCCTCCAAACATAATGAGGGTCATTATGGCCAAACAGTTCTATTTTTGTTTCATCAGACCAGAGGACATTTCTCCAAAAAGTACGATATTTGTCCCCATGTGCAGTTACAAACCGTAGTCTGGCTTTTTTAAGGCGGTTTTGGAGCAGTGGCTTCTTCCTTGCTGAGCAGCCTTTCAGGTTATGTCAATATAGGACTCGTTTTACTGTGGATATAGATACTTTTGTACCTGTTTCCTCCAGCATTTTCACAAGGTCCTTTGCTGTTGTTCTGGGATTGATTTGCACTTTTCGCACCAAAGTATGTTCATCTCTAGGAGACAGAACACGTCTCCTTCCTGAGCGGTATGATGGCTGCGTGGTCCCATGGTGTTTATACTTGCGTACTATTGTTTGTACAGATGAACGTGGTACCTTCAGGCATTTGAAAATTGCTCCCAAGGATGAACCAGACTTGTGGAGGTCTACTATTTTTTTTCTGAGGTCTTGGCTGATTTCTTTTGATTTTCCCATGATGTCAAGCAAAGAGGCAATACGTTTGAAAGTAGGCCTTGAAATACATCCACAGGTACACCTTCAATTGACTAAAATTATGTCAATTAGCCTACCAGAAGCTTCTAAAGCCATTACATAATTTTTTTGAATTTTCCAAGCTGTTTAAAGGCACAGTCAACTTAGTGTATGTAAACTTCTGACCCACTGGAATTGTGATACAGTGAATTATAAGTGAAATAATCTGTCTGTAAACAATTGTTGGAAAAATTACTTGTGTCATGCACAAAGAAGATGTCCTAACCGACTTGCCAAAACTATAGTTTGGTAACAAGAAATGTGTGGAGTGGTTGAAAAACGAGTTTTAACTTCAACTGTATATGTCGTTACAAAAACATTATATAGAGAGTTACAAAAAATATATATGGGGGATTGGAAATGATGCAATGTATCTGCAATATTAAAGCTGATCTACCCCCTAAAACAATAAAACTATAAAATAATAATACATTAATATATATATATATACAGTGCCCTCCACTATTATTGGCACCCCTGTTTAAGATGTGGTCGAGGACTTCCAAAAATTCTCCTTTTTTTTAAACAACATAGAACCCAAATGCAAAAAAAGAGAAAAATCCAACCTTTTATTTAAGTACATTACTTTGGTGGTAAAAAAAAAAATCACACATTTAGAAAAAAAAAACTTGAAATCATGTGTCCCACAATTATTGGCACCCCTAATAATTCAGCTGAACATTTTTATTGATTTTTTTAAAAATATATTTTTCTGTAGTTGCTAAAGTTGGTCAGGGTATCTAGGAACTTTTAATTAGTAATTCATGACTTCCTGTTTCCCTGGGGTATAAATATGATGTGACACAGAGGCCTAATTCTCTTACCCATTTGTCAACATGGCAAAGACAAGAGAACACACCATTCAAGTAAGGCAGATTTGTGTCGACCTTCATAAGTCAGGCAATGGCTACAAGAAAATAGCCACTCGCCTTAACTTGCCCGTATCTACAGTCAGAGGAATCATTAAGAAGTTTAAAACAACTGGAACAGTGACAAACAAGGCTGGAAGAGGTCCCATGTTTATCTTGCCACAACGCACAGTGAGGAGGATGGTAAGAGAAGTAAAAAAAAGTCCTAAGCTCACTGTAACATAATTGCATCAAAGAGTGGCATCTTGGGGTCACAAAGTCTCCAAAACAACCATCAGACGCTCTCTACATGCCAACAAGCTGTTTGGGAGGCATGCAAGGAAAAAGCCTTTTCTCACTAACACTCACAAACGTAAACGTCTGGAGTTTGCTAAGCGGCACTGGGACTTCAACTGGGATCGTGTGCTTTGGTCAGATGAGACTAAGATTGAGCTTTTTGGCAACAAACACTCTAAGTGGGTCTGGCGTAAAACAAAAGATGAGTATGCCGAAAAGCACCTCATGCCCACCGTGAAGTATGGTGGAGGATCTGTGATGCTGTGGGCCTGTTTCTCTTCCAAAGGCCCTGGGAACCTTGTTAGGGTGCATGGCATTATGAACGCTTTGAACTACCAGGACATTTTAAATAAAAACCTGATGGCCTCTGCCAGAAAGCTGAAGATGGGTCGTCATTGGGTCTTTCAGCAGGATAATGATCCAAAACATGTGGCAAAATCTACAAAATCTACGAATGGTTCAGCAGTCACAAACTCAAGGTCCTCCCATGGCCATCTCAGTCCCCAGACCTCAACCCAATCGAAAACCTGTGGGGCGAGCTAAAGAGGAGAGTGCATAAGAGAGGACCCAGGACACTGGATGATCTAGAAAGATTGTGCAAAGAAGAATGGTCAAAGATCCCTCTCTCTGTGTTCTCCAATCTTGTGAAATGTTATAGGAGGAGATTAAGTGCTGTCTTGTTGGCAAAAGGGGGTTGTACAAAGTATTAACATCAGGCGTGCCAATAATTGTGGGACACATGATTTCAAGTTTTCTTTTTTTCTAAATGTGTGATTTTTTTTTTTTACACCAAAGTAATGGACTTAAATAAAAGGTTGGATTTTTCTCTTTTTTTGCATTTGGGTTCTATGTTGTTTTAAAAAAAAAGAGCATTTTTGGAAGTCCTCGACCAAATCTTAAACAGGGGTGCCAATAATTGTGGAGGGCACTGTATATCTTTTTTTTAAATATCTGTTCCTTTATTATTTTCCCCTAACCCTACCACGCCTCTCCTAATTGGAGTAAACTAATGGACAACAACACTTAGGCTTTTACTTCCAGTTTATACATACTATATACATTTTACGGACACTATATTTTACAATAGTTAATAATAATAATAATCTTTTGTTTGTTTTTAATCTCATCCTTCAGCTACCCTCAACCCCTACCATCTATCTCTGAAGACCATCCAGTTTTGATTTCTATTTGCCAACTGTGCTGTTTCACAAAAGTTCTGAACGTATATACATTTTACGGACACAGTATATTTTACATTAGTTATCTTGTTTTTTTGTTATTTTTAGTCCCACCCTTCAGCTCCTCTCAACCGCTCCCATCTCTAGCTCTGAACACCATGCAGTTTTGATTTATATTTGCCATATTTGTTTCAACTGTGCTGTGATGTTTCACAAAAGTTATGAACCTTTCTATTCTCATAGTTTCTACAGATAGTAAATTAAAGAAACATTTTTGCTAAGTTTATTATTATACTATTGATCGATTGACTATTACTTTTCAAATCACCCAGCAGTGCTATTTGCAGAGTTAGCTCCAGGTAAATGTTGCAATTCTTCAGCCATTCCTGAACCTGTGAACAAAAACAAGCCACATATGGACTGTACCAAAACAAATGATCTAATGATTCTGTCTCTCTCCCTCTCTGTCATGGATGCCATGGTTATCCTTAGTTTGACGATGTAATCCACTGACAGGTGTTTTTATACAACAGCCTTCTGTGTTCTCTTTTCGACTCTCCGCATTTGGCAATCATTTACCTGCTTCCACCGGGCTTTCCACAGATTTCAAAACTTGGTCAACTTCTTCCGTGACAACAACACTGTTTATCGCCATTTCTTCCCCATCACTGTCATCAGAAGACTCTATAACGTCTGCTTCAATTAAAATGTTTTTACTTAAATCAGGGATTTCCTCATCGTCTGATTCATTTTCAGGGTCAGAAAGAGTCAGCATGGCACGATCGTCCTCCAGAAAGTAGTCCATCACAACTTTTTCTCACTGATCTTTGTCGATAGCACCTGTTAACTTCAGGGCAGCAATGTTGAGAGCAGTAGCAACACTTTTTCTGTTCTTCATGATATAAAAAAAAGCAGCAGTAGAAAGGATTATCTACACATACTGAGCAGCTCATGTTATAGACAGAAGCATGCTACACGGCAGACAAATCTCTTGGCATGTCCAGCCCATCCATTATCTCAGCCAATCATGGCTAGCGGGAAGGTTCCTGTATTTTTCCATGGCTAAACCAACTAGGCTCGTAATTTAACAATTATATTTGTATTTACAGATGGCATACAAGTTTGTTATTAAGGCACATGAAAGTTCACATGTTCCAGAAGGCATTTCTGCCAAAAAAGATAAATCAATTAATTGTGACTTTTTTTGCAGAGGTCTTAGTCGCGCAATTTTACATCTAACTAAGATGTTTGGTGCAGACAGCAGTATTTCTCAAGTGAAAACATGTGCATGAAAACTAGTCCTCTCTCGTTGAATGACAACAAACACTTAATTGAAGAATCCCGTCCATAGTTTCCACTCATGGTACTGTTGACCATTTACAGATAAAGGGGCATAGACTTAGGCTATTGAACTTCGACTTGCCTCAAGAAAAAATGTCATGAGCGCTAACAGCCTCCCCCCAAAAAATGCCGAACACCAAAACGAACAAAAACATCACAACATTTTGTCAGAATATATGTGCTAACTATTTTGACTGGGAAGCATGCGACACGCTTGATGACAGGCTTTACGCAGCTACACCTCCGACAACACCAAAACACCAGCTATGCGAGTATTGGCTATCACCGGTTAATGATTGATGTGATTGAATCTAGGCCTTGGTCCTCTAAAAAGTGTCCAGAGTGACACTTAAAAATTGTGCCTTTGAAGGAGTAAGATTGTTAAAGATGCAAATAAGATAAAGAGTTGCTACTATTGAGGATTTTGCTCCAAGATGTGTGTATGCATGTTGAATGGAATTTTAAAACTATGCAAACAAAATGTAACACCTTCTGTTATTATGTGTGTATTTTTTAAATGGGTAATGCTTTATTTGGATAGGTCGTGTAGAGCATCTACAGATGGACTATCTATCAGTAATATGTCAACTGCATGTCTGTTGACTTTCAACCCTCACCTGGACACAATGGCCCTCTGGGCCTGGCCTGTGAGAGGTTAAATCTGGATGTGACAGGCCTGCCTCTCTGAGTCATTGAGACTATCCAGAGTGCTAGGGCTCCTTGTACATGCTCACTGTATGGAAACAAGTGGTGCGTTTTTGAGAAGTGGTGTGACCAAAAACAGATAATTCCTTACCAATGCTGTTTATCCAAGGTTTTATGCTTTTTGCAGAACCGTATGGACAGAGGGAATGCTTTCTCCACTGTTAAGATCTAGCCGCTATCTGGCCTGTCACGTGGGCTTCGACAATAACACGGTGGAAAAACACCCCTTGTTATGTTGTTTCATGAAAGGGGTGCGTCGCTTACTTCCAGTTTCCAAGCCTTTAGCCCCGTTTTGGGATCTGTCTATTGTGCTTGAGGCTATTTCACAGACGCCTTTTGAGCTGCTGGAAAGTGTGATGAAATATCTCTCCTCTAAGACCACTTTACTGGTCGCCCTTATGTCCGCAAAGCCAGTGAGTGAGCTGCATGCACAGTCAGTTCACCATTCGTGCCTACAGTTTGCCCTGGGTTTCCTTGTCGCCCAACCCCGCCTTTATGCTTAAGGTCAGCGGCAATTACATTTGTTTTGTCTTGGAGCTTGTGGCTTTCCACCCGCCGCCCTTCCAGTACACGTATTGCGCATATACTTGGATTGAACGAGAGCTTTGCGCAAGAGCGACAGCTCTTTGTGTCCTGGGCACCTCCCTGCTAGGGGAGGCCCTTCTCTCATCAACAGTTATCACATTGGATTGTGGAAGTTATTATATTGGCCTATAATAGCAAGGGGTTACAGCCTCTGGAGGGCCTGAGGGCTCACTCCACCAGAGGTATGGATACAGTACCTCTTGGGCACTATTCATGGGCATCTCCTTACAGGATATTTGCGATGCAGCTTGTCGGGCATCCCCCACAGGAGGCTGCTGAAGGGAGGATGGCTCATAAGTGGCTGGAATGGAGTGAATGGAACACCATGTGTTTGATTAGTTTGATTACCATTCCATTCCAGCCATTACTGTGAGCCTGTCCTCCCCAAGGTTCCACTAACCTCCTGTGGCATCCCCTCATACTTTTATGAGGTTCTACTGGCTTGACATCACTGCACCTTCTTTGGCGCATACTGTCCTCAGTGTCGGGCCTCTGAGGATTGATTGTTGAGACTACCTGGCTTCGGAGAGCATGTTTGCGGTAAGGGAGTTGGCTCTATCCCACGTGAGATATCGAAAACAAATCATTGAAAGAGAACTCAAGGTTACTTACGTAACCTAGGTTATCTGATATGAGTGAGATAGCTCACTGCATACCCCTACTCGCAAGAGGTGTGAGGAAGTTCAGCATGGTTGAGAATGATCAGAGGCGGGCAATTGGTCCTTATAATGAAGGGAGGGGCTCACCTCCGACAGACATGTGTAATTGGTTCTTTGAGCTTCTGAGATTGGGGTGAATCCCACGTGAGATATCTCACTCATAATATCAGAGAACCTGGGTTACGCAAGTAACCGTACGTTTTAATTTTTGTTATTAATATAATTGCATATAAACCATTGTTGCTAAGACTTTCTTTGTTGCTTTTTCTTTGGGTAGCGGGTAGTTTGTGAGTGTTACGAACAAACTACTTCAGGGAGCGACGTCCCTGCCCTACGCCAGTCACAGGCTCAGCTGGCCCTACTGTTAGTACCTGTTAAGGGCCCATCCCAAGGTTATGCTGTCCACTAACTACCTTGGAGCGCCTTGGAGCTTATGGTTACCACACCATTGGAAAGTTTGAGCCTGTAATCTTCACTATTGGTGGCGATGAGAGTGAATTTGACGTTGTTGCCCCTACTCTGTCTCTGGAGGAGTTTTACAGATCTGTTGTGGATTTCACCAAGAGCTGGGATGAGACTAATGAGGGAGTATTACAGCAAACTGGTTGGAATGAGGGATGCACAATAAATGTGAATATTGGTGAAAAGGACAGCAACATGTAAGTAGAACCAGTACATTTCTCGTTCTCTCCCATTGTCAGGGCTGCAAATGTAGTGAGGCTTTCAGTTAGCAGGTTTATAAATGTAAGTATTACATTATGACTGATGGCCACTAGCTGGCAGAAGTACCCAACAACTAAAACGGTTGTGTTTTATGTCTCATTATCTTAATGTTGAATATCAAAGAGTTCTGCTAACCAGGTCATCAGGCCCTGAACCTTTCACTGCTGCTTGTAGGGTTCTCAACGTGCATCGGGTAAAAACTGAGCTAGTCTCCCTCCTACCTAAAAATCCAGTATTGGTGAATTTTTGTTGAAGTTGGTTTGTATATTGCCCTCCTAATGTTGGCATTAGCAGAAATGGTTCCTGAGGCAAAGTGACTGTGACAATCATTCTGTGCTAGGGGGTCGGTCAAGTGGGTGCCCCTGTCCTTCATTAGCAGAGTGCTTCATTAGCCCAGCTAGCTGCCTGTACCAAATGCCATTGATTTCCCTGGGCCTCATTAAGATTAGTTATAAAGATGCCCATTAAGTCTATGGTTGTGATTAAATTTGCGATCAGCTCTCCAAAGCAATAAACAGGAGTGACAAGTGATTAAATATGACTTAGCCTATGGTCAGAGACAACAAGCTGCTAGGTGGAATAAGGGATAGGCTGATTACCACTGGGTGGCTGTAAGCACTGGCTGGTTAGTCACGCCGTCATGGCTGAGAGCAAGTCCCCCTATTCAACAGCAGTCTCCCAGGCACCTGCTATCTAACTAGTCCTCATTGTCTCAGAGGTTTGTAAAGGCACAGACAATACATTGTGCAGTATGTGGCTGCCCACTGGGCAAAAACTGGTTGAATCAACGTTGTTTCCTCGTTCATTTCAACAACAAAAAAAGTAATGCAATGATGTTGAATCCACGTGGGAAACTAATTGGATTTGCAAAAAGTCGTCAAAGTAAGGGAATTTCAATTTTTGCATCCAACTTTTAACCTAAATACAATGACATGGTGAAATGTTTTGTTGATTTCAAGTTTAATTCACATTAGTTGACAACTCAACCAAATGTAAATCAAAACTAGATGTTGAAATAATGTCTGTGCCCAGTGGCAGGTAAGTTCCTATCTATAGTAGATGTTATTTGTCATGGCCTGATGAGATGAACAAATCCTTCATTAATTCTGACAAACTACAGGTGAGTTCTATTGAATAGTGGAATTATTTTGGTTTCAGACATGAAGGACGAACTGCTGCCAAGGTGAGTCACAAACAGGGAGAAATTGAAATAGTGTAGATGTGAATAACGGATGATTTCCAGGAGTATGACCCAAGTTTGAACTTTTTCTTCGATCCCAAGCTGGCAACAAATGGCAGACATTCTGATAAACAGGAAATAAACAGAGCTTTGATACCTTAAGCTGTCTTCGGATAGGAAATTCTATTGTGGTACCAATATCGGTATGTGGACACCCCTTCAAATGAGTGGATTTGGCTATTTCAGCCACACCCGTTGCTGACAGGTGTATAAAATTGAGCACACAACCATGCAATCTCTATAGACAAACATTGGCAGTAGAATGTCCTTACTGAAGAGCTCATTGACTTTCAACATGGCATCTTCATAGGATGCCACCTTTCCAACAAGTCAGTTAATCAATTTTCTGTCCTGCTAGAGCTGCCCCGGTCAAGTGCTGTTATTGTCTAGGAGCAACGGCTCAGCCGCAAAGTGGTAGGCCACACAAGCTCACAGAATGGGACCACCGAGTGCTGAAATGCGTGGCGTGTAAAAATCGTCTGTCCTCGGTTGCAACACTTACTACCGAGTTCCAAACTGCCTCTGGAAGCAGCATCAGCACAAGAACTGTTCGTCGGGAGCTTCATGAAATGGGCTTCCATGGCCGAGCAGCTGCACACAAGCCTAAGATCTCCATATGCAATGCCAAGCGTCGTCCGGAGTGGTATAAAGCTCGCCACCATTGGACTGAAGCAGTGGAAACACGTTCTCTGGAGTGATGAATCACGCTTAACCATCTGGCAGTCCGACGGACTAATCTAGGTTTGGCGGATGACAGGAGAACGCATTAATCTAAATTGTATGCTCAATTGACATCTTTGCCCATGTATCTTGGTGCGTTCTCACCAAGATCTTTTGCTAACACATTTTAAACCTGCCTACCCACTAACCTAAGTGAGAAGAATCTATACAGGTAACAAAGTTCCTTAATTAC
The DNA here is from genome assembly GCF_964263955.1 of Coregonus lavaretus. Taxonomy (NCBI): domain Eukaryota; kingdom Metazoa; phylum Chordata; class Actinopteri; order Salmoniformes; family Salmonidae; genus Coregonus; species Coregonus lavaretus. Next base: position 25,791,755 of record NC_140015.1, on the reverse strand, counting down.
ACATCCATCAACCTAATCAATGTGCAAATATTCTCAGGTCACCGTCTGCTGTCAGATTGCTTTTTCTGGCAATACTCTACAAGTAAATCAAGTGCACACAAAATTCACTCTATCAGCAGCGGGAGTTAAATTAACTGCATAACATTTCTGTTTTGTAGGACGTTGTCATCCATAAATAATATGATTTGTAGATCCTGGGGATGAACACTAATATTATAAGACACTTGTATTAACGGAACAACAGTGCACCCAGAGGGAAGACGCAGACACAGCTCTTGATACATACAGAGCAAATAGCTGGCAGGAGTTCCTGGAGTGTGCTTATGCAAAATAGAACCTGACCAGCAGCACAAAATGGCTTTCAAGTGAATTATCTCCCTCAGCTGTGTGAGTCTGTCTACTAGTACCGCTCTGCTTGGAGGACTCCTCTGGTGTTCTGACTGTTGTTATCACTGGGAGCTGAGAGGGAGAACAATTCAGTGCACATTAAGTCTGTGTAGGAGAGATGTCAGAGTGAAATAGGATATCCCCTTTACATTTATAACACCACAACATACTGTAGGCCTCCTGCAGGAGTTGTCAGAGTCTAAGGCACTCTGCCAACTGATGTATTTTCCCAAGCTCCCACAACTCTCCACAAACCACAAGTACTGTATGACAGAGTATTATGCTAGTGGTCTGCACGATGGATCCTCTTTCAAACCTATGAAGAAATGAGTGATAAGTCTACACAAAAAGGCACACCCGACAGGACACCGCAGCAAAAACCTTTTTTTATCGTTTCACATTAAAAACATGTACTGTATGCTACATCACAAAATGAAAAAGCAGTCCTGCAATAACAATAGAAACCAAAAGAGAAGAAACAACCAGTGGCATTTTCACTGAGACCCAGTATGTGTCCTATAGTAGTGTACCTATCTCCATGGACAGATCAATACAGTAGGTGAGATGCAGGGGCGGACTGGGACCAGAAATCTGCTCTCGCATTTGTAATATACCAGCCCATTTTTTTCCTTGAGGTCCCCACACCGGTCCATATTTTTCCTCAAGGTCAGATAATCATTTTGCGAGAAAAAAAATTGAGTTAGACAGGCCCACTACGCTAAAAATTAACCGCCCCTGGAGATGGCGGAGATCACTGCTAAAGGAGACATGCTAAGCCATACATGAGAGATTAGATTACACACAGCAGGTCAACAACAGACAGGAAATCATAGTTCAAACAGTCTCACAAAGCACTTGGAGTTCATTCCCACTTGTACTGTACATTATAATGATGACACAGTACAAATATATTTTTTTTTTGTCACATACACCGGATAGGTGCAGTGAAATGTGTTGTTTTACAGGGTCAGCCATAGTAGTACGGCACCCCTGGAGCAAATTAGGTTTAGCTGCCTGACTCAAGGGCACATCGACAGAGTTTTCACCTTGTCGGCTCGGGTATTCAAATCAGCAACCTTTCGGTTAGCGGCCCAACACTCTAACCGCTAGGCTACCTGCCGCCTGTCTGAATAATCATGGCTAATTGATATGCTACTCTGGATGGATGTACTCGTTAAATCATAGTGATGCAATATGGGCCCTTTTAGTGTGATGGCACTAGATTGGAGGGGCATTAAAGAAACAAAGTACAAACCAAATTATTTTTTAGATGAACAAGTCAGCGTTTCATGTCAGGGCTTTGGTTAGTCTTTTGTCACTTTTGAGAACAGAACAACACCTCCTGGGCTCTCACACCAACCATGGTTTGGTGATTTTAATTTTAACTGGTTATTAAATGTGTTTAGTTGGGGGCTATGAGCATCATCAGTGGATCATCTATTTACAAAATATTTGGCTTAAAATCACCTACAATTTGACAAAGCTTGTGTCTTTCAGTCAGAGATGGACAATAGTCCCGGCAAACTGCAGAGTGTGCAGGGTACCGTTTCTGCAGACGACAGTTCTTACATGTTGGTCTTGATTAGTTGAATCAGTTGTGTTAGTGTTATCCTGCTCTGTTACCAGATCTTTATTTGCTTCAAATCAAAATGTCAACCAGTCATAAGTCGGTTCATGTAAGTCCATCTTCAATAATAATGTCCACTGTAGAAAGGACAGGACACTTGTACCCGCTTTGGTTTTTCGTACCACAACACCAATATTAACACCACAATACAACACACCTTGTATCCTCAAATTAATCAGAAGATAATTTCCCCTCGTCTGAATCTACATCAGTGCAATTATTATCATCCTAATCATTATTTCCATTATTAAAACCGTGATTATCATGGAAATTCAGTTTAAATAGTCTCTATCTGGGCTATCTCCAGGTAATGGCCAGGTCCATTATCTAAAATCTGATGAGGTGGGAGTCCGTCAGGTCTCTCCAGACAACACACCCACATCATGCAGCTGAAATGAAACCAAACCTCCTCAGCATGTTAATTTATGAGCGACATTTGTACTCTGCTTGTATTCTGCCAGGCAAACAATGTCACACTCCACCTCTCTGGTTTTGGCTCAGCCTCAGTCATCAACGAGTACTTTTACCTCACTGAGGCGCTGCCGCCAAGAGGCAAGTGTTTAATAATTTACAAGAGTTTACACGTAGGAATATGGCACCTGTTTAATATGTTGTTAAGAAGCAGCTCAGTACCTTGCCTTCCCTCTGCATACTAACCTTGTGGTAAATGATAGGAGTGGAATCAATAGAACGGATGCATTAAACAACAAATTAAATAACTGAATGCAAAACAGTCATTTTGGAATTGATTCTTTAGAATGCTCATGTTTTTCCAATATGAATGCAAATACAGTCCCAACACCCCTTCCCCAAGATATACAACTCACCACCTAAGAAAACAGTGCATCAACAAAATGGAACTGCCTTCGATGGATGTGTCATATTAAATATGTTATAGAGAACCATGTTCAATCTATACATTCTATTTCTATAGCTGGCCTCGTCTCATTGGAGAGAGAGAGAGAGAGAGAGAATGAGAGAGACAGGGTAAATGTACAGTAAAGCAACACTGCAGTCCAGCGTCAGCCAATCAGCATCACCAAAGAGAGAAACCGTCTCCGAGAGGAAGCGGCGCATGCAACTTGGACAGTTCACAGTAACTGTTATGGTATAATGTCTGGCAGTACTGACCGATGGATGACTAGTGAATACACATGTCCTGTACAAAGATGAGTCCCTTCCCGTTAGGTTTACAGTATAGTCTGTCTGTTTGTGAACTGGAGAAGACCTATGAGTTGTCAGGTAGATGAGCACATGAGGAGGAGGGAGGGGAGGCGGCTGTCCTCCTCCAGCAGGACGGTAACAGTAACAGTTCCAGTAACAGAGAGCACCAGTAAGTCCAGGTGACAGCTCCTTAATCCCCATTAGTGCTGCAGTGACTGTGTGGAGGGGAGGCCCAGTCTAGCCCAGCCACCCTCTCCTCTGACCAGCCACCCAGCCACACATCCTCCCCACCAAAGTCACTCTCATTCTGTCCTGCTAGCCTGTGGAAGAGGCTGCTGCTTGCTTGCTCCCCGTGAGGTGGTGGCTCACAGTGGCCTGGCCTGGTGTGTGTGTGGAGCTGGGCTGGGGGCTCAGCAGGCGATCTCCTCCAGTGTGCCCAGGGTGGTCTGCAGGGGGATGCTCACCGTGTGGCTGATGGCCTCTGAGTGGTTCGCCACCGGGTCACAGGAACTCTGAGGTAGGGTGACACACACATATGCATGTAATACACTTATACACATGCACAGAGGTCTACCCTGCATCCCACTGCTGGCTTGCCACTGAAGCTAAGCAAGGTTGGTCCTGGTCGGTCCCTGGACGGGAGAGCAGATGCTGCTGGAAGTGGTGTTGGAGGGCCAGTAGGAGGTACTCTTTCCTCTGGTCTAAAAAAAGATCCCAATGCCTCAGGGCAGTGATTGGGGACATTGCCCTGTGTAGAGTGCCGTCTTTCGGATGCGAAGTTAAACGGGTGTCATGACTCTCTGTGGTCACTAAAGATCCTATAGCACTTATCGTAAGAGTAGGGGTGTTAACCCTGGTGTCCTGGCTAAATACCCAATCTGGCCCTCATACCATCATGGCCATCCAATTGGCTCATTCATCTCCCCTGTAACTATTCCCCAGGTCGTTGCTGTATATGAGAATGTGTTCTCATTCAACTTACCTGGTAAAATAAAGGTAAAATAAAAATACACTTAGTGACGTTTTGGCACGATTCAGTAGGAGAGATCTCATCTCCTTTCTTGTCAATCACTGTAGAATTACATTGGGATAGCTGTCTGGCACAGAACAACATAAATCATCTTGAGGTTTGGCTGGATGCTAAGCCACAAATACAATATAAAACATTTTCCAAACAGTGTGACAGTTTGTCATGTGATTAAACTGATGACCTCACCACGTCCTCTCCGTGGCTCTCCTCCTCGTCGTCTCGGCTCAGTAGGTCCAGCAACTTGTCCTTCACCACCTGACAACACACATATGTAACACACATTATCAGGGTCAAAAAGACATACACTGTATCTCCACAAAATGGTTCATGAAGTGTGGTTTTTACACGCTGTGGTAACTTATGACCAATTAAGTTTAAGGTGCATTTTAACTGTTATAATTGGCACCATAAATAATACAGTGGGTGTAGACTTTACCGTGAAATGCTTGCTTATGAGCCCTTCCCAATGATGCAGAGTTAAAATATAATAATAAAAAGAAAACTAGTAACACAAGAGGAATAAAATACACAAGAATGGAGCTACGTACAGGGAGTACCAGAACCAGATCACTGTGCAGGGGTACCAGGTATTTGAGGTAGATATGTACATGAAGGCAGGGTAAAGTGACTAGGCATCAGGATATGTAATAATATCCTGACTCAAGGCCAAACGTCACCTTGGCTGTTATTTTAGTGGCGGTCATTAAAACCACAACCAGAGCAGCAGCTCTCTCTTTCTGCGACAAAACCCCCCACCCAGGCTCCCCATTAAAACATGAGAAAGGTTAGAAAATAAGTACTTTTCATGTGTATTTCTAAAGCCCTGAGGGCACAGAATGACTGGTTTGTACTTGGCAGAGCTCCAAGCAGACCAAAGCAGTAGGAGCGAGAGACCGACGGCTGAGCTGACTTAATGAAAAGGACTGATCACGCACCTCAATCACTCAGCCCAGCCAGTCTGATATATGGCAAGGCTTTTGTCTCAACAATTTAAATGTGAATGTGAATATGTGTGTGTATGATTGGCCTTGAGTCTGTGGAGAAATGTGTGTGTAACCTATTAGACAGTGCTGTCTCTGATATTCATTGTTATTCATTTTGTTGTTATTATTACTTTCGCCAAACATAACTGTCTGTGAGAGTGTTTGATAATGTGTTTGTGAGAATGTGTGTTTCTCAGTAAGGTGTGTGTGTCTTTGGAAGTTTCTACGTGGTGTGTGTGTGCTCTATGTCTGACCTCATAGGCGTAGTCAAATAGCTCCAGGATGGTGAGGATGCTGGCCCCGATGAAAAGACCCATCTGACCACCTATATCACCTGGAAGACCAACAACACACTGAGAGAGTGAGTGAGTGAGTGAGTGAGTGAGTGAGTGAGTGAGTGAGTGAGTGAGTGAGTGAGTGAGTGAGCGAGAGAGATAGAGAAAGCACTGGAAACCCAAGAGCTGAACCCTGAAAAGAGTCCACTGTGTCAGCTGTTAAAAACACTAAACAACCCTATTATTCAAACACACAGGGAAATCAATCAAATTGTTACAGAAATTAAAATCTTATATTTGACAAATTGGGAAAGGATGCTGAGGATGCTGGCCCTGATGAAAATACCCATTTGACCACCTATATCACCTGGAAGACCAACGAGAGAGAGAGAGAGAGAGAGAGAGAGATAGAGAGAGACCCCCATATTAGAGACACATATTTCCCTCAGATTACAGCGATCCACAAAGAATTCGAAAACAAACCCAATTTTGATAAACTCCCTTATCTACTGGGTGAAAAACCACAGTGTGCCATCACAGCTGCAAGATTTGTGACCTGTTGCCACAAGAAAAGGGCAACCAGTGAAGAACAAACACCATTGTAAATACAACCCATATTTATGTTTATTTATTTTCCCATTTGTACTTTAACTATTTGCACATTGTTACAACACTGTATATATACATAATATGACATTTGAAATGTCTTTATTATTTTGAAACTTCTGAGTGTAATGTTTACTGTTAATATTTATTGTTTATTTCACTTTTGTTTACTATCTACTTCACTTGCTTTGGCAATGTTAACACACGTTTCCCATGCCAATAAAGCCCTTAAATTGAAATTGAATTGAAATTGAGAGAGAGAGAAAGAAGATAGGTAGGTATACCCAGTAAGCCTGCCACCTCGTAGGCTTTCTTCTGCTCGATGGTCTCATAGTTCAAGGCCTCAAAGAACACGTCCAGGACCAGGATGTTATCCCTGAAAGAGAGAGACATCGATAAGATCAGATAACACTTCAATCATGTTAAAGAGACGACAACACATTTTTCTTGATATTTTCCTCAGTCATCAGTCATTCTTCAGGCCATCAGTCTTTTCTTCTTTTTTTAATGAAAGTTAAATTAACCATCAGTCTTTTCAAAGTTTGTTTATCTTTCTGTCAATGGGGAAATAGACATACAGGCCATATACATAATCAATACCTACTGTATCAATAGTCTTATTATCAATTGCCATAAGTAAGGGTACTTATTCTTGTACACTGAACCATATGTCCCATACAACATCATTAGTAGAGTAGCATCTCAACTGATGACTGCATCCACTTGAGAATGCCTATTGTTATTATCATCAAAATCCCATTACATGATAACAATACCAGGCTTCCAGTTCCCTTTCCCATTAGTCTGAGCGTCAAAGACATCTCACTGTAATTCTTCACTTTCCACCCACACACTCCTTGCTATTACTACATACTATATATGTGATACTGTAGGCTGATGTATATTAGATTTGTCCTTCTACTGCATTCATCTGTTCGTCTGGAGCCTCCTATAGGCAGGTACTTACGTGATGTATTTCTCAGAGCGGTTGAACTTCTTTTCCAGGTAGCGTGCTGAGGTCTTACTGGGGATCTTGACCATGGACAGCTCCTTGTTGTAGCGCGTCATGTTGCATGGTGTCCTACAGATGCAGTTACTACTCTCCAGCATCGACAACTTGGCTACAGTAGAGAAAACAGTAAGACATGAAGGAGAGGATGAAGGGATAGATGGAAGAGGGGTAATGGGTGAGGATGGAGTGAGAGGGGAGAGGGAGATTTGACCTTATTCTGAGGGCAACTGAGGGTACACACACACAAACAAACACGCATGCACACACACTCTCTCTCGCTCACACACACACACACACACGCACACGCACACGCACACACACACACACAAGCCCCACAACTCCGTCTTGAGCTCTGTATCGCATGACACTCAGTCCTGAAAAGCCCTACTGACTATTCTAGTCAACATCTCTGGTCCTATCCAAATCAATTTCCACTGACAATAACCAGTCTCAATCACATTCTCAACACATGCTAGTCTGCTGCTAGGTTCCCTTAATACATAGAAATATAAAATCTGATCTCCCAACCCTAATCTCTCACTGTGACAATAGTATGGCAGTCTCCCCAGCTCGCCCTGGGCAGGCCGGAGTCTCCCTTGGATTACTAATAGCCTTCAGGGCCAAGTGGTCACGTAATTGCAACAGGAAATTCAATATGGCACCTCAGTCGCTTTTCATTCTCATTCAAATAAGGGGTTATTGGATCCGGGTAGCAGTGCGCATTCATAACCCTGATTTACACGCTCTCTCTCCCTCTCTCTATTTCTCTCTCTCCCTACATCACACTCTTACTCTCTTTCCTCTTCTTCCCTACCTCTCTCTCTATTTCCTTCGCTCTCTCTCCCTCTATCGTTCTGTATTTCTCTCTCTATTTCTCTCTCTCTATTTCCACCATCTAATCTCTGTCAAAGACAATTATTGTAACCAAATCATCTGCTTTATTTCATATTTCCAAGCTTATTAAGGAACAGTGTTTTAATGCCTTAACACTCTCCATTACGCTGTCTTTGGCTGTGAACAGAAGTTTATATTTCAGCTTGCAGTTGTTCAACCCAGAGACAAGCTAATCCTTTTTATTGTACGTTTTGGTTTAAAACCATTATGTGAGATGAGAGGATCTTCTGTCATTCATCCTGCAATGAAACCGCATTTCTAAACCGATTACGCTGGTAATGTGATTGTATGTTCACATATTTCTGTTGGCAATGCTATTCAAGTAGACATTTCACAGGACACCAAATGTCTGTGTTTTCCTCTGTGTGTACAATTAGGCTCAGTGAAGATTTCTGTGTTCCTCTGTAATCTAGTCACAGGTTCCTTCAGTGAGAACAGATGCAGCTGTCTTCCATTAAAACAGCAGCCAGTTCCACACTGTTTATGTTTCCCAAACTTCCTGACTGACACATTGGTTTAAAAAAAGAACAACAACTTCAAACTTTACTAAGTGAAAATGTTACTGGTGCGGTGGGTATATCAAATTGTCTCACAGTCCAACTAGGAACTGATTTGCATAGAATTATTGGGTCTGTGTGTTTGGATGGAGGACGCACAGCCATTTCAAATTAAACCAATTTAGGAGTAGTGAGAGGGAGCGAGAGGGAGCTAGAGGGAGGTAGAGGGAGCGAGAGGGAGCGAGAGGGAGCTAGAGGGAGCGAGAGGGAGCTAGAGGGAGCTAGAGGGAGCGAGAGGGAGCTAGAGGGAGCGAGAGGGAGCTAGAGGGAGCTAGAGGGAGCGAGAGGGAGCTAGAGGGAGCGAGAGGGAGCGAGAGGGAGCTAGAGGGAGCTAGAGGGAGCGAGAGGGAGCGAGAGGGAGCGAGAGGGAGCGAGAGGGAGCTAGAGGGAGCGAGAGGGAGCGAGAGGGAGCTAGAGGGAGCGAGAGGGAGCTAGAGGGAGCTAGAGGGAGCGAGAGGGAGCTAGAGGGAGCGAGAGGGAGCTAGAGGGAGCTAGAGGGAGCGAGAGGGAGCTAGAGGGAGCGAGAGGGAGCTAGAGGGAGCTAGAGGGAGCGAGAGGGAGCTAGAGGGAGCGAGAGGGAGCTAGAGGGAGCTAGAGGGAGCTAGAGGGAGCGAGAGGGAGCTAGAGGGAGCGAGAGGGAGCTAGAGGGAGCTAGAGGGAGCGAGAGGGAGCTAGAGGGAGCTAGAGGGAGCTAGAGGGAGCGAGAGGGAGCTAGAGGGAGCTAGAGGGAGCGAGAGGGAGCGAGAGGGAGCGAGAGGGAGCTAGAGGGAGCTAGAGGGAGCTAGAGGGAGCGAGAGGGAGCTAGAGGGAGCTAGAGGGAGCGAGAGGGAGCGAGAGGGAGCGAGAGGGAGCGAGAGGGAGCTAGAGGGAGCTAGAGGGAGCAAGAGGGAGCGAGAGGGAGCTAGAGGGAGCTAGAGGGAGCTAGAGGGAGCGAGAGGGAGCGAGAGGGAGCTAAAGGGAGCTAGAGGGAGCGAGAGGGAGCGAGAGGGAGCTAGAGGGAGCTAGAGGGAGCTAGAGGGAGCGAGAGGGAGCGAGAGGGAGCGAGAGGGAGCTAGAGGGAGCGAGAGGGAGCTAGAGGGAGCTAGAGGGAGCTAGCCAGGCTGGACCAAGAGGAGACCTTAGATTACTTAGCCTTTATATAACACTCTTTTGTTATTAGTTATCAGGCAGTATTGGTTATGTTTCCTTGTCAGATGTTTTGCTTGTTTTGTATCGTTCTATGTTCGTTAATATTCAACTCACTAACTGCACCTGCTTCCTGACTCCCTGCATCAACATTAAATCTCCACAGTCCCAGTGTAACATGCCTTGGGTTCATATCATCCTTATTAGAGCCACATTGCCTAATTACAGTGGAGGAGCCAGAGCCAAAGCCTAATAATTGCCAGTGTTTGTGTGTGTTGCCCGGTAGGTAACAGAGCTCCAGTGTGTGCGAGTGAGAGAACGCCTCCCCTCAATGCAATCAGCAGGGGAGTTAGACACACAAACACTTTTCAATAAAGTTAATTTAGTGGAATAAACAAGGTCATGTCTCATCTGATTTTCATTTATCCCTTCAGTAAAGTATGAGTCTGTGGTTAAGGTAAACGTATAAATTAATGTATAAAAACAGACTAATAAAAAATTATACGAAGGAGAAAGTGAGAATAGAAAGTAATATCCCAGTTTTATGGAAAATAACAGTTCAATATAGATGGGCTGAGGTACAAAATGAGATCCTACTGTATGTGAATGCAAGGGGAAAGACAGAGCTCCCCGTCTTCTCAACACACACAGATAAACACAGATTCCTTATCTGTAATATATACAGTAGAGTATGAAAGTAAAATTAACCGAGGGAGGCTTCTAAACCTGGCTTTTCTAGCGGAAAAACACAGCGGAATAAATACTAATCCTAAATACCAGGGCCAACCAGCACAACGAGAGAACCTCTGTATTCTCCATGAATGATCAATAATACATGTGTAGCTAACTAATACAGTATATGTAAAGTCATTTGGGAATTGATAAGACACTTGTGTTGACACAATGTACATATGTCTTTCCTTCATGCTATCTTTATGTCCCCTAACCCATGGAGAAACAGGAATGCTATAATGTCAAATCATATCTGCCCAATCAGACCAAACAGCAACAACAAGAAGATGAGTGAGAGAGAGGAGGAGGGAGGTGTTGCACTCCCAGTAAGTATTCTATTCATCCGAAGCACTACAGCAACGCATTATATTTTACCCAACACTACTTTCTCCACTTGAGGCTACAATAGGTTGAGTTTCCTGGGGAACCTGTGACGCACCGGGGAAGTATGCAGCGCGCTGTACAGCCTGCGCTCTAGCCTATTGCGCGAGTGTGTTTATGAGTCTGCTATTAAAGAATGTGAAACAATGTTGTGTAGGTTAATATGCAAATAACGGCGCAGTACTACAGTGGTGTGCAGAACAGCATCTCGGAACGCACAACTCGTCAGTCCTCGTCACGGATGGGCTATTGTAGCAGACGACCACACTGGGTTCCACTCCTATTAGCTAAAAACAAAAAGAAGCGGCTCCAGTGGGCACGCGATCACCAACACTGGACAATTGAGGAGTGGAAAAACATCGCCTGGTCCGACAAATCCCAGTTCCTGTTGCATCATGCTGATGGCAGAGTCAGGGTTTGGTGTAAGCAATGGGGGGTCGACCCAGTACTAGTTGGGTGTACCTAATAAACTGACCACTGAGTGTATATCAATTCATTCATATGGTTATATAAAGGCTGAAGGCTAAAAACAGCCTATACTATATCAAGGCCTACAGTGCCTTGCAAAAGTATTCATCCCCCTATTTTGTTGCATTACAACCTATAATTTAAATGGATTTTTATTTGGATTTCATGTAATGGACATACACAAAATAGTCCAAATTGGTGAAGTGAAATGAAAAAAATAACTTGTTCCAAAAAATTAGAACAAATAAATAACGGAAAAGTGGTGCGTGCATATGTATTCGCCCCCTTTGCTATGAAGCCCCTAAATAAGATCTGCTCTGCAGCGGAGATTGGAGTATCTGTCCGTAGGAAGAGTGGCCAGAAAAAAGCCATTGCTTAAAGAAAAAAATAAGCAAACACGTTTGGTGTTTGCCAAAAGGCATGTGGGAGACTCCCCAAACACATGGAAGAAGGTACTCTGGTCAGATGAGACTAAAATTGAGCTTTTTGGCCATCAAGGAAAACGCTATGTCTGGCGCAAACCCAACACCTCTCATCACCCCGAGAACACCATCCCCACAGTGAAGCATGGTGGTGGCAGCATCTTGCTGTGGGGATGTTTTTCATCGGTAGGGACGGGGAAACTGGCCAGAATTGAAAGAATGATGGATGGCGCTAAATACAGGGAAATTCTTGAGGGAAACCTGTTTCAGTCTTCCAGAATTTGAGACTGGGACTGAGGTTCACCTTCCAGCAGGACAATGACCCTAAGCATACTGCTAAAGCAACACTTGAGTGGTTTAAGGGGAAACATTTAAATGTCTTGGAATGGCCAAAGCCCAGACCTCAATCCAATTGAGAATCTGTGGTATGACTTAAAGATTGCTGTACACCAGCGGAACCCATCCAACTTGAAGGAACTGGAGCAGTTTTGCCTTGAAGAACGGGCAAAAATCCCAGTGGCTAGATGTGCAAAGCTTATAGAGACATACCCCAAGAGACATGCTGCTGTAATTGCTGCAAAAAGTGGCTCTACAAAGTATTGAATTTGGTGGGGTTAATAGATATGCACGCTCAAGTTTTCTGTTTTTTTGTAAATATTTTGCATCTTCAAAGTGGTAGGCATGTTGTGTAAATCAAATGATACAAACCCCCCAAAATCAATTTTAATTATAGGTTGTAAGGCAACAAAATAGTAAAAATGCCACTGTATATCTAGTTTCTACATGTATTTTCGTTTTAAATAATGTATTTTCGTTTTATCTCGTTTTTACACCATCTATTAACACCAACCATTCACTATAAAACCTTTATTTATTAACAAAAATGCTTGGCAAAATACAAAACATTATGGGGCGAAAATAAGTCGGCCTAAAACATTTATTTCAAATAACCCAAAAATACAAGAGTATGCTACATGACAATGCAGTGCCATAAAAACAAGTTCGCGAACAAATCGTTCAAGAAAGTGCTTAGTGTTCTGGCCTCATAAGGATTTTGGAGTCATTGAAAGGGTTGAAATTGATAAGTGTCCAAGTAGGCTAGGTAGTAGGCATTTTTCTCAGATGGATTTTGGAGTATTCACAACTGCAACTTGAAAGTGTAGGCAACACTCTTCAGGTAAGACTCCAGCCGTTGAGTCGTGGTGTAGGCTACTTCTCAACCAGAGACTTCAGATCCTTTTCTTGCTTGCGGTAGCGGCGTCTTGCCATGGCGGTGGAACGCCAGCAAGTTGCTGCTCCATTGTCATTTCACCTCTTTGCTGCTGTCGTTACAATGCCTCAATGAACTTCCAAATGGTGGGGTGGGTAGCGACAAGATTCGCCCAAAATGTTCAATGCCAGCTCTCCACTCCGTTGTTGGTCTTTGCCAACTCTTGCAGGACAGCATCGTAACAGCTCCATAATTCAGAAAAAAAGAGATAGAAGCAGATTAGCAACCATGTTATTGGCCTTGGGCATGCTGTCATCAATAATAAGAATAATAAAGCCCTTAATATGTTAAACAAGACATACCTATGGGAAACATTGTCTTTCTTCCAATGAGTCCGACCGTCTCCCCAACCGATGTTGCCTGAAAGTATGTCAGGGGGTCCTCCAGTTGATGTTCTGGGCGCTGAAAGAACCGGGTATCCAGATAATCTCATCATTCATGGTTATGCGACTTCGGCATTTCGAAAATATGATATTCGGTGCACTTCCAGAAGGACTTATTTGCTGTCTGTCGTTCCCGTCTGTAGGTGTAGCCTTCATGCGGCAGGATATTATTTCCACACACAGAGAGGATACATTCGGGTTCCACTGAAGCATTCTCTGACCTCCTCTAAGAATAATCATGCAGAGGGTAGCGGTGCACAATCTTTTTAAGAATAATTTTTGGATTATTATCATATGAATGACATGCAATTAGATTGCTGGACTATCGAAGCCGTCCATCCAACACATTTATTCATATCCGGCAGTTCAAAGAGGATAGTTTCAAAAGCAATCAATTGGGCCTAGTTATTGTTCATTAGCAGCATACATTTGCATGCATTCTCCTACATCTCTTAAAATAGCTTATACTCTTCTTGTGCAATCCGAGTGCCTTTGGAAAGTATTCAGACCCCTTGACTTTTTCCACATTTTGTTAGTTTACAGTCTTATTCTAAAATTGATTAAATAGTTTCCCCCCCCTCATAACTCTACACACAATACCTCATAATGACAAAGCAAAAACAGGTTTTTAGACATTTTTTCTAATTATAAAAAAAAAAAAAACTGAAATATGACATTTACGTAATTATTCAGACCCTTTAATCAGTACTTTGTTGAAAAACCTTTGGAAGCGATTACAGCCTCGAGTCTTCTTGGGTATGACGCTACAAGCTTGGCACACCTGTATTTGGGGAGTTTCTCCCATTCTTCTCTGCAGATCCTCTCAAGCTCTGTCAGGTTGGATGGGGAGCATTGCTAAACAGCTATTTTCAGGTCTCCCCCGAGATGTTTGATCGGGTTCAAGTCCGGCTCTGGCTGGGCCACTCAAGGATTTTCAGAGACTTTTACAGAAGCCACTCCTGCGTTGTCTTGGCTGTGTGCTTAGGGTCGTTGTCCTTTGGAAGGTGAACCTTTACCCCAGTCTGAGGTCCTGAGCAGGTTTTCTCTCTGTACTTTGCTCCGTTCATCTTTGCCTCGATCCTGATTAGTCTCCCAGTCCCTGCCACCACAATGTTTCACCATAGTGATGGTGCCAGGTTTCCTCCAGACGTGACGCTTGGCATTCAGGCAAAATAGTTCAATCTTGGTTTCATCAGACCAGAGAATATTGTTTCTCATGGTTTGAGAGTTTTAGGTGCCTTTTGGCAAACTCCAAGCAGGCTGTCATGTGCCTTTTACTGAGGAGTGGTTTCCGTCTGGCCACTCTACCATTACATTTACATTTTAGTCATTTAGCAGACGCTCTTATCCACAGCATCTTACAGTTAGTGAGTGCATACATTTTCATACTGGCCCCCCGTGGGAAACGAACCCACAACCCTGGCGTTGTAAGCGCCATGCTTTACCAACTGAGCTACACAGGGCTGATACCATAAAGGCCTGATTGGTGGAGTGCTGCAGAGATGGTTATCCTTCTGGAAGTTTCTCACATCTCCACAGAGGAACTCTAGAGCTCTGTCAGAGTGACCATCGGATTCATGGTCACCTCCCTGACCAAGGCCCTTCTCCCCCGATTGCTCAGTTTGGCCGGGCGGCCAGCTCTAGGAAGAGTCTTCGTGGTTCCAAACTTCTTCCATTTAAGAATCATGGAGGCCACTGTGTTCTTGGGGACCTTCAATGCTGCAGAAATGTTTTGGTACCCTTCCCCAGATCTGTGCCTCAACACAATCCTGTCTCAGAGCTCTACGGACAATTCCTTCGACCTCATGGCTTGGTTTTTGCTCTGACATGCACTGTCAACTGTGGGACCTTAGACAGGTGTACCACAGGTGGACTCCAATCAAGTTGGAGGGTTAGGCTATACTGATCTCAACCCCATAGAAAATCTTTGGAGGGAGTTGAAAGTCCATGTTGCCCAGCAACAGCCCCAAAACATCACTGCTCTAGAGGAGATCTGCATGGAGGAATGGGCCAAAATACCAGCAACAGTGTGTGAAAACCTTGTGAAGACTTACAGAAAACGTTTGACCTGTGTCATTGCCAACAAAGGGTATATAACAAAGTATTGAGAAACTTTTGTTATTGACCAAATACTTATTTTCCACCATAATAGTGCAAATAAATTCATTAAAAATCCTACAATGTGATTTTCTGGATTTGTTTTCCTCAATTTGTCTGTCATAGTTGATGTGTACCTATGATGAAAATTACAGGCCTCTCTCATCTTTTTAAGTGGGAGAACTTGCACAATTGGTGGCTGACTAAATACTTTTTTTCCCCACTGTATATTATTAGCAAAAATGTCTAAGAACCTGTTTTTGCTTTGTCATTATGGGGAATTGTGAATAGATTGCTAAGGAAATGTTTTTATTTTATCCATTTTAGAATAAGGATGTAACGTAACAAAATGTGGAAAAGGTCAAGGGGTCTGAATACTTTCTGAAGGCACTGTATAGCCTACTGCACTGTTTGTCTGTCTGAACTGGCTGCCTGTCTTGGTGAGAATCTTAATTTAATAAAATACTAAAATAGTCTTCTTTAGTTTGTGTGCCTATTATTATTTTACATTTAAGTATGTATTTTGGGTGTCATGGGAATGTAACATTTTAATACATTCTAATAACATTTTACTTGCCCAAAATCGTGTGACATAAACACTTTTCGTTCCTTGTCTTAATGGCAGTGCTGTTTGCCTATTAATATAATAAGCATTTATCTGTGAAATTAGACATTGAACCGTGTTTCAGCAATCATGAACTGATTCAGAAAATAATTTTCTGAATGACAGTAAAGTGAACAGCTGTTGTGCTAGCATGCCAGGTTTTTCTAGAATGTTTTGATGTCTCATACATTACGAAAAGGATAGTCCAAACTATACAGGCTAATAATTTAGACTTATAGCATTTTTTAAACAGGCTCAAAAGCTAAAAAGCTTTATTCATTTTATTTGATGGCTTCACCTGAGTGTCCTCACCAGCCAGGGTAGGGCAGTACTTTACAACATTGTGAATATTCAGCATTCAGCATTTAACATTGTGTCAGTTCAGTCTCTCTTTGTGTGCTTCAAAGACAGCAAAACCTTGTTACACATTTTGTAATTGTGTAAAACACTAAATGATGGAGAGTAAGCACATTGCACATTGTTATTTGTACATTGAAGTTATATAGCTATTTATAAATCGAGCTCTGAATGTTGATTGGCTGAAAGCTCAGTTGGTAGAGCATGGCGCTTGCAACGCCAAGGTTGTGGGTTTGATTCCCACGGGGGGCCAGTATGAAAAATGTATGCACTCACTATCTGTAAGTCGCTCTGGATAAGAGTGTCTGCTAAATGACTAAAAATGTAAAAATGTAAATGAATATCTCGAGCATATTTCTTGATTGGAAATGGGAACAATGGGAGAGACGGACAAATGCTGATTTAAAAACAAAATGGACTACATTCTCATTTATATTACCAAGACATGAGGTAAGTATAAAAATAGTTTTAAAAGATGCCCTTGCCTAACGTTGAACCTCTGATATATTTTTAGTATAATAACCTATACAGTCATCTCAAAATATGGTATTTTATTTTGAAATAGCCAACATTTTCCCTATCATAATTAGACTAAATGAAAGGACACAGGCCAAATGGATTTTGTGATGTTGTCCTATATTAATATGGACTTATTAGACTGTTAAAATGTAGGAGGAAAGGCAGACATTTTATATAAACATTAGATTTCTGTGGTCCGAATTTCATAATAATTTAGTTGGAATGATGAGAATAATGATAATAATGATGATGATGGTGAGAGCCCAGTATAGCCTAACCCTTCAATCATAGGCTATTCTTACTTTGCGTCTCTAAAATCACCTTTCCATTTCTATAGTCATGTGACAAAGAGTATTTTTTTATTGAAACGTCCAAATGTCGGCCTTTTACCAGATAAAGATGTTTTCGTATGATAAAAAAAAACATGACTTATAAAATGTAAGTCTATGCAACATTAACTAATTAAAAACAGTTCTGTAGCAATGAGGTTTGTGCAGTAGGCTATAGGCCCAATACATTATCACTGCATATTGGCTATGCTTGAATTGCCCTGCCAATGTTGTTCTTCTCAGACCATTTTGATATTATATATACACTACTGTTCAAAAGTTTGGGGTCACTTAGAAATGTCCTTGTTTTCGAAAGAAAAGCAATTGTTTTGTCCATTAAAATAACATCAAATTGACCACAAATACAGTGTAGACATTGTTAATGTTGTAAATGGCTATTGTAGCTGGAAACGGCAGATTTTTAATGGAATACCTACATAGGCGTACAGAGGCCCATTATCAGCAACCATCAGTCCTGTGTTCCAATGGCACCTTGTGTTTGCTAATCCAAGTTTATCATTTGAAAAGGCTAATTGATCATTAGAAAACCATTTTGCAATTATGTTGGGCAGAGCTGAAAACTGTTGTGCTGATTAAAGAAGTAATAAAACTGGCCTTCTTGAGACTAGTTGAGTATCTGGAGCATCAGCAACTGTGGGTTCAATTACAGGCTCACAATGGCCAGAAACAAATAACTTTCTTCTGAAACTCGCCAGTCTATTCTTGTTCTGAGAAATTAAGACTATTCCATGCGAGAAATTGCCAAGAAACTGAAGATCTCGTACAACACTGTGTACTACTCCCTTCACAGAACAGCGCAAACTGGCTCTAACCAGAATAGAAAGAGGAGTGGGAGGCCCCGGTGCACAACTGAGCAAGAGGACAAATACATTAGAGTGTCTAGTTTGAGAAACAGACGCCTCACAGGTCCTCAACCGGCAGCTTCATTAAATAGTACCCGCAAAACACCAGTCTCAACATCAACAGTGAAGAGGCGACTCCGGGATGCTGACCTTCTAGGCAGAGTTGCAAAGAAAAAGCCATATCTCAGACTGGCCAATATAAAAAAAAGATTAAAATGGGCAGTCTGAGATATGGCTTTTTCTTTAATGAAGCTGCCAGTTGAGGACCTGTGAGGCGCCTGTTTATTTTAATGGACGAAAAAAAATAATATCTTCGAAAACAAGGACATTTCTAAGTGACTCCAAACATTTGAATGGTAGTGTATATTTTTAAATGGTACAGTGAGGGAAAAAAGTATTTGATCCCCTGCTGATTTTGTACGTTTGCCCACTGACAAAGAAATGATCAGTCTATAATTTTAATGGTAGGTTTATTTGAACAGTGAGAGACAGAATAACAAAAAAATCCAGAAAAACGCATGTCAAAATTTTTAGAAATTGATTTGCATTTTAATGGAGGGAAATAAGTATTTGACCCCTCTGCAAAACATGACTTAATACTTGGTGGCAAAACCCTTGTTGGCAATCACAGAGGTCAGATGTTTCTTGTAGTTGGCCACCAGGTTGGGACACATCTCAGGAGGGATTTTGTCCCACTCCTCTTTGCAGATCTTCTCCAAGTCATTAAGGTTTCGATGCTGACATTTGGCGACTCGAACCTTCAGCTCCCTCCACAGATTTTCTATGGGATTAAGGTCTGGAGACTGGCTAGGCCACTCCAGGACCTTAATGTGCATCTTCTTGAGCCACTCCTTTGTTGCCTTGGCCGTGTGTTTTGGGTCATTGTCATGCTGGAATACCCATCCACGACCCATTTTCAATGCCCTGGCTGAGGGAAGGAGGTTCTCACCCAAGATTTGACGGTACATGGCCCTGTCCATCGTACCTTTGATGCGGTGAAGTTGTCCTGTCCCCTTAGCAGAAAAACACCCCCAAAGCATAATGTTTCCACCCCCATGTTTGACGGTGGGGATGGTGTTCTTGCGGTCATAGGCAGCATTCCTCCTCCTCCAAACACGGTGAGTTGAGTTGATGCCAAAGAGCTCGATTTTGGTCTCATCTGACCACAACACTTTCACCCAGTTCTCCTCTGAATCATTCAGATGTTCATTGGCAAACTTCAGACGGCCCTGTATATGTGCTTTCTTGAGCAGGGGGACCTTGCGGGCGCTGCAGGATTTCAGTCCTTCACGGCGTAGTGTGTTACCAATTGTTTTCTTGGTGACTATGGTCCCAACTGCCTTGAGATCATTGACAATATCCTCCCGTGTAGTTCTGGGCTGATTCCTTACCGTTCTCATGATCATTGCAACTCCACGAGGTGAGATCTTGCATGGAGCCCCAGGCCGAGGGAGATTGACAGTTATTTTGTGTTTCTTCCATTTGCGAATAATCGCACCAACTGTTGTCACCTTCTCACCAAGCTGCTTGGCGATGGTCTTGTAGCCCATTCCAGCCTTGTGTAGGTCTATAGTCTTGTCCCTGACATCCTTGGGAGAGCTCTTTGGTCTTGGCCATGGTGGAGAGTTTGGAATCTGATTGATTGATTGTTTCTGTGGACAGGTGTCTTTTATACAGGTAACAAGCTGAGATTAGGAGCACTCCCTTTAAGAGTGTGCTCCTAATCTCAGCTCGTTTCCTGTATAAAAGACACCTGGTAGCCAGAAATCTTTCTGATTGAGAGGGGGTCAAATACTTATTTCCCTAATTAAAATGCAAATCAATTTATAACATTTTTGACATGCGTTTTTCTGGATTTTTTTATTTTTTATTCTGTCTCTCACTGTTCAAATAAACCTACCATTAAAATTATAGACTGATCATTTCTTTGTCAGTGGGCAAACGTACAAAATCAGCAGGGGATCAAATACTTTTTTCCCTCACTGTATATGATCACACTGGTAATAGATCATTTGTTGTATTACTTGTGAGGCACAGCTGAGTGAGCATAATATACAGTATAGTGCCTTTAGAAAGTATTCACACCACTTGACTTTTTCCACACTTTGTTGTGTTATAGCCTGATTTTAAAATGGATTAAATTGAGTTTTTTTGTCAATGGCCTACGTACAATACCCCATAATGTAAAAGTGGATTTTTAAAAATTAATTACAAATGAAAAGCTGAAATGTATTGAGTCAATAAGTATTCAACCCCTTTGTTATGGCAAGCCTAAATAAGTTCAGGAGTAAAACAAAATCTTAACAAGTCACATAATAAGTTGCATGGACTCTGTGTGCAATAATAGTGTTTAACATGATTTTTGTAAGACTATCTCATCTCTGTACCCCACACGTACAATTGTCTGTAAGGTCCTTCAGTCGAGCAGTGAATTTCAAACACAGATTCAACCACAAAGACCAGGGAGATTTTGCAATGCCTCGCAAAGAAGGGCACCTATTGGTAGATAAAAAAAGAATAATTTAAAAAAGCAGACATTGAATATCCCTTTGAGAATCGTGAAGTTATTAATTACACTTTGGATGGTGTATCAGTACACTCAGTCATTACCAAGATACAGGCGTCCTTCCTAATTCAGTTGCTGGAGAGGAAGGAAACCGCTCAGGGATTTCACCATGAGGCCAATGGTGACTTTAAAACAGTTACAGAGTTTAATGGCTGTGATAGGAGAAAACTGAGGATGGATCAAAAACATTATAGTTACTCCACAATACTAACCTAAATGACAGAGTGAAAAGAAGGAAGCCTGTACATAATTTAAATATTCCAAAACATGCATCATGTTTGCAACAAGGCATGTGGCAAAGCAATTCACTTTTGTCCTGAATACAAAGTGTTATGTTTGGGGCAAATCCAATACAACACATTACTGAGTACCACCATCCATATTTCCAAGCATAGTGGTGGCTGCATCATGTTATGGGTATGCTTGTCATCGGCAAGGACTAGGGAGTTTTTTAAGATACAAATAAATGGAATAGAGCTAAGCACAGGCAAAATCCTAGAGGAAAATCTGGTTCAGTCAGACACTGGGAGATTAATTAACCTTTCAGCAGGACAATAACCTAAAACACAAGGCCAAATCTACACTGGAGTTGCTTACCAAGAAGACAGTGAATGTTCCTGAGTGACCGAGTTACAGTTTTGACTTAAATCTACTCGAAAATCTATGGCAAAACTTGAAAATGGCTGTCAAGCAATGATCAACAACCAACTTGACAGAGCGGGTGTGAATATTGAGGTAAATTAGATATTTCTGTATTTCATTTTCAATAAATTGGCCAAAATGTAACATTGTCATTATGGGGTATTGTGTGTAGATGGGTGAGAGAAAAAAAAATATTTAATTCATTTTGAATTCAGGCTGTAACACAACAAAATGTGGAATAAGTCAAGGGGTATGAATACTTTCTGAAGGCACTGTATATATATTTGTTTTTACTTGACTGTTGGCCTCTGGTCAGTCTGAGGGGAGGGAAGGAGCAGCGGTGAGACTGCCTCTCATCCGACTCACCAACACTGTCCCTCCCTCCGCTGAGAAAATGGAGTGGAGTGGAGTTCTACCTTCAGACACATGAAATGGTTCAAAATGGGAACACTTTGCCTTCCCGGCGCTAGGGCTGCTGAATCAAGTGCACCTACCGCCAACAGCGCGAAATGAATAAAACAAATAGGAACGCAAGGCTTTATTGTTGGGTTTTTAACAGAAATGCTTGGTGATCGACTAGGAATGCCTTGGAGGTCGACCAGTTGATGGCGATTGACCGGTTGGTGACCACTGCTATAGCCTATACTGTAGATAATATTCTGCCCATATGAACACATTTATTTTAGGCCATATAATGAAAGCTATACATGATTTAATGAAAAGCAGCAAACAGACACAACATGTTTCACATTCTTTAATAAAAGACTCAGAAACAGAAACAGGCAATAGGCTTAACAGTTGGCTTCACAGTTTCCCTGCCAAACAAGGAAACGCGACAACGTTGATTACGCGAGGGGGTCTGTGTGCTGCGCAGTACCTTCCACAAAAAGTTTTGTTCGACAAAAAGACGTAAGCGTGTGCGTTTGTGTGCGTGCATACTGTGGACTTACCAAGGGCAGGCTCTGCACAGTCTTTATACTGTTCAGGGGTGCAGAATGGAGAATCACCTAGAAGGACAGAAGAAGCATAGAAGGAAGGGGAGGAGAGGAAAGTTTTCTGCTAAATCTATTTTTAAAACGTAGCACCTCTGAATTACGTATGAGCTTGAGAAAAACAAACAGAAAACAGCTCAGATTACTGTGGAATCGGGTTACAAAGCTACCAGTAATTTCCCAAAGTTACCGGAATCTTCAGTAATTGGGGTAATTAACAGAAAATCTATGGCAATCTATCGTAACTTTGGTAATTTATACTTTAATAACTTAAATCAAATATATTCATATATAGAATATTTTTTTATATCTGTGTCCATATTTTCCATGAATCTCTAGCAGATAGACCATATGGTTCAGGAGAAAATAGCCTGATTAATGAAAAAAGCATCTAAACATCTAAGCATTATTTTCAATTAAATAATAATAATAATAATTAACTCTGCAACTCACAACTGCCACCAGTGTGACACCAAAACATTGACAACAAATACATATTGACATAATAAAATAAATTAAAGTGTGTAAAAAAATGATAAAGGATATTATGATGAAACCCTCATATTAAACACTAATGTTATTCACTAAATTGATGGTTTATATTTATGATAATGTTTTACAGCTTTGTCATATTTTTTTATATTTAAAAATGATCTTATTTAATTATGTCATATATGTTACATGTGATAAGGCCGCACAGAGGGCCAGAGATAATTACAAACACCTGTGATAATCTGAAGTACCCAAAAGGGCCACTAGTTGTTTTATGATAGATTACATAAAATCCTTGAAAGATACCCTCCTGTGGAAGCAGTCAAGGAGACTCGCGACATGCAAAACCTACCTTCCCCTCACCAAAAGAGAGTGAGAGAGAGAGAGAGATGCTTGATGTGGAGCAAGGTGGCAGAAAAGCCTTGGAGCAGAAAGCTTTAATACACCAACACAAATCTTGACCTTACACCTTACAGCTCTTTGACCTTTTCAAACCCACCACTTTAGACTTTAGATTACTTTTTTCTATCAACCACAACAACTACTGTAACTCCTTTATCAAACTTTCCTCACCTTGTTATATGTCTTCAAATAGTCCTTGATGAAAAAACATGACCCATAGCCCAAATAATTGTTTTTGTTTTGCCCATGGCCCAGACAATGTTATATTACAGACTCTATCCACATGTTTTGTTTAGTGTGAAAAGGGTGAAAAAGTGTGTGCTCTTACCGGGCATGTGCACCATCCTGCAGTTACAGTTTTCCACGATGTAGCGTGTCTCACAGTCGATCCTGCAGGCTGTCACACTGTAGACCTTGAAGAAGCCAGAGTCCAGGGCCTTGGACTCACACTCTCCCCACGGAGGAGGCAGGTAGGTCAGCTACAACACAGGAGACACACAGTGGGGGGGGGGGGGGGGGGGGGGGGGTGAGACAGAGAGCAAGAGAGTGACAGAGAAAAACACCCAGCTGAAGTCTAAAACTCACATAGACACATAGGAGAGGTCATGGTGTTATTGTGATTTAGAGCCATCAGAGAGAGGCTCCAAAAGGCCCTTTAAAACACAGCAGGCTGGCTGACAGAGGAACAAAAGGAAGATCTGGCCAACAGACTGGGCTGAGTTGGACACATTCACAGATACAGTCTCTCGCTGTGAAAACTCACAACAACAGGCTCCAAGAACACGAAGCTCCAAATGTTCCCCCCTCTCACCCCCTCCCCACCCCATGGGTCTGGAGACGGGAACTGCAGACGAGGAGAGAGGGACACCAGGAGGAGCTGTGTGAGAGCCCAGGCAGCCCTCTCCAGCCGCTCCACTACTCTCCGTTCAGCATCCATCACCCAGCGCCCTCTGCTCTCCATTCTCATTCACGTTCATTAGAATGCATTGTGGGGGATGCAGTTTCCTCAGCCAAATACCAGTTCTTGGACCAAAATAATCCTTATCCTGCCAGGTCAGATCTGACTGTGGAATGCCTGTTAGCACAGATAACATTGGAGAAGAATCCCTCCAATCAGAGACTGATACTGTATCCATGCCTCCAGATTAGTTTGCTGTTGTTAACTTGAACACAGAATTCCCTCGATATCAGCAAGCAAGACGTTGATTGAAACACTACAAATGAAGCCAACAAATCAAAACATTTCAAACTAGCCCTGGCCTCACTCATATACTGTAGGTCTGGCCACACTGTGAGAGAAAAATTATGTATTTACCTGATTTGTTTGATATTAATAGTTAAATGATATACTTAACAAATAGTAAGACAATTCTGTTCTACTAATGCTGTGTTTTTATGGTCTCCACTCTAACTCCCTGCAGCTAATCTGGGCATATGGTCACTAGAGCTAGCTTGAGCTGACAATTGAGTTACAGCCTGCATTCCATAGACAAGATGCGGTGTGTGTAACCGAGATAGGGATAGCCTGGAGGAGTACAACGAAAATCCTTATTGTCCTTAATCATTCTGTGATCTGGGAAACTAAGCCAGGGTGGGGTTAAAACAACAGCAGATAACCATAGGATGAACCCAAAGTGACTCATGATGCCACCCGATCTGCATGGGAGGGGTGGAACCAGCCATGACTAAGCATTTTAGTGTCAGCTATATAAGAACCAGCATTTTCTGTAAAGGTTAGGCTCTCGGCCCAACAGTCAAGAGTGTTGGGTCGACCAGTCTCATTATTGCAATAATTAATCGATATTGAATAAAGATGATTGTTTGAAGAAATGACAAAGTCTCGCTCAGTACTGAAATTACCACAACAATTTTGGTGACGAGGATGGGATCTCTGTAACTTCACCTGTTGACCGCTCCTGAAGATCTGGGTAAACTGGGCAACCAAAAGTCCATATCCGTGGTACTGGGTTGATCACAGTAGGACTGGTGAGGTGAATGTATTGAACGAGGGACTAGAGCGCAGGTGACACCTTGCGAGGGCACCTGGCTTGGTGAAGTTCAAATTATAATGTGTATGTAATTGATGAAATGTTTTATTAATGAGGTAAACAGGTATGCCCTGGGTTACTATTCCTGGCACTTCACCTGAAGTGGAGGTTAGAAAATACGAGGTAAGATTGGATTTTTGGGACCATGTTACATAGTCAGATAGGAGACATGGGTACTCTGTTGGTAGTTTTGCACATTTGGATAGACATAAGAGAATCTATACCATAGTAATCGCAGTAGGCTATATCCCAGTGTGGATACAACACCCCGTTGTGGGACCACTAATTAGGCAATATTCTGATAATGGTATGGGTTACCCTGTTCATATAGACAGGGTATGAAATCCGTTTTTTCCTCATCTGTCTCATTCCCCTGTGTGTACCGGATGAAAACTAACGTTAGCATCCAAACCTGTGTGAACTAGTTAAGATCATTTAACGTGAACATCCAAAGCTGTGTGTATTGGATGTATAACTAGACCCTGTGAGGACTACTTAAGGCCTAAAAGGGAAAGGCCTGCGTGGACTAGAGAAAAGGCTATAGAAATAAAAGAGAATGCATTACAATGAGATGGTATAAGATAGTTAGGTGCACCTGTAATTGTTTAAACCAAACCCCATTTTAGAAATAAGAGATAGAGAGTCCTAAAGTTACTGCCGTTTTAAGGTTATGAGATCCTGATGGTATTGTCATAATAAATAGGAAGTCGTGATCGTACTATCCTGAAGTAAGAAAGTCCTACATGGTATTGCCGTGATGCATTGCAATACCATAGGTTAGTATTGTAAGATGTAAATGTATGAGTTGCATTATCCCAGGAACTAACCCTGAGATAGAAATTAGAAAATATTCCTGCAGGTTACAAAAAAAAAGTGATTAAATGTGTTTTGGGAACAGAACTGTGTGAATGTGATATGAGAGTTGTGTGAGTGTGGAAATAAGTGTTAATCTGAAGTTTGGATAATAAGATATAGAAATGTGTATAATAAGCTGATTTAAATTTGGATAATACATTTGGATATGTAGCGTTATCTTGGTGTTCCGTCCATCACTGCCCATCATAAAATATCACGGGGTGGTATTGAGTGCGGGATGTTATTTTGGACAGCGGCAAGTCTATAGTTTGTGGGAGGCTAGAGAGCCGTTGAGGATACGCCTGGAGCATTATTCCCATGACCAGCCGGGCAGTGTCCGGGGTTCCGTTGAGAGTTTGGATGCACAGCTGAAACTGTGTGGCAATGGAGAGTCGTTGGAAACCCACTACTTTATAAATGGATTCTGTGAAGATATGAAAAAATAAGAGAAATTGTATGTGTGTATAATCTTTTACTACAGATTTTATTAAGTAATGATGTAACGAATAATATTCATATACCAACTTGCACACCCAAACGTAGACGCACGTCAGGGGTGGAAAATAAAATATAAAAGTTTTCTGAGTTGGTCCCGGTTATGGATCATTTGATAGAGATAAGGTTAAAGCATTATATGACTGTTTACATGATCTGGGAAATAGTCTCAGAAAAAGACTGGCATATATTAAAACCGTGAGAGAAGGAATCTAAACTCTGGACACAGTTGAGAGAGGCGCAGAAATAACCATCATAGAAGAGGTAAACTATAGCAAAGCCATAGAGGCACTAAAAGAAGCGCATTAGCATTCTTCCAATTCGGCTTGAATATGGGAAAAAAAATCTAATCGTGGATCAAATTCGGCAGTATTTCCCCGCAGACAGGAAAATTCCAATCAAATAGAGAATTCAGGAATGCAATTGTGACTTGGCACAATGACATAAAGGCAGAATCGAAAGCTCAATACACCAGCGTAGAGATGTTAGCATCCTATTAACAGAAAAGTAAAACCGATAAAATCAAGATTAGTAGATGTACTCAGCATAACCGCATTAACCGTACTATTTGTGAAGTAAATTGAGTATGTAGTATGCTTATTGCTCTTAAGATACACATTCATTGCTTTAACTAATTCTGGCATATGTTAAGAAAATGTTGAGGAATTTTATAAAGTAATTACTTTTCAAAATAAAGTTGAGTTATACGTTATGTTGGCTGACAAATTTGTTGGTTATGCTATCCTTATGAACCGCATAGCATATCATTGCATCCAACTTCCCAATGTTTATTGACTTGATTATTCACGTCATTGTTAGCTTAGCTAAATGGTATAGTCCTTGTGCGTTCTCAATGGACATTGTTAAATGGGGTGCTTTGTAAATTTGCTCTGGTTATTTGTTCGGATTTCAGAGCACTCTTGTCTGAATGTACCAGAGCGCAGAATAACTGATGAATTTACGAACTCTCAACACCCCGTTGAATATGGTCGGTGTCAGTAAACATCGGGGAAAATAACGTAATTAAATTATTGCCAGCAGCACAGTTAGTCATCAACACCTTGGATAACATGAAAAAAGCCTAACCAGCTCTGCTAGGGTGAGTGAAATGGTCAGAGTGAGGAGGTGTTCTCTTATTTGTGTATGGAGTTAGCTAGCCAACTTTAGCCAGTTAGCTTGGGTGCTTGACTGCCTTTGTGAAGTCAGAGAGCTTGGATCAACCCTGCTCCTTGGCCAGAGTGGACAGTGTGCGCTCTGAATATTTTCCAAACACGACTAGCAAGAGGCTGCATTAGTAACAGCTTCAACTTTTGGTAGATATGCAACATGCGAAGCTCAACTGAAAGGTTACCGTTTGTTTACAGTATATTAAAATGAACTAATAGTATATAGTATGAAGTATATACTCATTGAGTACAGTGGGGAAAAAAAGTATTTAGTCAGCCACCAATTGTGCAAGTTCTCCCACTTAAAAAGATGAGAGAGGCCTGTAATTTTCATCATAGGTACACGTCAACTATGACAGACAAATTGAGAAAAAAAATTCTCCAGAAAATCACATTGTAGGATTTTTAATGAATTTATTTGCAAATTATGGTGGAAAATAAGTATTTGGTCACCTACAAACAAGCAAGATTTCTGGCTCTCACAGACCTGTAACTTCTTCTTTAAGAGGCTCCTCTGTCCTCCACTCGTTACCTGTATTAATGGCACCTGTTTGAACTTGTTATCAGTATAAAAGACACCTGTCCACAACCTCAAACAGTCACACTCCAAACTCCACTATGGCCAAGACCAAAGAGCTGTCAAAGGACACAAGAAACAAAATTGTAGACCTGCACCAGGCTGGGAAGACTGAATCTGCAATAGGTAAGCAGCTTGGTTTGAAGAAATCAACTGTGGGAGCAATTATTAGGAAATGGAAGACATACAAGACCACTGATAATCTCCCTCGATCTGGGGCTCCACGCAAGATCTCACCCTGTGGGGTCAAAATGATCACAAGAACGGTGAGCAAAAATCCCAGAACCACACGGGGGGACCTAGTGAATGACCTGCAGAGAGCTGGGACCAAAGTAACAAAGCCTACCATCAGTAACACACTACGCCGCCAGGGACTCAAATCCTGCAGTGCCAGACGTGTCCCCCTGCTTAAGCCAGTACATGTCCAGGCCCGTCTGAAGTTTGCTAGAGTGCATTTGGATGATCCAGAAGAGGATTGGGAGAATGTCATATGGTCAGATGAAACCAAAATAGAACTTTTTGGTAAAAACTCAACTCGTCGTGTTTGGAGGACAAAGAATGCTGAGTTGCATCCAAAGAACACCATACCTACTGTGAAGCATGGCGGTGGAAACATCATGCTTTGGGGCTGTTTTTCTGCAAAGGGACCAGGACGACTGATCCGTGTAAAGGAAAGAATGAATGGGGCCATGTATCGTGAGATTTTGAGTGAAAACCTCCTTCCATCAGCAAGGGCATTGAAGATGAAACGTGGCTGGGTCTTTCAGCATGACAATGATCCCAAACACACCGCCCGGGCAACGAAGGAGTGGCTTCGTAAGAAGCATTTCAAGGTCCTGGAGTGGCAGTATTGAGAAACTTTTGTTATTGACCAAATACTTATTTTCCACCATAATTTGCAAATAAATTCATTAAAAATCCTACAATGTGATTATCTGGATTTTTTCTCCTCATTTTGTCTGTCATAGTTGACGTGTACCTATGATGAAAATTACAGGCCTCTCTCATCTTTTTATGTGGGAGAACTTGCACAATTGGTGGCTGACTAAATACTTTTTTTCCCCACTGTATGTAGTATACAATATATTAGTATGGGTATTCAAACACAGCCTTGGTATGTGAGTATATTGATAAAATGTACGTTTGTTTTGACGGCAGGTTTGAAACCTGTTATCAAAATGGGAAGACTTGAAAGCCGATTCTGGGGTTGAATAATCCTTGTGAGAATCAAGGACAGTGGATATTAGGTAACATGTTAAAATTGGCAGTATATATGGGCGAGAGCACGAATGATAGTTACAAATAGTCAAACTTTGTATCCCGCCGCATTTAAACAATCGCTGAAGGGTATACGTTTGAGGGTTTTGTGTTGATACAATATTTGGTGAATTTGTTATTGGCATCAAAAGACAAAGAAACTGATATGCCAGACATCACCACATTAGTAAACTATTTGGTAGAGGCGGGTCACAATGCATCATGTGGGAAAGTCCAACCAGCGAAACAAGAGATAACATATTTGGGGGTTTTGAAGTCACAAAACACATTACACGTGATCGAGTAGGAACAATACGACTCAGGAAAACCATAGGGGTTTTAATCTCATGAGACACTTTATTCAGTTTTATTCTAAACTAGATTAGAGTATTGATAAAAGGGAGGAGGGGTCACAAGTAATTTTGTTGAGGGCTTTCTGAGTTAAAGGAAACAGAGATGTAGACTAGTGAAGGTAACAAAGGAATGTTATTCTTACTTCATTGTAAAGTAAGAATTTTGAATTTGATTGTTTGAAAATTTACACTTTTTCTTCCAGGAGAATAGGGATAGTCATTTTCTCTCTCTTTGAAATGTTTCCCGAGACTATTGACTTGATAGAGTGGTTAGTGAAATTAAGTATAAAGGTATCCGGATTCGGACGTAAAGGGAGATACCAAATTAAATAAAGCATGGCCGTTTTTGTTTGTTTTTACCCTACATTATGAATATTTGTTAGTGTTTTTAATACCATGTCTGATTTATTGTGAGTGGTCTTTCATTTGGTTTTAGTGGGGTTTTCACGGGTTAGACAGACTGCACCTTAAAGGGGCACACACAGAAGTTTTATTTTCTGAGTTTTAATTGAACACGTGAATTATTTTGATAAGACATGCACTGAAGAAACTTACTGTAACTCTTGGATACGAAATGTATGAAATGTTTGACTGTTTTAAATAATTATAATAATATAGAAATAAATACTTATTTGAAGAGTTTGACTGACCTCCAACCTGACTTTCTAGTGTGGTTTGATCACCCTCACTAGAAAGCAGAGAGATGGTGGGTGATGATTTAAAGGTCATATGTAATACTGATTTGAAGGTCGTTTGTAATACTCATACTTACGGAGAAGTTTATAATTAATAGTTATATGTGTGATTCGGACCACGAGAAGGATGCTGTCTCTAGTCTATTTTTCTATTCCTTGAATTACCTTGTGTAAAAAAAATATTTATGGAGTTATTAAGGGCAGAAATTCTAATTTGATTTGCAGTGTTTTGTTTTTACAAATTAATCACGTTGTGAGTCATGTGTCAAAATGGGGGAATTACCAGTACTTGGAGGGTTTTGGATTGAAGTTTACAAACCTCAAGTGATATGTAGGAGTGTATCGAGTGATATATGAAGTAGTGTATTGTTGTGTTGTTTTGTTTAATATAAATCTCACCAGATTGAGTTTGCTGGAGGATCGAGATTTCTCCCTAAGAATTAGCCCTCTAATTCCCTGACCCTGTGACTCTGCGGTGAAGTCGACATTATTATAAGGGAGTATAAGCTAATTTGGAAAATGGTTTCAACAGAATGTGTTGTTATTTTCTCGTTGACATTTTGTCTTAGAAATTTGTATTGAGAATATTGGTAAAAGTGATAATTTGTCATACAGTTACTGCTTGTCTGGAGTTCCTGAATCAGAAATTACCTGAACTAAACTGTTGTTCTGATCTGTTCTGATCTGTGACTACAGATGGTATCTATATGCATGGAAGGGACAATTTGACCAAATGGTGTGGACCTCAAAACCCCCTCTAACCAGCTGAAGAAATGGTATTCAATACGGCCCTGTCATGTACCACTTCTACCGAGAGACCTGAGTCCGAGCCAGCAACCTGTACACAGCACCCAGTCGAAGCTATCAACTGCCTTTTCTCTCATGCTTTTTCTCTCAGGAGTGCAACATGAGCCAACGTGGAGTAAGCATGGAGAGAGATCCGTTCCAAAACTTCTCTCATGTTACTGGTATACTAGTTGTCAAATGGACAAGACATAATGGGTGGTAAAGGTGGGGGCGGCTCAGGTGAGGGACATTATCATGAGCCATCTACTTTGAACTGTGAAGCTATCTGAAGAAGACAATGAAGAGATGACAGAAGATTAAGTGCCGGGAAAGGGGTTGGTCAACTGTGCCCGTAATTGATTTAGATTGTGGAGGGCTGCACACTTCTAAATGTATAGTAATTTAGGCTAAGAATACATTGAGATACTGATCTGTAATTATAATCATGATGAGAAAGGTAATGCTAGAATTATAAGTTGAATATATTGTATATTAATATATATGTACATTCTGCCAGTGTCGATGTGTGCTAAATTGAGGGTTTTAACTTTGAGTGATAGAACCAATGTGAATCACTGAAGAATGTCATTCTAAATTTGGGTTGGATAATTAATTGGGTTAATTATGATTTGGAAACTGACTGATTGATTTTAGTAAGTTGTTAGTATGTTAATAACTATATGAGTGAAGCAATGAATGTATTATGGATTGGTTGTTTTGATTGTTGTTATGCTGATTGTGACATGTGTAAAGAAGTTGTGTACTAAAGATGTTGACCCAATTCTCAGCATGCCCTTGTTATGTGGGCAGCTTGTCTCTCCCTGTTCTGTTTCCCTTCCTCCTTGTTTTGTCCCCTCTTTTTCTGTTGTATGTGTGTTTGTCCCCTTTATGTGGGTGTGTCTGGAGTGGAGCAGGGGGCGGGCTCAGGATCTGCCTCTCCTGTGCAGCTGCGGGTTGTTTCCAGTGATTCCTGCCTACGCAGCTGCATCCTATTCTCTCATCAACCTACACTACTTATTCCTGGGCATGGCTCTCCACCGGCGCCAGATCGTTGTTCTTACCAGAGCGGTAACTTGGCTCACCAGTAAAGTTATTTTGTCTTTGTCTTCAGCCTGGCTCTCCACTCTCCTTAACCTGTCGTTTGTTTTGTCTTCAGTTCAGTCATACCTCCCAACCTGCCTGCCTTCCTGCCTGTCGGTCTGCCTGCCTGCCTGCCTGCCTGCCTGCCTCAGCCTCTCCTTCCTCCGGAGCCGACTAGCCCACTCTGTTCCTTTACTTCAGTTGTTTTTGGACTAAGACAATTTGAACTTTTATTAAAATATTTTTGTTTCGTCCACTCCCTTTGTCGTGTTGGTTTCTCTGAGTGCTGGGTTGAACCATAGCCATAACAGAACGATCTGGCCATGGACCCAACAGAGAAACAGCACGGGGCAAACAAAGACAGCTTCCAACAAGCTATCCAGGCTCAAGGAACGTTGCTAGGACAGCATGACCAGTTGATTCGGACTCTTGTGGAGGATAATCATCAACTGCTGAACCAGGTGACTCAGTTAACTACACACGTCTCTAAATTGTCTGTTATCAGTTCTCCATCTCTCTCTGACCCCCAGTTTGATGCACCCCAAGTTGTTTCCTCGGACACTAGGCAGGCTTCGTTCCGTCGGGAACCCCCTGTCACGTCGCCTGAACCGTTCAATGGAGAATTGGACAAGTGCCGGGGATTTTTGCTTCAGTGTGACTTGATTTTTCGGCAGAGACCACTGTCGTTTTCTACTGATTCATCTAAGGTACATTATGTTCTGGGGCTGTTAAGAGGGAAAGCTCTGGTTTGGGCTGAGGCTGTGTGTTCAGATCAAACTTTGACTGGATTGACTTTTGCTGATTTCTCTGCTAAATTGAAGACTGTTTTTGACCATCCTGACCATGTGGGTAATTCCTCCAAGATACTTTTTAATTTGAGGCAGGGTTCTAACAGTGTGGCAGAGTACTCTATTGAGTTCTGGACGTTGGCAGCGGACTCCAAGTGGAACAATGTGGCACTTCAAGGAGCATTTCTAAACGGTTTAAATGAAGCCATGAAGGATGAACTGGCTGCTCGTGATGAGCCACATGATTTACATTCTCTCGTTTCCCTGTCCATCAAGCTAGACAATCGGTTGCGGGAGAGGCGTCGGGAGAGAGGCGATCGGCCACATCTAGGAGGACGAGTTCCCCAGCCTCCAACCACTCGAGTCTCGCCTCTCCGGAGTCGGCAGCTTCTTGTTCCTGATTCCATCCCGAGCACAGAGGAGGAACCTATGCAAGTGGGTCGAGCTCGACTACCTCCAGCTGAGCGGCAACGGCGCCTCCAGGCGGGTGAGTGCCTGTACTGTGGAGACGCCACACACATTCTGGCTACATGCCCTAAGCGGCCAAAAGACAAGGCTCGCTCGTAACGGTGGGTCTACTTGCGAGCCCAGAGTTAGATCCTGAACCCATCATTCCCCGATTACAAGTACCTGTAACCTTACGTTTCCAGAGTCATTCCCTGCCACTCTCAGCTCTCATAGACTCAGGTGCAGAAGATAACTTTATTAGCCACCAGTTCGTTACACAAGCTCGTATCCCCATGGAGCCACTACCTACCCCCATCCGGGTCACAGCCCTTGATGGGCGCCTCCTCGCGGAGATAACTCATCAAACCACCCCCGTTTCCCTAGTGATTTCTGGCAATCATTGTGAAAGCATTCAGCTAAGAGTTATGTCTGGCTCAGCTACCTCCCTAATCCTTGGCTTCCCCTGGTTGGCTCTTCACAACCCACAAATTGATTGGACACGTCACACCATTTTCAGTTGGAGCACTAACTGCCATTCCGAGTGCCTGAGGTCAGCGGTTCCCCCCACTAAGTGTAACCCAACTCCTCCCTCAGCTCCTCTTGATCTGTCATCTGTCCCCAAAGAATACCATGACCTAGCGGAGGTTTTCAGTAAGGACAAGGCTCTGTCTCTACCACCACACAGGCCTTATGATTGCCCTATTGAACTGCTTCCTGGTGCTCCCTTGCCCTCTAGTCGGTTATACAATCTGTCCCGACCGGAAAGAGAGGCAATGGAGCAGTACATTGGTGATTCTCTGGTCTCGGGCATAATCCGTCCCTCGTCGTCTCCTTTGGGTGCAGGTTTCTTTTTCGTGGAAAAGAAGGACAAGTCATTACGCCCCTGTATCGATTTCAGGGGTTTAAACAACATAACTGTTAAAAACAAGTATCCCCTTCCACTCATCAACTCAGCTTTTGAACCTCTGCATGGCGCCACAGTGTTTTCCAAGCTCGACCTCAGGAATGCTTATCACCTTGTCCGAATCCGAAAGGGAGATGAGTGGAAAACCGCTTTCAACACTCCACTGGGACATTTTGAGTATTTGGTCATGCCCTTTGGGCTTTCAAATGCCCCTGCGGTTTTCCAAGCCATGGTGAACGATGTTCTTAGGGATTTTTTGAACCGTTTTGTCTTTGTATACCTGGATGATATTCTTGTTTTTTCCAAGTCACCCGAGGAGCATGAGTCACACGTCCGTCAAGTCCTTCAACGGCTCTTGGAGAACAAGCTGTACGTCAAAGCAGAGAAGTGTGAGTTCCACAAACAGTCTACATCGTTCCTTGGATTCATAATTGAGAGCGGGCAGGTGAAGGCGGACCCCGAGAAGATCCGGGCAGTGACGGAATGGCCCACACCCACCACCCGTAAGCAACTTCAACGATTTTTGGGCTTTGCTAACTTCTACCGTAGATTCATTAAGGGTTTTAGTAGAGTGGTGGCACCCCTTACAAGACTCACATCTCCTAAAGTCCCTTTTCGGTGGTCCCCTGAGGCGGAGCAGGCGGTAGGGGTTTTGAAGGAACTGTTTTCCACCTCCCCCGTGTTGATACACCCCAATTCCTCTCTGCAGTTTGTTGTGGAGGTGGACGCGTCGGACTCAGGTGTGGGAGCAGTCCTCTCCCAGCGCTCCCCCACTGACCAGAGGCTTCACCCCTGTGCTTTCTTCTCCAAGAAATTGTCACCCACAGAACGGAATTACGACGTTGGAAACCGGGAACTGCTGGCGGTCAAGCTTGCACTGGAAGAATGGCGGCACTGGCTGGATGGAGCTGAATTGCCGTTTGTGGTCTGGACTGACCACAAAAACTTGGCTTACATCCAAGCCACTAAGAGACTCAACTCACGCCAAGCCAGATGGGCCCTGTTTTTTAGTAGGTTTAACTTTATTCTTACATACAGACCGGGGTCAAGAAATGTTAAACCAGATGCTTTGTCCCGCCAGTTTGCTGACCCTTCGGAGACCAGCGAGCCTGAGGCAGTCCTGCCTTCCTCATGCGTCGTGGCGGCTGTTCAGTGGGAGATCGAGTCTCTTGTGAAGACTGCACTTGCCACGGACCCGGGACCGGGTGATGGACCTCCCAACCTACTCTTTGTTCCCGAGACGGTCCGGTCTCAGGTGTTGCAGTGGATTCACACCTCCCGTTTTGCTGGTCACCCTGGGATGAGACGCACGTTGACGCTGCTTAGGAGACATTTTTGGTGGCCGTCAATGGAAACTGACGTTCGGGCTTTTGTGGCAGCCTGTTCAACCTGTGCTCGGGGCAAAGCCTCCCATCAGTCCCCTTCGGGGCTGCTGCTACCCCTCCCAGTTCCCAGCCGTCCCTGGTCCCACATTGCCATGGATTTTGTCACCGGCCTACCCAAGTCTGAAGGTAATGATACTATACTTACCATTGTGGACAGATTCTCTAAATCTGTCCACTATATAGCATTACCAAAATTACCGTCTGCCAGTGAGACAGCGGACCTCCTAGTCCAACATGTATTCCGTCCCCATGGAATACCTGTGGACATCGTATCTGATAGAGGCCCACAGTTTACTTCCCGTGTTTGGAAGGGTTTCTGTTCTGCTTTGGGTGCTTCCGTTAGTCTGTCCTCAGGGTTTCATCCCCAGACCAACGGTCAAACAGAAAGAGCCAATCAGAACCTCGAAGCAACCCTTCGGTGTGTGGCTGCTCAACATCCATCATCCTGGGCTAAACATCTGCCCTGGATAGAGTACGCCCACAACTCCCTCACCGCCTCTGCCACCGGTCTTTCACCCTTCGAGGTTACCATGGGTTATCAACCCCCTCTGTTTCCTGCTCAGGAGAAGGAATTGGCTGTTCCTTCGGTTCAGGAGAACCTCCGCCGCTGCCAGAGAGTGTGGAGCGACGCTCGGGAAGCATTGCTTCGGACCACCGACAGGAACAAGACAACAGCGGATAGGAGCAGGACTCCCGCACCTGTGTTTCATCCTGGTCAAGAGGTTTGGCTGTCATCTAAGAACGTACCTCTTCGTACCAAATCACGCAAGCTGTCTCCTCGGTACCTGGGTCCGTTTGTGGTGGAGTCCATTATTAACCCCGCTGCGGTTCGTTTGAAGTTGCCTTCAGCCATGAAGATACACCCTACCTTCCACGTCTCCCAACTGAAACCTGTGTCCTCCAGCCTTTTGTGTCCGCCGGCTGATCCACCTCCACCAGTTCGCCTCATTGACGACCATCCGGCCTACACCGTCAGTAGGCTCCTGGACTCTCGGAGGCGGGGTAGGGGTCTCCAATACCTAGTCGATTGGGAAGGTTATGGACCAGAGGAGAGGTCTTGGGTCCCTAAGCGTTTTGTGTTGGATCCTCAGCTGATCACGGACTTCCATCACGACAACCCTGACAGGCCTGGTGGGTCGCCAGGTGGCGACCATTGAGGGGGGGGTACTGTTATGTGGGCAGCTTGTCTCTCCCTGTTCTGTTTCCCTTCCTCCTTGTTTTGTCCCCTCTTTTTCTGTTGTATGTGTGTTTGTCCCCTTTATGTGGGTGTGTCTGGAGTGGAGCAGGGGGCGGGCTCAGGATCTGCCTCTCCTGTGCAGCTGCGGGTTGTTTCCAGTGATTCCTGCCTACGCAGCTGCATCCTATTCTCTCATCAACCTACACTACTTATTCCTGGGCATGGCTCTCCACCGGCGCCAGATCGTTGTTCTTACCAGAGCGGTAACTTGGCTCACCAGTAAAGTTATTTTGTCTTTGTCTTCAGCCTGGCTCTCCACTCTCCTTAACCTGTCGTTTGTTTTGTCTTCAGTTCAGTCATACCTCCCAACCTGCCTGCCTTCCTGCCTGTCGGTCTGCCTGCCTGCCTGCCTGCCTGCCTGCCTCAGCCTCTCCTTCCTCCGGAGCCGACTAGCCCACTCTGTTCCTTTACTTCAGTTGTTTTTGGACTAAGACAATTTGAACTTTTATTAAAATATTTTTGTTTCGTCCACTCCCTTTGTCGTGTTGGTTTCTCTGAGTGCTGGGTTGAACCATAGCCATAACAGCCCTGGTGAATGGAGATGGTGAATGCTGATCCTGAGAATGAAACTGATCATAATCTATTTGACCTATATCCATTACCAAATTAAAATGTTTATGATAATGTTAATACTCTGGAATTTTAGCAGGTTTGTGCTTACGGAACATAGAGTCCATGGGCGTTGCCTTATAAATAGTGGAATCATGATGCTTGTCCTGGGTCATGTTCATTAGGCACTAAACAGAAGAAATGTTACTTAAACCTGGAGTCACTACCTGGATTTGTCCAACAAAGTTTCTACAGATGGTGCTATAGGGATGGAAATAGTTATTTCTACCATGCTGACCAATGGCAGTATGCTCAGTATCAACATGATGATTTGTTTCGTACTGTTAATGATGAAGATTTTTTAGTAAATTATTGAATAACCAAAGTTAAATCACAGACGTGAAGAATATATATTGAGGATTCTCTGTTGCTAGGCAAGAACTTGAATGGTTCCTTTCACTGGGCTTGTGTATGTGTGAAATGGGGATCTGACCTAGGGTCGAATTGCTCGCTCTTACCTAATCCATGGCAGTCCTACCTTATCAGAGACTGAAACCAGACTGTTGCCTAATGCATCTTTTCTCAAACAATGTGCGGCGCCAGAGTTTAACAGAGTTTAGACTAGTCATGAGTAATTACAGCATGACGGGAGGGAAGAAGAAGAGTGGGTTTGTGTACGTTTGAGAGATTGAGTGTGGACCTGTCATGTCCAACAATCAATCTTCAGGTCAAGCCAGGGTGAGCCGGGGTTGAACAGAGTTTAAAACTGAACATGATTGTTTTTGCATGACAGGGGTGTGATTTATTGTAATAATATTGTTTCTAAACTGAATCACATTCAAATGTAGCCCTATCATAGACTAAGGCAGTGGGCGGAGCGGTAGAGAGCGGGAAACTGAAGATAATGGTAGGAGAACCTAAGAGGGAGGGGCTTTGAGCTGGGATGTGTGTGAATGGGACTATATAGACGGAGAGCGGAGAGGGAGAGGGAAGCTACTCTGCAGACCAGCTCGGCTTTGTTGAATTGTAATAAAGTAAATCTTGATTCTACAAAAACTCTGGAAGAACTTTGATTTTAAATAAAGTATAGTGATTATTTTCCACAACATTAAAACTTGTAATTTTCTCTTAAATTGAGAGAAATCTCAAAATGGGGTTTGTGAGAGAAAAATTAGGTATTTACCTGATTTGTTTGATATTAATAGTTAAATGATATACTTAACAAATAGTAAGACATTTCTGTTCTACCAATGCTGTGTTTTTATGGTCTCCACTCTAACTCTCTGCAGCTAATCTGGGCGTATGGTCACTAGAGCTAGCTTGAGCTGACAATTGAACTCCCCTATACTTAAAATAATGAGAAAATACAGAGGGTTATCAAAGAACACAGACAATCTAGTCTGTGTGCCTGCATTCATGCATTATTAAGTGCCTATAGTGGCAGTGTTCTTTGGCTTCTGTGCACTTATTTTATTTGATGAAGTGGCTTTTATCTGGAAGTAATAATACGAGTTCATTTGAGTGCACGACTTCAGCTCCGCCTCACAATGGAGCTGTCTGGTTGGATCTGATTACAATCACACACTAATGACCACAGCCAGCCATTGTTCTTTTACAAAGTCCCCACAGTACTGCTAATCATTAAGACATATCGGCTATTTTCAGCCTGATTATAAGCATGATCATCTCAGGGCATCTCACTAGATGTCCTCGGGGTGCCTCAGTCAGGAACTAAAGTTGTGCCACGCTGCAGGAACACAACAAGGGCCAAGCCACAGTAGGAAGTCTGGGGAATCTTTGAATTCAAAGTGCAAAGCGGAGTTAATTAGCTGGTGTCTAAATGTACTGTGTTTCCCACTGTGCTGGTGCAATGGGGAGGATGAAGGATGATGATGCTGTGCCAGTCTGTCACACAGAGCCAGTCACACAGACAGAGCTGAGCTGGATCTGAGGAGATGAGATGAGACTGCTGGGAGCTCTACGGCCCAGGGGGCCTGCCTGACCACACCATGATTGGAGGCCTCCAGAGCCCTCTGCCTGCCTGCCTTCCTTCCTGCCTGCCTTCCGCTGTACAGTAGAGCTTCTCTGTACGCTGGCAGACTTTTCTTTATTTTTCCTCCTCTCATCTTTTTCAGGACGTGAGTTGTTTTTCAAACTTCTGGAAATGACTGAACATGTTTTGGATCTTCCTTCTTCATTCCTTTGTTTCCCTTTTTTTAAATGATGGGAGTTGTACAGTTTATTATACAGTTATTGTACAGTTTATTATACAGTTGTTGTACAGTTTCTTCTTTATATGTACAGTGCCTTCAGAAAGTATTCATACCCCTTTACTTATTTCACATTTTGTTGTGTTAGAGCCTGAATTCAAAATGGATTAAATTGATGTTTTTCCTTCTCACGCATCTACACACATAACACCATAATGACAAATTGAAAACATGTTGTTTAAACATTTTTGCAAATGTATTGAAAATGGGATGCATAAATATCCCATTTATATAAGTATTCACACCCCTGAGTCAATACTTTATAGAAGCATATTTGGCAGTGATTACAGCTGTGACTCTTTCTGGGTAAGTCTCTAAGAGCTTTCCACACCTCGATTGTGCAACATTTCTCCATAGTTTTTTTCAAAATTCTCCAAGCTTTGTCAAATTGGTTGTTGATCATATAGACAACCATTTTCAGGTTTTGCCATACATTTTCAAATAGATTTAAGTCAACTGTAAAACTCCTGAACTTATTTAGTCTTGCCATAACAAAGGGATTGAATACTTATTGACTCGTCATCTCAGCTTTTCATTTTCAATTAATTAGTAAACATTTCAGAAAACACAACTCCACTTTGAGATTATGGGGTATTGTGTGTAGGCAAGTGACACAAAATCTCAATATGAATCCATTTTAAATTCAGGCTGTAACACAACAAAATGTGGAAAAAGTCAAGGGGTGGAAATACTTTCTTAAGGTACTATATAGGTTTTCTTTTTTATCAGTCCATGGTTAATTGCAGAACAGTGATCTCATGTACAGTGGGGGAAAAAAGTATTTAGTCAGCCACCAATTGTGCAAGTTCTTCCACTTAAAAAGATGGGAGAGGCCTGTCATTTTCATCATAGGTACACGTCAGCTTTGACAGACAAAATGAGAAAAAAAAATCCAGAAAATCACATTGAATGATTTTTAATGAATTTATTTGCAAATTATGGTGGAAAATAAGTATTTGGTCATCTACAAACAAGCAAGATTTCTGGCTCTCACAGACCTGTAACTTCTTCTTTAAGAGGCTCCTCTGTCCTCCACTCGTTATCTGTATTAATGGCACCTGTATGAACTTGTTATCAGTATAAAAGACACCTGTCCACAACCTCAAACAGTCACACTCCAAACTCCACTATGGCCAAGACCAAAGAGCTGTCAAAGGACACCAGAAACAAAATTGTAGACCTGCACCAGGCTGGGAAGACTGAATCTGCAATAGGTAAGCAGCTTGGTTTGAAGAAATCAACTGTGGGAGCAATTATTAGGAAATGGAAGACATACAAGACCACTGATAATCTCCCTCGATCTGGGGCTCCACGCAAGATCTCACCCCGTGGGGTCAAAATTATCACAAGAATGGTGAGCAAAAATCCCAGAACCACACAGGGGGACCTAGTGAATGACCTGCAGAGAGCTGGGACCAAAGTAACAAAGCCTACCATCAGTAACACACTACGCCGCCAGGGACTCAAATCCTGCAGTGCAAGACGTGTCCCCCTGCTTAAGCCAGTACATGTCCAGGCCAGTCTGAAGTTTGCTAGAGTGCATTTGGATGATCCAGAAGAGGATTGGGAGAATGTCAGATGAAACCAAAATATAACTTTTTGGTAAAAACTCAACTCGTCGTGTTTGGAAGACAAAGAATGCTGAGTTGCATCCAAAGAACACCATACCTACTGTGAAGCATGGGGGTGGAAACATCATGCTTTGGGGCTGTTTTTCTGCAAAGGGACCAGGACGACTGATCCGTGTAAAGGAAAGAATGAATGGGGCCATGTATCGTGATATTTTGAGTGAAAACCTCCTTCCATCAGCAAGGGCATTGAAGATGAAACGTGGCTGGGTCTTTCAGCATGACAATGATCCCAAACACACCGCCCGGGCAACGAAGGAGTGGCTTCGTAAGAAGCATTTCAAGGTCCTGGAGTGGCCTAGCCAGTCTCCTGATCTCAACCCCATAGAAAATCTTTGGAGGGAGTTGAAAGTCTGTGTTGCCCAGCGACAGCCCCAAAACATCACTGCTCTAGAGGAGATCTGCATGGAGGAATGGGCCAAAATAGCAGCAACAGTGTGTGAAAACCTTGTGAAGACTTACAGAAAACGTTTGACCTGTGTCATTACCAACAAAGGGTATATAACAAAGTATTGAGAAACGTTTGTTATTGACCAAATACTTATTTTCCACCATAATTTGCAAATAAATTCATTAAAAATCCTACAATGTGATTTTCTGGATTTTTTTTTCTCATTTTGTCTGTCATAGTTGACGTGTACCTATGATGAAAATTACAGGCCTCTCTCATCTTTTTAAGTTGGAGAACTTGC
This sequence comes from Coregonus lavaretus, assembly GCF_964263955.1. Lineage (NCBI taxonomy): Eukaryota > Metazoa > Chordata > Actinopteri > Salmoniformes > Salmonidae > Coregonus > Coregonus lavaretus. The sequence goes on along the minus strand of NC_140015.1, from coordinate 25,749,364 downwards.
ACAATTGGTGGCTGACTAAATACTTTTTTCCCCACTGTACATGCTGGAGACATAAGCAATTTCAAGAATGAGGAAAAATAGATTAATCTTGACAGGAATCTGTCAGCTAAGACAAGGGCAATCCAGCCAACTTCCTGTGGCAATTTAGACAAAAAACATCTCCAGGGTCAGAGAAGGAGAGAGAAGGGGGGAGAGGGCGAAAGAGAGCGAGGGAGAGACAGAGACAGAGATACAGAGAGAAAAACAGAGAGCTAAAGAGAGATACTCCCAGTCAGGGAGTGAGCAGAGATAAGAGGTCAGACCTAGGGCTGTTGCGGTGACGTATTACCGGCGGTCACGAGTCATGAAGGCAGTCAAATTCCACGTGACCATTTAGTCACAATAATCAGGCTTCTCCAAGCTCTGATGCTGCTGATGGTCATTAGTAGCCAACCAAACTTGCTAACTGCCTGGTACTCAGCACTCTATTGTCCTTCTAATCACTCTGACATCAATGCAAATGTTATCGAAAAATCTAATCAAACACTTCATGTGCTCATGTTGCGCAACATTTCTATAGGCTATGCAATTGCGCGAGAAAAGAGAGTGATGGCCTCTATTAAAAAGAGGAGAATCCCATCAGCTTTCTATAGGCTAGGCCTACTATATTTATTTCTCAACTTTCCTAATATTAAGCACATTGCTTATCTTTACAACTGGAGTATAGCCTACCTGGCTGGCATGACAATGAACTAAGGGAAAAGCGGTCCTTCATTCGCTATATAAGTGCTCTCCCTGTTTCGAGAGAGGTGCATGATAATGGTCCATTCTAAATCAAAACAAATTTCACACATATATTATTTAGTATATACAGTATAAAGACAATATTAAATCAAGAATAGTCTGATGGGTGACAATATTAGCCTATCAATTATGAATGATATATTATCATCCAGCGTAAGGCAATAGACAAATACTTTTTTTTGGCTGCTTTTTCGAATCATAGTCACACACCTCATGTAGCCTAGCCCATAGGCCAATATGTTTTGATAAGGTTTGTATCACAACTAAAGTGGCAAAATAACTTCTTAAAATTAAGCACAATAATCCGCTTTACAAGGGGTGTAGAGCCTAACTGGCTTACATAAGCAGCGCGTGAGTTTCAAGTTTGGGGAAGATAATTTTCACCGTAGAAATGCACCATTATAGTAAAAGCATGACATGCATAATCGTATTTGCGGTCACTTTTGATAATGGTGTTTTCCCGCTAATGGAACACTCGTGCTAATAGACTACTGCCGTGAGCGCATTGCTGTGCTTATAATTAGAAGAAATAGCCTAATAGTTTATCAACATTTTAAGCTAAACGTTCTGATCTGTTGCGTCAGCCACATTGCGTAAAACATATTTTCTGATGCTAGTGGTTGTATTAATTTGGGATCTATCACATCCCACAACTGTCCCAGACTATGTTTGGAGTATTTATTTCTCGCACAGAATAGGTCAACTTTTGTACTATAGGGGATAGTAGATTGACATAGGCTAGTGCTTTTGCTGTTCGTTAGGCCTGCTCATCTTGTTGGCTGACGAAAAGTAAATGTGGGCAGTTCTTCCAATATCTTCAATATGCACCACAGAATTGGATAAGGAAGTGCATTACGGCCACACAAAGGGGATGCTGCCGTGGAATTCGAGGCATTATCAAGTGCTTGTCAAATTGAGAATGAAAGACTGATGAAGTGTGTAGAGCCTGCGCAAAAAATAAAGTAGGGCTCCTTTCAAGCGACTTTTTCCAAATCATCATTAGAGTCGCATCATGCAGCCTTACAATGTATTACAAATCTAAACATATAGCCCAACGTTTGTAGAACAACTAAAGTTACATTAATAACTCTAAATTAAGCACATAGGAGTACCTATTTCTTTGTTAACCGCTCAAAGAATAGCACGTGCGCACTCCCTCAAATCGTTTGGAGAAAATATCCTTTCTATTTTATTCAGCTTTGTTCAATTGTATTCTTCATACTATAAAATAATATAGAATAATGCCACAGAATTCTAAGCAAATCTTGTCTGCTACTAAATTAAGTAGTGTAGCCCACAGCCATTTGGCATAGCCAGATCAGGACCTAACATAAGGACAACTCAGAGTATGCTATTCTGTTCTTCTGAAATAGACTACATTTTCTTCATATCATGCTTCTTTAGACCTGTCTAAAATAAATAATGGATTTATTGTGAAGGTGTAGGCTATATTGCATGGATTTATTATACTTTTTTCAATGTAAATGTTCCAAAGGTCTGCATCAGTGGCTTGTAGGCTATGTGTGGAAGCCAGGAGATGCAAAATGTGTTTATGTTAATTAACGGTCAATTATCGTGAGACCGACAGTTATTTGCTTGACAATCACCAGCTGACGAAATTTCGTGACTGCCACAGCCCTAGTCAGACCTCTCCATCCATCTACTGTATCTATAATACCTTTCTCAGATAACACCCTGGGCAGTGAGGAGAATGGCCGTCAGCCCACTGACCACTGTGGTCGCTATGGTGACATACCAGCATCAACCCTCTACTGACACTGACAGAGCCACACTCAAACCCAATGACCAGTTTCCGACATAAGTGGAAATAACTGTGAGGTAGTTTCCAGTAACCATTTGATCACCCATGGGATTGTAAATCAGGAGCTTGAACTACAGTTAGAGGTGCATTTGTTTGAGCAGAGTAGCCTTGGTGTCGCCTTGAGATGGGGCAGGGGAGCTTTATGCTGGTGCATTTCTACTGTGATATACTCCAGTGTTTTACCAAAAAGCCTCAGACTTGTGTTTTACATTTACATTTACATTTTAGTCATTTAGCAGACGCTCTTATCCAGAGCGACTTACAGGACCTTGGCATCAAGATCACATAGCTGACAGCAAGGTCATATAGCTGGCAGCAAGGTCACATAGCTGACAGCAAGGTCATATAGCTGACAGCAAGGTCATATAGCTGACAGCAAGGTCACATAGCTGACAGCAAGGTCACATAGCTGGAAGCAAGGTCACATAGCTGACAGCAAGGTCATATAGCTGACAGCAAGGTCACATAGCTAACAGAAAGGTCACATAGCTGGAAGCAAGGTCACAAAGCTGACAGCAAGGTCACATAGCTGACAGCAAGGTTATCATCTGTCAGAACTCATCCACTAAGAGACTACAGAGGAGGGACTGAGGGGAGAGAGACACAGATACTGCACCAATTAGATTAATCACACTACCTTAATATGGCAGACATTCTCTGAAGGCTGCCATGCACAAGCTATGTGCGGGTGTTCTTGGTTACATGCTATTGCTGTAACATGTGTTACTCGCCATGCATGTCTGTTTTCTGCTTTCCCACCACCACCACCCCAGCCTCCACCTGTTTGGACTCTGCTTTTGTTTCAATCAGGGTGATTGGTATAGCATATCTTGTTCACCGCCTATATCTAACATGATGTATGCTCTGGCAGTGAGCTACCCCGAAGGACCAGAGCCTAACGCCAAGGCTAATGTATTGCATGTATTGTAATCTTCCTGTCTCAACTGTTTACGCACGCACTCCCACCCACACACACTCCCACTTACCCACACTCCCACACCTGAATAGAAAGTTATTTATCAGAGGTGTATGGTTTTAATCTTGGAGAGATAAGCTCCAATCAGGAGGAAATTGAAATCTAAAAGTGAAATGTCACAGGAAGACAGCAGTAGACCTATCCAGTGTGTACAGTAATAACTGAGGTCAAAGGGCACCTACCCTCTGCTCCTGAGTGGCAACAAAGGTCTGAAAGCCCGGGGCAACACCAAAGCCCAGCTCGTGGACGAACGGGGGCTCTGCCTGGCTGTGGATCTGCACCCGCACTCCTGCCTCGAACGCTGTCTCCTCTGTGGGGAAAACACACACACAGGGAGATTAACAGTTACTATCACACACACACACACACACAATGCTCACACACGACAGACATGAAAGTACCTAATATACACACAATTGCATGAACAAAGTAAAAGACAGTGAAATTCCTTTATGAATCACCTTTAGTAGATGAATGGTGAGCTTGTGAATGAGAGCCATATGCTTCCCTGCCTGCCTTCTTCCTCTATATGGATATGTTCAGTAGAAAGACGGCCCATTTGCCTCGGCTCAACATCAAACAGAGGAGCAGGAGTAGAAATTCCACTGGCTGTCTCTTAACTACACACATGAAAGAGCTGTTACCCAGCCAGTCACAAGCATGCATGCATGCACACACACACACACACACACACACACACACACACACACACACACACACACACACACACACACACACACACACACACACACACACACACACACACACACACACACACACACACACACACACAGCAATACTTGCAAGGACACAGGCAGGCAGACATACTCCAAAGCATAGAGACCCTCTTCCAGACAAACATCATCCAGACACTCTCACACACTCCCCACAGGCAGACGTGTTAACACACGCACACACACACACACACACACCGAGAGGTTGGATGAAAAGAGGCTTTATTAAAATCAATAACTTTCTCTCTGCAGTCTTCTCGTCCGGCAGCCATGTTCCTGTGCGTTCAATCAAGCTGCCCATCCTCCTCCAAGCCTGACAGGCAGCAGCTTCAATCAGGCTGCTGGACTGGAACAGTGAAAGCAGTGAAAGACAGAACGGAGGGAGCACAGCACCCAGGGTTTGTCAGCCTCTTTAAAAGGGATGTTTCCTCCAGCATCTTCACAAGGTCCTTTGCTGTTGTTCTGGGATTGATTTGCACTTTTCGCACCAAAGTACATTCATCTCTAGGAGACAGAGCGCGTCTCCTTCCTAAGCGGTATGACGGCTGCGTGGTCCCATGGTGTTTATACTTGCATACTATTGTTTGTACAGATGAACATGGTACCTTCAGGCGTTTGGAAATTGCTCCCAAGGATGAACCAGACTTGTGGAGGTCTACAATTCTTTTTCTGAGGTCTTGGCTGATTTCTTTTGATTTTCCCATAATGTCAAGCAAAGAGGCACTGAGTTTGAAGGTAGGCCTTGAAATACATCCAAAGGTACACCTCCAATTGACTCAAATGATGTCAATTAGCCTATCAGTGTCACGCCCTGACTCAGGGGACGCTTATATGTTGAGTCAGGGTGTGTATATTCCTTGTTGTGCTTGTTCTATGTTATAGGATCTAGTAGGTCTAGATCTATGTTGGCCGGTGTGGTTCCCAATCAGAGGCAGCTGTCGCTCGTTGTCTCTGATTGGGGTTCAATACTTAGGCAGCCTATTGGCACTAGTGGGTTGTGGGATCTTGTTCCGTATAAGGTATGTTGTTTGTGTCAACCTTGGACTTCACGTTTCGTTTCGTTTATTGTTTTGTCGAGTGTTTATTAAGTTTAAATAAACATGTATGCATATCACGCTGCGCCTTGGTCCGTCCCGTCTATGAACGAACATGACAGAAGATCCCACCAAACAAGGACCAAGCAGCGTGCCCAGAAGGAGCAAACGCCGGGGATTCAACGGGAGGTAACTTTAGTAGATGTCCTCCTCGGTTGGGGGAGAATTACTGAGGAGGAGGCCGTCCGTTATCGGGACGCGATGAAGGTTGATGCCCAGGTAGGAGAGGAGAAATGGCGGCAACCCTGACGGAGACCCGAGAGGCAACCCCAAGAACATTTTTTGGGTGGGGCACACGGGGTGGATGAAGAGGCAGCAGGAGGCCGTGGAAGGGCAAATCTGCAGGTTAGGAGAGGAGGCCACCATGTTAAGGGGGCTATTGGTTCAGAGGGAGCAGGAGTTATTCGGTCAGAGGGAGGCGCTATAGGAGGCTAAAAGGGAGAAGGAATGTGTAGAGGCACGGCGAGAGGAGCTGGTTAGGCAGCAGAAGGACTGGGGGTTAATAAAGGAACCCAGTCCCGCTCCTCGCACCAAGCAAGTGGTGCGTGTTGCCAGTCCGGTCCGGCCCGTTCCTGCTCCCCGCACTAAGCCAGTGGTGCATGTTCCCAGTACGGCCCGACCCGTTCCTGCTCCTCGCACCAAGCCAGTGGTGCGCGTCGCCAGCCCGGCCTGGCCTGTTCCTGCTCCTCGCACCAAGCCAGTGGTGCGCGTCGCCAGTCCGGCCCGGCCTGTTCCTGCTCCTCGCACCAAGCCAGTGGTGCGCGTCGCCAGCCCGGCCCGGCCTGTTCCTGCTCCTCGCACCAAGCCAGTGATGCGCGTCGCCGGCCCGGCCTGTTCCTGCTCCTCGCACCAAGCCAGTGGTGCGCGTCGCCAGCCCGGCCCGGCCTGTTCCTACTCCTCGCACCAAGCCAGTGGTGCGCGTCGCCAGCCCGGCCTGTTCCTGCTCTTCGCACCAAGCCAGTGGTGCGCGTCGCCAGCCCGGCCCGGCCTGTTCCTGCTCCTCGCACCAAGCCAGTGGTGCGCGTCGCCGGCCCGGCCTGTTCCTGCTCCTCTCACCAAGCCAGTGGTGCGCGTCGCCAGCCCGGCCCGGCCTGTACCTGCTCCTCGCACCAAGCCAGTGGTGCGCGTCGCCAGCCCGGCCCGGCCTGTTCCTGCTCCTCACACCAGACCAGTGGTGCGTTTGTCCAGTCCGGCACGGCCCGTGCCCGTTCAGCTGCTCCACTCCGGAGCCAGAGCAGTCCGCTCCACCGGTGCCTGATCCAGTTCCGGTCAGCTGTTCCACTCCGGAGCCAGAGCAGTCCGCTCCGCCGGTGCCTGATCCAGCTCCGGTCAGCTGCTCCACTCCGGAGCCAGAGCAGTCCGCTCCACCGGTGCCTGATCCAGCTCTGGTCAGCTGCGCCACTCCGGAGCCAGAGTAGTCCGTTCCACCGGGGTCTAGTCCAGCTCCGGTCAACGGCTCCACTTCGGAGCCAGAGCAGTCCGCTCCACTGGTGCCTGATCCAGCTCCGGTCAGCGGCTCCACTCCAGAGCCAGAGCAGTCTGCTCCACCGGTGCCCAGTCCAGCTCCGGTCAGCGGCTCCAGTCCAGACCATGACGTCAGCCCCTCTCCAGGTTCGGGGTCTCCCACACCAGGGTCCAGACTGGGCCTGGCGTATCGTGGGAGGAAGGAGAGGGGAAGCAACGCGCCGAGGTCTAGACCAGACCAGGGGCGCAACAGGGAGGCAAAGAGTGAGAGGTCGTCACGCCCTGAGCCGGATCTGCCTCCAAGGCGGAATGCCCACCCGGCCCCTACCCTGTTATCTTTATGTTGTGCGGTCGGAGTCCGCACCTTTGGGGGGGGGGGGGGGGGTACTGTCACGCCCTGACTCAGGGGACGCTTATATGTTGAGTCAGGGTGTGTATATTCCTTGTTGTGCTTGTTCTATGTTATAGGATCTAGTAGGTCTAGATCTATGTTGGCCGGTGTGGTTCCCAATCAGAGGCAGCTGTCGCTCGTTGTCTCTGATTGGGGACCATACTTAGGCAGCCTATTGGCACTAGTGGGTTGTGGGATCTTGTTCCGTATAAGGTATGTTGTTTGTGTTAACCTTGGACTTCACGTTTCGTTTCGTTTATTGTTTTGTCGAGTGTTTATTAAGTTTAAATAAACATGTATGCATATCACGCTGCGCCTTGTTCCGTCCCGTCTATGAACGAACGTGACAATCAGAAGCTTCTAAAGCCATGACATCATTTTCTGGAATTTTCCCAGCTGTTTAAAGCACAGTCAACTTAGTGTATGTAAACTTCTGACCCACTGGAATTGTGATACAGTGAATTATAAGTGATAAACTTGGATTAGCAAACACAACGTGCCATTGGAACACAGGACTGATGGTTGCTGATAATGGGCCTCTGTCCGCCTATGTAGATATTCTACTAAAAATCAGCCGTTTCCAGATACAATAGCCATTTACAACATTAACAATGTCTACACTGTATTTCGGATCAATTTGATGTTATTTTAATGGACAAAGAAAATCATTTTCTTTCGAAAACAAGGACATTTCTAAGTGACCCCAAACTTTTGAACGGTAGTGTATATATATTTATAAATGGTGTGTATAGACAGTATGGACAGTATATGAATAGAAAAGGTGTGTACAGCAGTAGTTATATAGGATGAGCCTTACTAGAATACAGTATATACATATGAATTGGGTATAACAGTATGTAAACATTATTAAAGAGACCATTGTTCAATGACTATGTACATAGGGCAGCAGTCTCTAAGGTGCAGGGTAGAGTACCGGGAGGTAGCCGGCTAGTGACTGTGTTTAAGGTTCAGGGAAGGGTACTAGTTGGAGGCCGGCTAGTGATGACTGATGTCTGATGGCCTGGCGATAGAAGCTGTTTTTCAGTCTCTCGTCCCAGCTTTGATGCACCTGTACTGTCTCCGCCTTCTAGATGGTAGCGGAGTGAACAGGCCATGGCTCGGGGGGCTGAGGTCCTTGATGATCTTCTTGGCCTTCCTGTGACACCGGGTGCTGTAGATGTCCTGGAGGTCAGACAGTGTGACCGCACCACCTCTGGAGAGCCCTGCGGTTGTGGGCGGTGCAGTTGCCATACCAGGAGGTGATACAGCCCGACAGAATACTCTCGATGGTGCATCTGTAGAAGTCTGTGAGGGTCTAAGGGGCAAGCTTAATTTCTTTAGCCTCTTGAGGTTGAAGAGGTGCTGTTGCACCTTCTTCACCACACTGTCGCTGTGGAGAGACCATTTCAGGTCCTAAGTGAAGTGCATGCTGAGGAACTTGAAGCTTTTGACCCTCTCCACTGCGGCCCTGTCGATGTAGAAGGGGGCGTGTTGGATGGATGGGTAATCATGTTGGTGTCATGTACATTATGAGGAAAATGTATATTATTTTTTGAAATACTTATTTAGATGGAAGAGACCGGAGGGCAGGGGTTATGTGAGCATCAACATACACTGCTATGTGACTTTACTGTACAGTCCATTACTATCACAACAAATCACCATCACCAGATTTGATCTGAATGAGATGGATAGATAGAAAGTGTGATAACCCCTGAAGGTTAGATTGAATTAATCATAATCTATACCACCATCATCATTTTTATCACCAAAGTATCCATAGATAATGTATTTGGGTGGGACTTCCCAAATAAATAACTGTGGTATTTCATTTGCCTTCCTCTCAGGGCGTGTCAGCTGTGATTCCATCTCCGGCTGAAATGAGAAATCACGGAGCAGAGGGGAATAAGAGAATCAGTCATGGCAGAGAAAGAAAATGGGCTGTGAGTGTGAGTGTGTGAGTGAGTGAGTGAGTGAGTGAGTGAGTGAGTGAGAGAGAGAGAGAGAGAGAGAGAGAGAGAGAGAGAGAGAGAGAGAGAGAGAGAGAGAGAGAGAGAGAGAGAGAGAGAGAGAGAGAGAGAGAGAGAGAGAGAGAGAGAGAGAGAGAGAGAGAGAGAGAAAGAGAGAGAGAGAGAGAAAGAGAGCGAGAGATTGTGTGTATGTGTGTGTGTCCACGAATGTGTGTATGAAATCAAATAAGCACAGTCATATCTAATCTTGTGTGGGCCCCTGCTGCCGGGGGTTCACGTCTCCCACATAGCCCGGGGTCAACCTTGTTTCTGCTGTTCCCTCACTTACATTCCCTCCCTCCACCCCTCACACACCTCCCACACAGCCAGAGGGTTTGCCAATTGCCATACACCACAGCTCCCGAACACCACCACCTCTGCCCAGCCAATCTGCCATGCTGTAGCGTATCTGATCCAGCCACTTCTGTTTGATCAGGCAGCAAGTTTGACACTACACTGTCCTCCCTCTAGAAATACACCTGCTGTTCCATGTTGCATGTGATGAGTATCATTGATCATTTGGACATTCATGTAAACAGGGGTCAATGTTTATTGTCTCCAAGAAACACTAAAAAGGGATTAGAGGAGTATTTTCCACTCCAGTGTGGCTCATACCCGCTGTTTGACCTGTTGTTGAATAAACAACCTCATGTTGTTTTCAGGAGTCCTCACAGCACCATGAGTCTGTTCAGAAGCCTGAGAGTACTGAATTAATAAGACAGAGCAGAGAGAGAAGGGCTCTTTATGCTGCCCTAAGTACTCAAAAATGTGTTATGTTCTGTTTGATGTTCCACTCTTCTCTTTTTTCTAACATGGTGGATATCTGAGATGATGATGGCAGGTTGTTAGAGGGAGAGAGGATACAGAGAGAGAGAGAGAGAGAGAGAGAGAGAGAGAGAGAGAGAGAGAGAGAGAGAGAGAGAGAGAGAGAGAGAGAGAGAGAGAGAGAGAGAGAGAGAGAGAGAGAGAGAGAGAAAGAGAGAGAGAGAGAGAGAGAAAGAGAGGAGAGAGAGAGAGAGAGAGAAAGAAAGAGAGAGAGAGAAAGAAAGAGAGAGAGAGAGAGAGAGAGAGAGAGAGAGAGAGAGAGAGAGAGAGAACAGAGGGAGGACAGAAGGATAATTCTAAAGATATAGCAGGATGAGAGAACAGGGAGAAATAACATGTAGCAAGAAAGGGATGGAGCATTATAGAGAGAGAAAGAGGTGGCTCATCTGTGAAAAGATGAGAGAGGAATCAATGTCAAGAACTCATCTTTCATGGTTACAAATGTATGCCGGGGCTAATCTATACTCTGCTACAGTATCCAACGCTTCAGGATGGAGTCATGAGAGTGTGTGTATCAGTGTTAGCTCAATCACTATGAGGCTGTATACGATCACATACACTGAGTGTACAAAACATTAGGAACACCTTTCTAATATTGAGTTGCACCCCCTTTTGTCCTCAGAACAGCCTCAATTCGTCAGGGCATGGACTCTACAAGGTGTGGGATGATGGAAATAGCAGAGCCAATAGAAGTAGGTGAGAGGGAGGAAGTGAACATTCACTTTCATCGTTTTAAAGGTGAGAAAATGAGCTGCCTGGGATATTGTATAATATCCCTCAGAACAATTTCTACTTAATCCTGTTATACAAGCAAAACCTTCACCTAAGATCTACCTGGCTACTTTCATAGCACATTATGAATTACAAAGGCTAGTGTTTCCCTTTGTTTAATACATATAAATCACCCATATTAATGCTTTGATGCTTAGATAGGTCTACATGACTCCTGATATGTTTGATCAAGAACATTTCAGATAGACAAAAGTATTTAAATGACTGTTAGTCTAGTGGAATCTACAGTGAACAAAAATATAAACGTAAATGCAACAATTTCAAAGATTTTACTGAGTTACAGTTCATATAAGGAAATAAATAAATTAGGCCCTCATCTATGGATTTCACATGACTGTGATCACAGATATGCATCTGTTGGTCACAGATACCTTAAAAAAAAGGTAGAGAAGTGGATCAGAAAACCAGTCACTATCTGGTGTGACCACCATTTGCCTCATCTGGCCCCAATCATCTCCTTCGCATAGAGTTGATCTGGCTGTTGATTGTGGCCTGTGGAATGTTGTCCCACTCCTCTTCAATGGCTGTGTGAAGTTGCTGGATATTGGCGGGATATGGATACACTGTCGTACACGTCAATCCATATCATCTCAAACATGCTCAATGGGTGACATGTCTGGTGAGTATGCAGGCCATATTTTCAGCTTCCAGGAAATGTGTACAGATCCTTGCATTATCATGCTGAAACATAAGGTGATGGCGGCGGATGAATGGCACGACAATGGGACTCAGAATCTCATCACGGTATCTCTATGCATTCAAATTGCCATCGATAAAATGCAATTGTGTTCAGTGTCCGTAGTTTATGCATGCCCATACCATAACCCCACCGCCACCATGGGGCACTCTTTTTACAATGTTGATATCAGCAACCCACTCTCCCACACGACGCCATACACGCTGTCTGCCATCTGCCCAGTACAGTTGAAACCAGGATTCATCCGTGAAGAGCACACTTCTCCAGTGTGCCAGTGGCCATCGAAGGTGAGCATTTGCCCACTGAAGTCGGTTACGACGCCGAATTGCAGTCAGGTCAAGACCCTGGTAAGGACGATGAGCACACAGATGAGCTACCCTGAGACAGTTTCTGACAGTTTGTGCAGAAAGTCTACGGTTGTGCAAACCCACAGTTTCATCAGCAGTCCGGGTGGCTGGTTTCAGACGATCCCGCAGGTGAAGAAGCCGGATGTGGAGGTCTTGGGCTGGCATGGTTACATGTGGTCTGCAGTTGTGAGGCCGGTTGGACGTACTGCCAAATTTTCTAAAACGACGTTGAAGGTGGCTTATGGTAGAGAAATTAACATTACATTATCTGGCAACAGCTCTGGTGGACATTCCTGCAGTCAGCATGCCAATTGCACACTCCCGCAAAACTTGAAACATCTGTGGCATTGTGTTGTGTGACAAAACTGCACATTTTAGTGTTTTTTTTTTCTCTCCACAGCACAAGGTGCACCTGTGTAATGATAATGATGTTTAATCAGCTTCTTGATACAGTTGAAGTCGGAAGTTTACATACATTTAGGTTGGAGTCATTAAAACTCGTTTTTCAACCACTCCACACATTTTGTGTTAACAAACTATAGTTTTGGCAAGTCGGTTAGGACATCTACTTTGTGCATGACACAAGTAATTTTCCAACAATATTTTTACAGACAGATTATTTCACTTATAATTCACTGTATCACAATTCAAGTGGGTCAGAAGTTTACATACACTAAGTTGACTGTGCCTTTAAACAGCTTGGAAAATTCCAGAAAATGATGTCATGGCTTTAGAAGCTTCTGATAGGCTAATTGACATCATTTGAGTCAATTGGAGGTGTACCTGTGGATGTATTTCAAGGCCTACCTTCAATCTCAGTGCCTCTTTGCTTGACATCATGGGAAAATCAAAAGAAATCAGCCAAGACATCAGAAGGAAAATTGTAGACCTCCACAAGTCTGGTTCATCCTTCGGAGCAATTTCCAAATGCCTGAATGTACCACGTTCATCTGTACAAACAATAGTACGCAAGTAGAAACACCATGGGACCACGCAGCCGTCATACCGCTCAGGAAGGAGACGCGTTCTGTCTCCTAGAGATGAACGTACTTTGGTGCGAAAAGTGCAAATCAATCCCAGAACAACAGCAAAGGACCTTGTGAAGATGCTGGAGGAAACAGGTACAAAAGTATCTATATCCACAGTAAAACGAGTCCTATATCGCCCATAACCTGAAAGGCCGCTCAGCAAGGAAGAAGCCACTGTTCCAAAACCGCCATAAAAAAGCCAGACTACGGGACAAAGAATGTACTTTTTGGAGAAATGTCCTCTGGTCTGATGAAACAAAAATAGAACTGTTTGGCCATAATGACCATCGTTTTGTTTGGAGGAAAAAGGGGAACGCTTGCAATCCGAAGAACACCATGACAACCGTGAAGCACGGGGGTAGCAGCATCATGCTGTGGGGGTGCTTTGCTGCAGGAGGGACTGGTGCACTTCACAAAATAGAAGGCATCATGAGGAAGGAAAATTATGTGGATATATTGAAGCAACATCTCAAGACATCAGTCAGGAAGTTCAAGCTTGGTCGCAAATTGTTCTTCCAAATGGACAATGACCCCAAGCATACTTCCAAAGTTGTGGCAAAATGGCTTAAGGACAACAAATTCAAGGTATTGGAGCAGCCATCACAAAGCCCTGACCTCAATCCTATAGAACATTTGTGGGCAGAACTGAAAAAGTGTGTGCGAGCAAGGAGGCCTACAAACCTGACTCAGTTACACCAGCTCTGTCAGGAGGAATGGGCCAAAATTCACCCAACTTATTGTGGGAAGCTTGTGGAAGGCTACCCAAAACGTTTGACCCAAGTTAAACAATTTAAAGGCAATGCTACCAAATACTAATTGAGTGTATATAAACTTCTGACCCACTGGGAATGTGATGAAATAAATAAAAGCTGAAAGAAATCATTCTCTCTACTATTATTCTGACATTTCACGTTCTTAAAATAAAGTGGTGATCCTAACTGACCTAAAACAGGGAATTTTTACTAGGATTAAATGTCAGTAATTGTGAAAAACTGAGTTTAAATGTATTTGGCTAAGGTGTATGTAAACTTCCGACTTCAACTGTATGTCAGGTGGATGGATTATCTTGGCAAAAGAGAAAGGCTCACTAACAGGGATATAAATAAATTTGTGCACAACAGTTGAGAGAAATAAGCTTTTTGTGTGTATGGACAATTTCTGGGATCTTTTATTTCAGCTCATGAAACACTTTCCATGTTGCGTTTATATTTTTGTTCAGTGTAAAAACCTCACAGTCTGATTTGAAATGCTAAGTGTTTTACTCCCCACTCATGCAAAAATTCAGTAGTTAACCCAACGGCAGAATGAGATAACAAGTCTTCAGATCAAGAGAAGAGTGAGAAAACTCGCCTGGCTTTTCCGCTTTCTAATGTCAACTTCAGTTGACCTCCCTTTGCAGACAGGGACAATCCATACAACATCCCACACAAACACAGCCAAGATCGCGTTGTGTTCAATAAGGACTTAAGAAAGTACAGAAAAAAAAAGGAATACATTGATTGGAAACAACAGAGGAAGCCTGTCGATACTGTGAAAGGTGGTTGTAGTAAGTGTTGATACTGTATTATGCACCCTGGGGCGACACCTTAGGTCGAAATCAATAGCAGCTCTATGCATACAGAGATATGTTATGTGTTGCTTTCTGAGGACAATGAACAATAACAAAGTGTGTGGTATTGGAGAAGCCAGAGGTCAAGTGCAATGGGTCCCAAATAGCACCCGATTCCCTTTATAGTACACTACTTTTGAACACAGGGCTCTGGTCAGAAGTAGTGCACTATACAGGGAATAGGGTGCCATTTGGGGTGAAGCCAACGAGTTTCATCAGACACACAGTGGAGAAGTGGAACCGGAGGTTAGCACTCCACCTGCAAAAAATCTCTCTTTAAATTCACCTGAAATTTATTATAATTTTTGTAAAAGTAAATAGTTGGAGAAAATGACTTCGATGAGGTCTTAATCACTTGACAAGTCGTCATTGAATTCCACTTGACAATCCTGCAAATATTTAAGATGCACATGAGAGATCAGCCCCTCGAAGACAGCTACTGTATGAGTGGAAATGATAGAGAGAATCTAAAGCTCTCATTATTTCTTCCACCGAGCAATCAGTTTGTCCTCTGCCCTCCTGATGCCAATGTGAGTTGCAGTGTATCTAGGCAACTGCATATCTATTTCTAAAACACTGCACGCACACACCTACGCTGGGCAGGAAAATTCTCTGCAACAACAGAGTGATCAAATTAAGATAGCACATCTGTAGTTAGGTGCAATTGCAAACGGGTTGGGTTGTGTGCGTTAATGACTAGTAAAGTGATTGTTGTCATAATAAAATATAAAATCAATCTAGACTAATTAATATAAATGAAAAAGACAATGACTTTACACTACAGATGTAGGATCTTAATTTGATCACTCTTTTGTTGGACAGCAGGAAATGAAAACTTGTAGTATATTCAAGGTTTAAAAAGGCTTCTAAAGTTTGTATTTTCCACTTTAAAATGTCAGACTTGATTTTCCCTAACGAAAAATGTATCAACCCCTAAAAAAAGTATATTAATTATAATCCACATAATAATTCACATTTCCTGTTGCTGCAGGATCCTTTTCCTGCTGTAGAAAACTGGCTCAAATTAAGATCCTACATCTGTATTGTGCTCCTGTTCATCCAATCCAGATGAAGAACAGGGCCCAGTTTTTCAAAGATTATCTATCTGGATTTTGCCTATTGGATAGGATTAAATGCATAGACATAGAATTAATAGAACAGACAAATCATTTACTTGAATGGGGCCCCTGTTCTATTCATTCCATTTCTATGCATTTAATCCTATCCAATATGTAAAATCCAGCTAGATAACTTTAGAAAAACTGGGCCCAGGAAACTCTGTGGATTCTGACAGTAAAATACCCAGGAACCCAAAAAAATACTTCAGATCAATAAACATCCCATGCAAAATGTCAACACCCCCTCTTCCTCCATGGTCCCATCCTGATATTGTCCACTGTCCACTTCCTCTGTACTACAAATTAACTCCTGTGAGTCCAGACATGACAGTATGGTGGCAAAACAAGCTGCCTCTCTACCCTCTAACGCTCCCAGGATGCAGTTAGCCACAAATCTGACCATGGAGACGATGCAGCTCTGATTGACTGCAGGCCTTTGCCGGGCGGACAGAGAGGAGAGGGTGAGAGGAGGGGTGGAGAGAGAGGAGAGGGTGAGAGGAGGGGTGGAGAGAGAGGAAAGGGTCAGAGGAGGGGTGGCGAGAGAGAGGGAGGGAGGGAGGGAGGGAGAGAAAGAGTAGAAAGGCTGAGGTAGGAGCCCTATTCCGTGTCTGGTGTGTCCAGTGTGTCCAGTGTGTCCGGTGTGTCCGGTGTGTCCAGTGTGTCCAGTGTGTCCGGTGTGTCCGGTGTGTCCAGTGTGTCCGGTGTGTCCGGTGTGTCCAGTGTGTCCAGTGTGTCCGGTGTGTCCAGTGTGTCCAGTGTGTCCAGTGTGTCCGGTGTGTCCGGTGTGTCCGGTGTGTCCGGTGTGTCCGGTGTGTTCGGTGTGTCCGGTATGTCCGGTGTGTCCAGTGTGTCCAGTGTGTCCAGTGTGTCCAGTGTGTCCAGTGTGTCCGGTGTGTCCGGTGTGTCTGGTGTGTCCGGTATGTCCGATGTGTCCGGTGTGTCCAGTGTGTCCGGTGCCTCTGCTTACGAGCCAATGGTCTTGATTTAAGTCTCTAAAGGCACTGAGGCCCTGCTGCTCTGTGAAGAGGAAGCTGTGAGGTGGAAGCTGTAAGGAGGAAGCTGCAAGGAGGAAGCTCTGAGGAGGAAGCTCTGAGCCCCCTGCTATCTGCTGGCAGGATTGAGTCAGCTGGTTGTGTGCTAATTAATCCGTACAGACATACAGAGAGATAAACAACAGGGCCCTCCATCACCCTAAGAGACTGTACAAACAGATCTACACGCTCACTGTGCTGCTAGATGCCCCTATGTGGGGCGACTTAGCCTCTGTCTGATCACAACAGACTTAAACACACCAGTGATGGGAAGGGAAGGGACAGCTGAGAACAAGCCTATGTGTCCCACTGCTAATCTGAGAGAACATGTGGATAATTGATCGGGGGAAATAAACAGACTCTCTGCATGATACATGATACTATACAGTGAGGTATTTGATCACCTGCTGATTTTGTACTTTGCCTACTGACAAAGCAATGATCAGTCTATAATTTTTATGGTAGGTTTATTTGAATAGTGAGAGACAGAATAACAACAAATAAATCCAGAAAAACGCGTGTCAAAAATGTTATAAATTGATTAGCATTTTAATGAGGGAAATAAGTATTTGACCCCCTCTCAATCAGAAAGATTTCTGGCTCCCAGGTGTCTTTTATACAGGTAACGAGCTGAGATTAGGAGCACACTCTTAAAGGGAGTGCTCCTAATCTCAGTTTGTTACCTGTATAAAAGACACCTGTCCACAGAAGCAATCAATCAATACGATTCCAAACCCTCCACCATGGCCAAGACCAAAGAGCTCTCCAAGGATGTCAGGGACAAGATTCTAGACCTACACAAGGCTGGAATGGGCTACAAAACCATCGCCAAGCAGCTTGGTGAGAAGGTGACAACAGTTGGTGAGATTATTCGCAAATGGAAGAAACACAAAAGAACTGTCAATCTCCCTCGGCCTGGGGCTCCATGCAAGATCTCACCTCGTGGAGTTGCAATGATCATGAGAACGGTGAGGAATCAGCCCAGAACTACACGGGAGGATCTTGTCAATGATCTCAAGGCAGCTGGGACCATAGTCACCAAGAAAACAATTGGTAACACACTACGCCGTGAAGGACTGAAATCCTGCAGCGCCCGCAAGGTCCCCCTGCTCAAGAAAGCACATATACAGGACCGTCTGAAGTTTGCCAATGAACATCTGAATGATTCAGAGGAGAACTGGGTGAAAGTGTTGTGGTCAGATGAGACCAAAATCGAGCTCTTTGGCATCAACTCAACTCACCGTGTTTGGAGGAGGAGGAATGCTGCCTATGACCCCAAGAACACCATCCCCACCGTCAAACATGGAGGTGGAAACATTATGCTTTGGGGGTGTTTTTCTGCTAAGGGGACAGGACAACTTCACCGCATCAAAGGTACGATGGACGGGGCCATGTACCGTCAAATCTTGGGTGAGAACCTCCTTCCCTCAGCCAGGGCATTGAAAATGGGTCGTGGATGGGTATTCCAGCATGACAATGACCCAAAACACATGGCCAAGGCAACAAAGAGTGGCTCAAGAAGAAGCACATTAAGGTCCTGGAGTGGCCTAGCCAGTCTCCAGACCTTAATCCCAAAGAAAATCTGTGGATGGAGCTGAAGGTTCGAGTTGCCAAACCTTAATGACTTGGAGAAGATCTGCAAAGAAGAGTGGGACAAAATCCCTCCTGAGATGTGTACAAACCTGGTGGCCAACTACAAGAAACGTCTGACCTCTGTGATTGCCAACAAGGGTTTTGCCACCAAGTACTAAGTCATGTACAAAGGAGATGATTGTGGACTACAGGAAAAAAAAGAGGACTGAGCACGCCCCCATTCTCATCGACGGGGCTGTAGTGGAACAGGTTGAGAGCTTCAAGTTCCTTGGTGTCCACATCACCAACGAACTATCATGGTCCAAACACACCAAGACAGTCGTGAAGAGGGCACGACAAAGCCTATTTCCCCTCAGGAGACTGAAAAGATTTGGCATGGGTCCTCAGATCCTCAAAAAATTCTACAGCTGCACCATCGAGAGCATCCTGACTGGTTGCATCACCGCCTGGTATGGCAACTGCTTGGCCTCCGACCGCAAGGCACTACAGAGGGTAGTGCGTACGGCCCAGTACATCACTGGGGCAAAGCTTCCTGCCATCCAGGACCTCTATACCAGGCGGTGTCAGAGGAAGGCCCTCAAAATTGTCAAAGACTCCAGCCACCCTAGTCATAGACTGTTCTCTCTGCTACCGCACGGCAAGCGGTACCGGAGTGCCAAGTCTAGGTCCAAAAGACTTCTCAACAGCTTCTACCCCCAAGCCATAAGACTCCTGAACAGCTAATCATGGCTACCCGGACTATTTGCACTGCCCCCCCACCCCATCCTTTTTACGCTGCTGCTACTCTGTTAATTATTTATGCATAGTCACTTTAACTCTACCCACATGTACATATTACCTCAACTACCTCAACTAGCCGGTGCCCCCGCACATTGACTCTGCAACGGTACCCCCCTGTATATATAGCCTCCCTACTGTCACTTTATTTTACTTCTGCTCTTTTTTTTCTCAACACTTTTTTTTGTTGTTGTTTTATTTTTACTTTTTTTGTTTAAAATAAATGCACTGTTGGTTAAGGGCTGTAAGTAAGCATTTCACTGTAATGTCTGCACCTGTTGTATTCGGCGCATGTGACCAATAAAATTTGATTTGATTTGATTTTATGTTTTGCAGAGGGGTCAAATACTTATTTCCCTCATTAAAATGCAAATCAATTTATAACATGTTTGACATGCGTTTTTCTGGATTTTGTTGTTGTTATTCTGTCTCTCACTGTTCAAATAAACCTACCATTAAAATTATAGACTGATAATGTCTTTGTCAGTGTGCAAACGTACAAAATCAGCAGGGGATCAAATACTTTTTTCCCTCACTGTATATGGAGAGTAAATAGTCCATCTGCTAGATGGCCCATGTCTTGGCTTGATGCTGTGCTTCAAGAACTCCCCTGTCTGCACTTCCACACAGGTTGAGACGTGAGCAAGGCCTTCAATGAGGCTTGTTGTGCAGCCAGCCGGTTAGGCAGCAAGCCCCCTCCAACACAAGACTATCTGAACAACTAACAGGGCTTGTTACACAAGGAACAACAAATCGTGAGGACAGCAATAAAGGAACGGCATCACTTCCAAATTTTTAAGGAAAAGCACATCCTGGCTTGAGCTGTTATTTGACAGCAAGTCAATACATTTTGGGCATTATTTATATAAATGGTGAAAAGCACAGGACACATAATATAACCTTGAGGGACACCAGTTGTCAACTCCACATAGTCAGATTTAACACCCTCCACATGGATACATTGTGATTTGGATGGAGATAGGGCACTGGTTAAGGGTCAGGGGTTAAGGGTCAGGTATGGTGTAGTTGGGCCTACCTGTGTCGCCCCACACGGGCAGGTACTCGTCCTGCTGGATGTCCAGCATAATCTCCAGGCCGTTCCCCGTCCCTCCCTTCATGGTGGTCCGCAGTGTCTTCCCCTCTTCCGCTGCGTTGAACATGTAACACTTCCCATACCTGGTGAACACCTGCAGAGAGAAGAGAGAGAGAGAGAGAGAGAGAGAGAGAGAGAGAGAGAGAGAGAGAGAGAGAGAGAGAGAGAGAGAGAGAGAGAGAGAGAGAGAGAGAGAGAGAGAGAGAGAGAGAGAGAGAGAGAACATAAGTTAGTACTGACCATGTTATGTACACAGGCTGGTGGACATCAGGAGAGTACGGTGGTGGACTGATACATGAACTAATCATAAACTGGTACCATGACCTTCCCTGAGGTGGTTTAGGGAAGAACTGTCCTTATAGCCTTCTAAATGTATTAAGAAATCAGCAAGCTGAACTAGATATGATAATGTTTCTAACACCCTACAGGCAAATTCAAATGACAACAACAGAGCCTGGAACAAAAGTTAAGTATTGAGGATTTATGTGGAGACTAGGAATACAAAATGTCAATTTGTCCCTTGGTCGCCCTTGATAGAAATCCATGATCAATCCCAATGGCACACAACAACCCCCTAACACATTCTCCTAGGATTACCAAAAATTGGAAGAGGCAACTTCTACTTTTAAAAATGTGTTTATGAGCATACACTTTACGGCACAGCAGTGGGCCACGTCGGAGATAAATCCTATCATTTCAGTGTAATGGAGCATGTGGCTGTTGTTCCCCTCCCTTCCTCCTCCCTCCCAAGTGGCTGGATGAGCAGAAGCATTAAAAGCTAGAGCCCTGGTTCTCTGAAGGACAGCTAATAACAGGCTTTCTGCAGCTGCACTCTGCTCCGGTCAGGAGGAGAAAGCACTTTTCAGCTCCTATATTGGGTAAAGTAGGGCCAGATTAGGCCATAAAGAAAAGTAGTGGCAGAGACTTGAAAAAAGCATGGGCACTTTCCCCTGTAATCACTTAAAAGCAGTGCTCACTCTGCCATTAGTGGCATGGAGTTCATGGGAGAAAAACCTACATTCGCCATCCCCACTTTCAGTACATTGTTAACAGTTCAAGGAAAACCGTTGAGATGCCATTATGAGAAGGAATACATAGTGAAAGCGCAGATTTTTCCAGGTAATGACAGAACTTTTGCACCCCATTCAATCAAACAAATAGGCACAGTTATATGTCACACCACTGCTAGATAACGACTTTGAGGTTTATATGAATAATAGATTGGCGTAAAATGCAGAGTCAGAGCAGCTTATTTAGAGACGGGTGTGTAGAAGATGCAAACATGTAAATGAGATGGGTGTTGGGAGGTCCCTGCTCATGAATAATAATCACCATAACAACCATAGAAATGTTTACTAATTAATAAAAAATGGAAAGCTGAAATGTCAATAAGTATTCAACCCCTTTGTTATGGCAAGCCTAAATAAGTTCAGGAGTACAAATTTGCTTCACAAGTCACATAATAAGTTGCATGGACTCACTCTGTGTGCAATAATAGTGCTTAACATGATTTTTGAATGACTACCTCATCTCTGTACCCCACATATACAATTGTCTGTAAGGTCCCTCAGTCGAGCAGTGAATTTCAAACACAGATTCAACCACAAAGACCAGGGAGATTTTCCAATGCCTCGCAAAGAAGGGCACCTATTGGTATATGGGTATAAAAAAAAGCAGACATTGAATATCTGTTTGAGCATGGTGAAGTTTGAATGGTGTATCAATACACCCAGCCACTACAAAGATACAGGCGTTCTTCCTAACTCAGTTGCCGGAGAAGAAGGAAACCGCTCAGGGATTTCACCATGAGGCCAATGGTGACTTTAAAACAGTTACAGAGGTTAATGGCTGTGATAGGAGAAAACTGAGGATGGATCAACAACATTGTAGTTACTCCACAAAATACTAACCTAAATGACAGAGTGAAAAGAAGGAAGCATGTGAAGAGTAAAAATATTCCAAAACATGCATCCTGTTTGCAATAAGGCACTAAAGTAAAATTGCAAAAAAATGTGGCAAAGAAATTAACTTTATGTCCTGAATACAAAGCCTTATTTTGGGGGCAAATCCAACACAACACATCACTGAGTACCACTCTTCATATTTTCAAGCATGGTGGTGGCTGCATTATGTTATGGGTATGCTTGTCATCGGCAAGGACTAGGGAGTTTTTTAAGATACAAATAAATGGAATAGAGCTAAGTACAGGCAAAATCCTAGAGGAAAACCTGGTTCAGTCTACTTTCCAGCAGACACTGGGAGACTAATTCACCTTTCAGCAGGACAATAACTTAAAACACAAGGCCAAATATACACTGGAGTTGCTTATTAAGCTGACATTGAATGTTCCTGAGTGGCCCAGTTACAGTTTTGACTTAAATCGGCTTGAAAATCTATGGCAAGATTTGAAAATGGCTGTCTAGGAATGATCAACAACCAACTTTACATAATTCTTTAAAGAATAATGTGCAAATATTGTACAATCCAGGTTTGCAAAGCATTTAGAGACTTACCCAGAAAGACTCACAGCTGTAATCACTGCCAACGGTGATTCCAACATGTATTGACTCGGGGGAGCACTGTTGGAGCTAGGAACACAAGCATTTCGCTACACCCGCAATAACATCTGCTAAATATGTGTATGTGACTAATACAATTTTATTTTATTTGGGTGTGAATACTTATGTAAATAAGACATTTCTGTATTTCCTTTTCAATACATTTGCAAACATTTCTAAAAACATGTTTTCACTTTGTCATTGTGGGGTATTGTGTGTAGATGGGTGAGATTTTGTACATATTTAATCCATTTTGAATTCAGGCTGTAACACAACAAAATGTGGAATAAGTCAAGGGGTATGAATACTTTCTGAAGGCACTATAAGTCTTCTTAATGGAGGGCTTTTCCATGACCAGTGTATGAGTGCTTCTATGGACATGAGAAATTGTCCAGGTGGACAGTGTTATGGTCATAGATGGATGTGGGTAGAAAGGGAGTATGAGACACCCCCTTCTCCTCAGTAGAGCAGCTCCCTCCTTCCACAGATATGAAACTGAATCTACCTAGATGATACTTCAGGGGCTAAGAGCTGCCAGAGCCACAGTGCAGAGACAGGGGATACATATTCATAGAGCAATCACTCTTGGTTTGCAGGTACCTGTGTCTCAGTGTCTGTCTCTGACTGGGACTGGGCTTAACTGTATCAGGGATGGCTCCGGTTGGTAGCATAGTGACAGAAATAACCGAGTGTATAGAGACCAATATGGACCCAGCCTGCATGAATGGAGAATATCAACATCAGCAGCATGTCCCAACATAGACAGTCATCTGTCAATGTCAAAACATATCGGTCCAGACATAACAGACCAAAAAGCAGATTGAATGGGATTCAACATGCACTAGCATCCCAGTAAACAGGTTGTTTTGGTCATCAGCATTACCATGGTTCATTTGACTAAAGTATCTCTGTCTGCTAATTATAGCTTACATTAGAGTAATTAAGCATCAGCCCAAACCATTCACACACTCAAGTGCTCCCTTTGAACCCTCGCCACCTAACTGGGCAGGTAACATTATGTTTAATTACCCAGCGGCCATTTAAACTTTCATGATATGTCTGTGAGTTTCTGTGAGTGTGTGCATGTAACACAGATAAAGCATATCTGCATTGCCCAGCACTGCTCCCCTATAGAGGTACTGTAGGAACAGTGCTCTGATCTCTCCTCCTCTGAAGTTGTTGTCTTTTAGGGACCACCATCATCATCATCCTCTCCCTGGAGCTCCTTGTCAGACCCTCTCTGTCTCTCTCTCTAGAAACAGTAATGATGTATGAGTGACAGGGAGGGCTAGGACCAGGTCAACATCCCACTAGGCCATCATCACACCTCATCAGCCATGCTACGGTGGAAGGGCCAACCAAAAGTTGCCAGGGCGATTCTGTCATTTTGGTACCCCTCAGACAGTTGTCTGACCCGGCTGTCTCTCCTTCATCTTGTTCCCTCCCTCCAACTCAGTTATGCTCTCCATCTCTGCTTGCCTCGAGTCATTCTGTCAGAGGGAGGGAGTAATGACTCCTCACACCACCACAGAAATATCAAATAACTTTGGTACCTGGCCAAGGGGCGGTTACAGGCAATACCTGGAAAGTAGCAAACTAAAGTAAAGACACACTTCTCAGAGTTCTCATGCACTGAGGCCATTACTTTTCTGAAAAACAGGATGTTAGAATATTGACCATAAGTATCAGCATTCTCAAAATGGCTCCACCCTGTCTGCTATTAATAAATGACCAGTGCTTGACTTGGCAGGAGCTCACCAAGCTGAGTACCGGCACCTCAAATGTTCTACTGCTTGAGCTCCTGTTCCTCTTATAGAATATTAGCTCAAAAGTATTGTGGAGCTCCTGCACCTAAATATAAAAAGGACCGGCACCCAAAATGAGTACCGGCACCTATTTCAATCCAAGTCAAGCAGTGTAAATGACAATGTTGCTTATTATAATACCAGATGTGGTTGTGCATGCACAAGCCAATACAGATTTACAAACATTGACTGTTGTCACGGTCTTCATACACCCCTGTCTGTCTATTCTGATCAGTTTGGCTAGGATCGTCTTTTTGACATTGCATGCTTCAAGCCACTAAACTTCAATGTTGTCTTTGGTGATGAAATGCTGTTGTTGCTCTTTCTCCATGACTATATTTTTAAATGAATCGCTAAGACGTTGATTGAACCCGGGTCTTGAAATGTCACATGAGTCAAACCCTGTCATGTTAACATAGCATTAGCTGACACCGTCCACAGGGCAGTCAGGGCACTAAGCAGGAGAACAGAGTTGAGCTGCCAATTAGACACCTGCCTTCGTTTCGTCCACCCAACACAACTCATTAGCATTCACAAGTCACAGTGTGAATGTCTGGGAGCACGACATCGCCGTAAGGCACGCCATGACCCAGCCTGCATGCCGACCAGCCTCTCCCAGGGTAAAGTCAAAGATGACACGGCCATCATAGAGCCACCTTCTGCTTTGATGAAAGGTCAGTTGTTCTTAGTTAGCGCCAGACAGACGACAGACACCTTCCCACCGTGTTTGAAGTGCTGCCTGTCCCTGGCTAATGACGAAGAGAAAGGTTAGACATCTCAAAATAAAGCTTTACAAAGAGACAAGTCATTATGCCTGTGGTGTGCTGTGGCTGTGATGGGTACAATAGCGAGAATGGTTAATGACTTCATGTGTTTAGTTGTCATTATTTTGAACAGCTTTATGATAAATATGCCTACGCTTTGTTTCTTCAACTGTTATTGCAACGAGCTCTGAAGTCTTATCCTCATTTGTTACACACACACACACACACACACACACACACACACACACACACACACACACACACACACAGATAGGAAAATATACTATCTTGTTACCATTACAAAATACTCTAAAGACAATGTATCAAAATTAAATACAAAATACTATTTAGTATTTTCCCAAAATGTCAAAATGTAATCCATTTTAGAATAAGGCTGTAATGTAACAAAATGTGGAAAAGTCAAGGAGTCTGAATACTTTCCGAATGCACTGTATATAAGGTCCCGCAGTTGACAGTGCATGTCAGAGCAAAAACCAAGCCATGAGGTCGAAGGAATTGTCCGTAGAGCTCAGAGACAGGATTGTGTCGAGGCACAGATCTGGGGAAGGGTACCAAAAAATGTCTGCATCATTGAAGGACCCCAAGAACACAGTGGCCTCCATCATTCTTAATTGGAAGAAGTTTGGAACCACCAAGACTCTTCCTAGAGCTGGCCACCTGGCCAAACTGAGCAACCGGGGGAGAAGGGCCTTGTTCAGGGAGGTGACCAAGAACCCGATGGTCCCTCTGACAGAGTTCCTCTGTTGAGATGGGAGAACCTTCCAGAAGGACAACCATCTCTGCAGCACTCCACCAATCAGGCCTTTATGGTAGACTGGCTAGACAGAAGCCACTCCTCAGTAAAAGGCACATGACAGCCCACTTGGAGTTTGCCAAAAGGCACCTAAAGGACTCTCAGACCATGAGAAACAAGATCCTCTGATCTGATGAAACCAAGATTGAACTCTTTGGCCTGAATGCCAAGCGTCACGTCTGGAGGAAACCTGGCACCATCCCTACAGTGAAGCATGATGGTGGCAGCATCATGCTGTGGGGATGTTTTTTTAGATGCAGGGACTGGGAGACTAGTCAGGATCGAGGGAAAGATTAAAGTAAAGTACAGGGAGATCCTTGATGAAAACCTGCTCCAGAGAGGTCAGGACCTCAGACTGGGGTGAAGGTTCACCTTCCAACAGAACAATGACCCTAAGCACACAGCCAAGACAACGCAGCAGTGGCTTCGGGACAAGTCTCTGTATGTCCTTGAGTGGCCCAGCCAGAGCCCGGACTTGAACCCGATCAAACATCTCTGGAGAGACCTGAAAATAGCTGTGCAGCAATGCTCCCCATCCAACCTGACAGAGCTTGAGAGGATCTGCAGAGAAGAATGGGAGAAACTCCCCAAATACAGGTGTGCCAAGCTTGTAGCATCATACCCAAGAAGACTCGAGGCTGTAATCGTTGCCAAAGGTGCTACAACAAAGTATTGAGTCAAGGGTCTGAATACTTATGAAAATTGGATATTTCAGTAGTTTTTTTTACACTTGCAAAAATGTCTAAAAACCTGTTTTTGCTTTTTCATTATGGGGTATTGTGTGTAGAATGATGAGGGGAAAAAACTATTGAATTTATTTTAGAATAAGGCTGTAACGTAACAAAACGTGGAAAAAGTCAAGGTGTCTGAATACTTTCTGATTGTAGTTCAGAAGTAATTAAATACACATTTAAAATACATGTAACATAAATACTGCCCATCTCTGCACACACACAAAATACAAATAAGAATGTATTTTTATGTTTTTTGACTGAACTTCATCCAATTTCGTTATCTCTGCTTGCCAAGTGGCTCTCCGTCGATCCCCATGCCAACACACTGACGGATTATCTCTCTCAGACGGACGCTATCGTTTCTTTATTCTGTCGTTTCTTCCCCATCGCTCTACTGTTTATCTCCTCCTGTCCCTGTCTTTGCCACCACAGTCCTCTGAAGTGCAGGGCGTATCTATACGACCTCTCAATTAGTTTATATTTTTTAGATTAGTTTATTAGTCAAGGGCGTAGATGTAATCTCAGGGTACAGTAAAATTCTTAGTTCAGCTGATGGGGTCGCCGTGGAGACGGTACTCAGGAAGAGGAAGTCCAGTCACGCTCTACGCCCCCCTCTCCTTCCCCATTTCCTTCACTTCCCTTCACTTCCCTTTCCCACCTCAGCAAGACTGACGGCACAAAGCTATATCTGCTGATGGCCAGCCAACGCCTCGCCATGTTGTCTGTCGCCATATCTACAATGATGTTTACCTCTGTTACAATGCTGCATGTTTTACACTATTTCAATCGATTCACTTTGATAAAAGCAGAATGGTTTCTGTTTGTGAAAAATTTGAAAATAAATAACCAGGACACAACGAGCGTTCAATGCTAAACAAGCAAAGGCCAAGGCAGTCTCGTGAATGCTGACCCCAACTCATTCAAAATGTATGCTCATGTATTTCTATTGACTACCCTGTCATATATTCACACAGTATAGCACTTCAGCAATCCTATTCACACAACCAGAGGAGAAAAAGCTTGTATTCATTCTTACTTATGGTACATATTACACATAACTGGATCCTCCTGTATTTCTCTGTGATAGAATAAGCCACCTATCTCACTCATCCCATTTATTTTGCTGGCAGGCAGGGGAAAAAGTGGAAAGTGATGTAGTAAATTAAAAGGTGAAGCGTTAAGAGCCAGCCAACTGGTTTTATTACTTCTTCTTACTCAGTGAGGGGCACCAAGCTTAAAGTTTACATTCCATTTCCATAAGCAGTCCATTGTGATGTGTTGTTATTGTTCATCAAATCGATTTCCATAATGGGTGAATTTAACAGGCTTTTCATGGTAAACCAAAGCAGCACGAGAGAGAGAGAGAGAGAGAGAGAGAGAGAGAGAGAGAGAGAGAGAGAGAGAGAGAGAGAGAGAGAGAGAGAGAGAGACGGATACAGAGAGGAGTAAAGTGTGTGAAAAAGGCCTTTGAGTTGCAAGGTGTGCACTTTTCCCCCGTCTCGACGCTGCAGCATTTTAAGTGGTTCTGTTGTGAAGATGAATAATTCAGATGCAGCTATAAGCACTAGGCAAGGCTACGTAGCTACCTGTCACTGTGGAAGGCTTCAGCCACACTAACACACCCCTGGGCGCCATACGCACGCATGGCATTGCCCTCCTCTTCTTGAATGTCAGAGCCAAGTTAGCACTGTGAAACTACAAAACTTCCCCATGTCCAAACATAATTCATGCACATTAAACAAATGTCACCTTTTATGTGATGTGTTGTGAATTTTGTGGAATGGGATATATCACCCAATCCAAATGTAATTTACCATTCCAGTCAATAATATAAGTATAAATTAAATACATGCATTTATTTTACGAGAGAGCATGTTTAGCGTGGAAGGTTGGTGATAGGACACAAAAGATAGCTGTTGTTGCTGCCAGCCTGATATTTATGTTCATGGAGAGAGAGTGAGAGAGAGAGAGAGCGCGCGCGCGCGAGAGAGAGAGAGAGAGAGAGAGAGAGAGCGTGTGAGAGAGAGAGAGAGAGAGAGAGAGAGAGAGAGAGAGAGAGAGAGAGAGCATGCGTGCGAGAGAGAGAGAGAGAGAGATAGAGAGACTTATAAAGAAGATCCCTCTCCTGAGTGGAAATGATCCCGGCCGGATGGGAATTAAATCCAGGCTATGATTGGTGCCAGATCCCCGGTGACCCATGACCTGAGAGCAGCGCTCCATCCCCAGGCTTAATTGACTTTACACGGGGGAGGCCATGCACAGAGCACTGCCCTCACCTCTGCTGAATGAGCTCATCCATTAACATGCTGCCTGTAGATGGACTGCTGCCACAAATTCAATGATCTTACCTAATTGAATCCCCTATGAAACAAACTCACTTTATACCATGACATTGTTGAATACTCGTTTCTGATAGGCTTGAAGGGCATTCTAGAGCGTGCATTATTTCCTCTATGTCCTCTCTGCATCTGTATTAGCCTATATATTATTTTTAGTATCTTACGTGAAAGCTGCCCGTTAACAAGAACTGTCAACTTTACATATTTTCCTTCCAATGTAAACTGAATTTCTGAATTAGAACGATGTATCTCATCTTGATAGTCACATTCTCGCCCTTATAGTGAAGTAACAGAATGCATATTAGGTCATGGGTAATGCTAGCCAAATAGAAGAGTATGTGGATGTGGTGGGGAGCAGTCCGCCCCTGACTCTGCTGAAATATAAAGGTAAATGAGCAGCCAGGGGTGATCCATCATCTTAAACTGGAGCTTGGCAGCATGACCAGGCCTCAGCATCAGCACCAATGGCTCCTCACAGCCCAGAACAGCCCAACTCAGCCCACAACAGACCAACTCAGGCCAGTCCAGCCAAGCCTACCCCACAGCCCTGACAACATTATCCTACTTACAGTGAGGGAAAAAAGTATTTGATCCCCTGCTGATTTTGTACGTTTGCCCACTGACAAAGAAATGATCAGTCTATAATTTTAATGGTAGGTTTATTTGAACAGTGAGAGACAGAATAACAACAAAATAATCCAAGAAAAACGCATGTCAAAAATGTTATAAATTGATTTGCATTTTAATGAGGGAAATAAGTATTTGACCCCCTCTCAATCAGAAAGATTTCTGGCTCCCAGGTGTCTTTTATACAGGTAACGAGCTGAGATTAGGAGCACACTCTTAAAGGGAGTGCTCCTAATCTCAGTTTGTTACCTGTATAAAAGACACCTGTCCACAGAAGCAATCAATCAATCAGATTCCAAACTCTCCACCATGGCCAAGACCAAAGAGCTCTCCAAGGATGTCAGGGACAAGATTGTAGACCTACACAAGGCTGGAATGGGCTACAAGACCATCGCCAAGCAGCTTGGTGAGAAGGTGACAACAGTTGTTGCGATTATTCGCAAACAGAAGAAACACCAAATAACTGTCAATCTCCCTCGGCCTGGGGCTCCATGCAATATCTCACCTCGTGGAGTTGCAATGATCATGAGTACGATGAGGAATCAGCCCAGAACTACACGGGATGATCTTGTCAATGATCTCAAGGCAGCTGGGACCATAGTAACCAAGAAAACAATTGGTAACACACTACGCCGTGAAGGACTGAAATCCTGCAGCGCCCGCAAGGTCCCCCTGCTCAAGAAAGCACATATACAGGACCGTCTGAAGTTTGCCAATGAACATCTGAATGATTTAGAGGAGAACTGGGTGAAAGTGTTGTGGTCAGATGAGACCAAAATCGAGCTATTTGGCATCAACTCTACTCGCCGTGTTTGGAGAAGGAGGAATGCTGCCTATGACCCCAAGAACACCATCCCCACCGTCAAACATGGAGGTGGAAACATTATGCTTTGGGTGTGTTTTTCTGCTAAGGGGACAGGACAACTTCACCGCATCAAAGATACGATGGACGGGGCCATGTACCGTCAAATCTTGGGTGAGAACCTCCTTCCCTCAGCCAGGGCATTGAAAATGGGTCGTGGATGGGTATTCCAGCATGACAATGACCCAAAACACACGGCCAAGGCAACAAAGGAGTGGCTCAAGAAGAAGCACATTATGGTCCTGGAGTGGCCTAGCCAGTCTCCAGACCTTAATCCCATAGAAAATCTGTGGAGGGAGCTGAAGGTTCGAGTTGCCAAACGTCAGCTTCGAAACCTTAATGACTTGGAGAAGATCTGCAAAGAGGAATGGAACAAAATCCCTCCTGAGATGTGTGCAAACCTGGTGGCCAACTACAAGAAACGTCTGACCTCTGTGATTGCCAACAAGGGTTTTGCCACCAAGTACTAAGTCATGTTTTGCAGAGGGGTCAAATACTTATTTCCCTCATTAAAATGTAAATCAATTTATAACATTTTTGACATGCGTTTTTCTGGATTTTTTTGTTGTTATTCTGTCTCTCTGTTCAAATAAACCTACCATTAAAATTATAGACTGATCATGTCTTTGTCAGTGGGCAAACGTACAAAATCAGCAGGGGATCAAATACTTTTTTCCCTCACTGTACATACTTTACAGTATGCATTGTTTTCTGTACAGTGCAGCACATAGAGATGTGTCTCTTAGTTTAGATCATTTCTACAGTGGTACACTGCCTACTAAAGTGTAAGTTCTATTCCCTCCCCTGAAGGCTGTACTCAGTGGGGTCACAAAGAGCAGCCTGCATGTCTGAGAGACATCAAATAAAAGAGGAAGTTGCCTTTAGGTCATGTTCTCACTGAATACTGATTTAATTGCATTCCCTCCCTCTTTCTCTCTTTTTTCCCCTCTCTTTTACCCCGTCCGTTTCTCGCTTTCCCACACGTGCAGAATGTAGAATGTGGCGTCTAGCCCTCCCTCTGTCACAGTCCGTCTATCTCAGGTACATTTCTGTTCCTGCTGTCACTCTGAGTGGAGGGGAGCGGGCATGTGAGAGGAACGACCACATTCGCTGCCTGCTGCCCCAGGCTCATCAATCACACTCATTATTTTCTATAACTCTGGGTCCTAGGCGGCTCCTCCGAGGCCCGCCTCACCTGTCATGGCCGCCGGTCTTTGCAGGGCTGATGGGAGGTGAGTAATGGGTGAGGGGTGGAGTACATGTGGCAGGTCCTTATCACAGACAGGAAGGAAGGAACGGACAGGTAGGAACAGGCACGTCTCACTCACACATTCCATCTGCTGTGTGTACGCTGTCGGAGGTGATGTCTGAGCTCCGATAAAGCTGTTTAGAGCATTTTGTAGGCTACATCACCATGGTGATAATGATCATTATCAATCAGTCCCTCTATCTCTCCATGGGGGAGCAGCATTGACCTTGAAGGAGTTTGGAGAAGTGCTGAAAAATTGTATATTCTGCTGAGTATAGCCATAGGTTAAGCTACATGGAGGAGCTTCCTGAGACACAGTAATAATGTGTGTCAGCCCATTCTGTTACCACTGAATATTTAATTATCCAAAGGGAAGATGAAGAGGTACATGTCTCACAGCCAATTAACTAAATGAACTAACATACCATTATCTTGATTAACTAGCAAATAATTAATTCCATTAACTAGCAGCCTATTAACTTAAAGGCTACTACCATTTGCTGTGTCAGTTGCCTTTCCGTGATTGTGGTCATGTGCTCGCCCACCTCCTCCCCTCCATAAAGGCCCATCTTTCCCAGTTAGGTCCCCCACATGCCTGGTCAGACAGTCCTTCCATCTAAGCTCCCTAGCCTTTCTGGATGCCAGAGCAAACATAGACGTGATCTGGACTATGATGTCTAGTAAAACAAATATACATTCAAATGTATAATGACCATGAATGTCAGGTATGACGGTTGACATGGACAGTGTATGTATGGACCTGGTCAGGCCTGGTCTGTACTCTCTGCTGCTACACTGTGGTATTGAAATTCCCCACATGCTTTGGTCCAACCCTGTCAGTGTTCTCTACTGAGCGGCTCCAGACAGACAGACAGACAGACAGACAGACAGACAGACAGACAGACAGACAGACAGACAGACAGACAGACAGACAGACAGACAGACAGACAGACAGACAGACAGACAGACAGACAGACAGACAGACAGACAGACAGACAGACAGACAGACAGACAGACAGACAGACAGAGCCCTCCCTACTGAGTTTAAAGAGCAAGGTTTCCTGCATCAAATGCCCCGTCTAATCAATTGCCGGGAGGAAGCCCCCGTGCCTTTTCACAAGTAGCTTGAGCTGGGTGTGAAATGCCTAACAAACAAAGCGATGAATGTGTGTATGAATTAAATGAGACCATCACGGAGGGATAGAGACAGCCATATTGAAACGGCCACAGCTTGATATAAAGCCTGCTCACTTGGTGCATTCAGCTGTGAAGATCTGTCTGTTGTGAGTCAGTGATCCATGCTAGGATTAATAACAAACTATTGACCACTCAGCACCAGGAATGATTTGATTGTTGACCTGGTTACAAGAGCGTAGGCCAAAGATCATAACACAGAGAAATACAGACCTGACAGAATGGACGCAATAACTACAGTACATTTTATATCTACTAGGCAGCGAGTGCACCGGGCCGTGAAATAACACCTAAGAAATGAAATAACTGTTGATCACGCAGATAGCTAACAACTTTGGGAGTTACATTGTTAAAAGGTTGTCTACTGGTATGCCCTTTGCGCTTGAATTTTGCTTTGTTTATTGCCAGCATTAATCTGCCAGAGTGTAATCTGCAGCGCAGAGGCATATTGGTAATGAGTACGAGACAAAAAACACGGGGGACTCATCTACTGGGAACAGAGAAAACAGAGCCAATTTAAGCTACTATACTCCAATGACTTCACTCAGAGGCTTTGTGCCGCAGCCAAAGCCCTCACATAGTAAATAATCAGAATTAGGAGGCAAATGAGAATTAAAGAGTGATCTAAAACACTGGAAGGGAGGGAGGGAGGGAGGGAGGGAGGGAGGGGGAGTATTCCCCGGAGTGAGACAGATCGCACATTTAATGCCTAGCTATTATAGCTGTAATTCAGGGATGGGCAACTGGCGGCCCACGGGTCGCATGCCCTCGGATCAATTTAATAAAAATAAAATATATACTGTTTATATATATTTTTTTTTGAAACTCAGTTGGAGTCTCAAATTACTTTTGCAAGTTAGAATAGTAGAATACACAAGGTGCAATTTCGCTAATGTCAGCAAAAAAAAAGTAGATTGGTAAATTAGTCTAGCGGCCAGCTATCTAAACTTGTAATCAAGGTCGAATTAGAGCCAGGGGGCCCCACATTGATTTTGTTAGTCAGTCTCACTAGATATCATATTAAAAACTGCAAACATTTCTCTCCACCCTATGGCAAAATGTGTAGAATTGCAGGAAATTAGCTGTAAAACATCTAAATTTCCTCTCCGCCCCATGGCAAAATTAGTAGAATTGCAGCAAACTTGCTTTAAAACTGGAACATTTTCTCTACACCCCATGGCAAAATGTGTAGAATTGCACGAAATCAACTCTAAAATTAAAAGAAAATGTCTCTCCACTGTCAAGAGGGGGGCTGCTAAAATTTGCTAGCAATGTGGGCCCCTCATGATGAGTTCAGATTGTTGGTGGCTCCCACCCCATCAATGTTTCCCATCCCTAGTGTAATTAATCAAATAGACATGTATAAATAAACATAAACCGGTGGTAAGGTCCTCCTCCATAGCTGAGCCTGTTTATCTGGAGATGTGGATTGACATGCTAACGAAGCTATCGTCTTAACTGACACAAGATTCTCTGGGTGATTGCAAAGATTCAAAGTGGTATTCTTCCTAGTATTGCCAGATCATAACAACTCATTTATGACCACTACATACATAGACAAATATATTTGGGGGTGGGGCTGAGAATTAAAAAATGTATTGTCCCCGCTACAGACGGCTGTATCGGTCCGCTAATACAGGACTAGTAAAGGCCCAGTGCATTACTTTTGTTTATTAATTATTATTTTCCATTCCGATTTTTTCGGGGGTGCTGCAGCACCCTCAGCACCCCTACTTCCTGCAGCTATGACTACATACAGTATATGTGGCTAGATGCTATTTACAGCTCTTCTGTTCATGTAGCCATAGAAATCTACTGATTGCATGCATATTAAATTGTTTCACATATTTACAATAGCTTGTCTCCTATGATAATGCATGGCTGTGTTCTTCACTTCTATGCTCTTGACTTATACCTGCAGGAATTGTTCAGTATTGTACACAGCACATTTCATTAAGTTAATGTGATTCAGCCATCCAGCAAAGCCTCTGTATGTTTCTGTCTTTTTATGGCAGGGTGTATCAGGCCAGGGCCTATGTATCTCTGCTTTAATAAATATAGACAGTAGAAGAGATTTACCTAGCAGCACATACCAACTCCCTGAGCAAACACCCTGAGGAAGAGAATTTCTCCAAATCCATATGTAAATTTTTATAAAACCATGGATACAACTGCCAAACTCCCTCTAGGTTGTACAGCCTCATTCTGGCAACTCCAAGCCTCCGAGTCAATCAACATGTTCCTTCCTTCCTCAGCTCAGTGGATGTTCACACTTTGGTTCGCTGCTACCCACATAGCAACAGCGGGAGCCTACGGTGTACAAACATTTGATTGGAACAGGATTATTATTTTGCATTATTTATCTGAACAAGTCTGAAACGTCCTTATCCAGGGCAGATGGAGAGAGCCATTTTATATTCATCTGGCAGTTCAAAGGAGAGGACACATATGAATTCAAGCCCCTCAGTCTCTGTGGTTTGGTGCTCTAACCTCTATACTGCTAACAGTGTGGAGTGTGTGTGGTGGCTATGTCACCTACTGTCATTCCCAATAGTGCTGAAAGTCCATTACTAGCTAGCGGTGAGAGAAGAGAATATAGCAACGTGTCAGCCTGTCACGGAGAGACAATATTGCAGTATAGCAACAGAGTGACAGGCGACACAGACAGCCACAGCGTAATTGGGGACCCATCTGCAGAAAATGAGGATAGCTGATCCAACATCTCCAATATGACAAAACAGTGCCTTTTCTCTGCCAGATTAGTGCAATCCATCATGGAGGAGGCCTGATAATAAAACCCAAATATCTCCCAATGGATATTGGGCTGGAGCTGAATACAATGGGTAATGTCCACTTTCACTGAATTCAGAAAAATTAGATTGGATCAAGTGAATAAATAGGTGAACAGAAAGGGCTGAGTTGGGAATAACTGGGAACAAATGCAAAAATAGATTAAAAGACATCCCCCTCAGCCGTATAGTACTAACACACCACAGGAGGTTGGAGCAGAATCCGTGGAATGGCATCAAATACATCAAACACATGGTTTGATGCCATTCCATTTGCGCCGTTCCAGACATTATTATGAGCCGTTCTCCCCTCAGCAGCCTCCAATGTCACACACACACACACACACACACACACAAATACACATCAACAGATTATCAGCTCTGCCTGTGTGTGTATGTGTGTGTATTGTATATGTGTGTGTGTGTATTGGCAGAGACCCCTCAAACGCCTCCAAAGGCACCCAATGACTGGATGAAGATTGATCTTGTTAAGAGTTACAAATGGCAGGAGCCTTTGGAGCATTTAGATCCTATAGCTCACTCTCTGGGCTGTGTCCCAAATGGCACCCTATTCCCTATATAGAGCACTACTTTTCACCAGAGCTCGGGGCTCTGGTCAAAAAAGGCTTGGGTCAAAAGTAGTGCACTATAAAGGGCAGGAGGCAGGGGTTCTCAAAGTGGGGTCAGGAACTGCAGTGGGACCGCGGCCAGATCTCAAAATATATATATATATTATATATATATATATATATATATATATATATATATATATATATATATATATATATATATATATATACAGTGGGGAGATTTTGATACACTGCCAATTTTGCAGGTTTTCCTACTTACAAAGCATGTAGAGGTCTGTAATTTTTATCATTGGTACACTTCAACTGTGAGAGACGGAATCTAAAACAAAAATTCAGAAAATCACATTGTATGATCTTTAAGTGACTAATTTGCATTTTATTGCATGACATAAGTATTTGATACATCAGAAAAACAGAACTTAATATTTGGTACAGAAACCTTTGTTTGCAATTACAGAGATCATACGTTTCCTGTAGGTCTTGACCAGGTTTGCACACACTGCAGCAGGAATTTTGGCCCACTCCTCCATACAGACCTTCTCCAGATCCTTCAGGTTTCGGGGCCGTCGCTGGGCAATACGGACTTTCAGCTCCCTCCAAAGATTTTCTATTGGGTTCAGGTCTGGAGACTGGCTAGGCCACTCCAGGACCTTGAGATGCTTCTTACGGAGCCACTCCTTAGTTGCCCTGGCTGTGTGTTTCGGGTCGTTGTCATGCTGGAAAACCCATCCACGACCCATCTTCAATGCTCTTACTGAGGGAAGGAGGTTGGTGGCCAAAATCTCGCAATACATGGCCCCATCCATCCTCCCCTCAATACGGTGCAGTTGTCCTGTCCCCTTTGCAGAAAAGCATTGCCAAAGAATGATGTTTCCACCTCCATGCTTCACGGTTGGGATGGTGTTCTTGGGGTTGTACTCATCCTTCTTCTTCCTCCAAACACGGCGAGTGGAGTTTAGACCAAAAAGCTCTATTTTTGTCTCATCAGACCACATGACCTTCTCCCATTCCTCCTCTGGATCATCCAGATGGTCATTGGCAAACTTCAGACTGGCCTGGACATGTGCTGGCTTGAGCAGGGGGACCTTGCGTGCGCTGCAGGATTTTAATCCATGACGGCGTAGTGTGTTACTAATGGTTTTCTTTGAGACTGTGGTCCCAGCTCTCTTCAGGTCATTGACCAGGTCCTGCCGTGTAGTTCTGGGCTGATCCCTCACCTTCCTCATGATCATTGATGCCCCACGAGGTGAGATCTTGCATGGAGCCCCAGACCGAGAGTGATTGACCGTCATCTTGAACTTCTTCCATTTTCTAATAATTGCGCCAACAGTTGTTTGCCTTCTCACCAAGCTGCTTGCCTATTGTCCTGTAGCCCATCCCAGCCTTGTGCAGGTCTACAATGTTATCCCTGATGTCCTTACACAGCTCTCTGGTCTTGGCCATTGTGGAGAGGTTGGAGTCTGTTTGATTGAGTGTGTGGACAGGTGTCTTTTATACAGGTAACGAGTTCAAACAGGTGCAGTTAATACAGGTAATGAGTGGAGAACAGGGGGGCTTCTTAAAGAAAAACTAACAGGTCTGTGAGAGCTGGAATTCTTACTGGTTGGTAGGTGATCAAATACTTATGTCATGCAATAAAATGCAAATGAATTACTTAAAAATCATACAATGTGATTTTCTGGATTTTTGTTTTAGATTCCGTCTCTCACAGTTGAAGTGTACCTATGATAAAAATTAAAGACCTTTACATGCTTTGTAAGTAGGAAAACCTGCAAAATCGGCAGTGTATCAAATACTTGTTCTCCCCACTGTATATCTCATGTACTGTATATCTCATGCTAACTGTGCCACTAGAGATCCTGGTTCGAATCCAGGCTCTGTCGCAGCCGGCCGCGACCGGGAGACTCATGGGCGGCGCACAATTGGCCCAGCGTCGTCCAGGGTAGGGGAGGGAATGGCCGGCAGGGATGTAGCTCAGTTGATAGAGCATGGTGTTTGCAACGCCAGGGTTGTGGGTTCGATTCCCACGGGGGGCCAGTATAAAAAAATATATAAAAAAATTATTCACTAACTGTAAGTCGCTCTGGATAAGAGCGTCTGCTAAATGACTAAAAATGTAAATGTAAATGTAAATATACAGCATACAGCTCTGAAAAAAAGTAAGAGCTACATTTACTATTTATAGGTATGTGTTTGGGTAAAAATAACATTTTGTTTTATTCTATAAACTACTGACAACATTATATTATTATTATTATTATATTATTATTATTATTTCTCCCAAATTCCCCCCCAAAATATTGTCATTTAGAGCATTTATTTGCAGAAAATGACAACTGGTCAAAATAACAAAAAATATGCAGTGTTGTCAGACTTCGAATAATGCAAAGAAAATAAGTTCATGTTCATTTTTAAACAACACAATACTAATGTTTTAACTTAGGAAGAGTTCAGAAATCAATATTTGGTGGAATAACCCTGATTTTCAATCACAGCTTTCATGCGTCTTGGCATGCTCTCCACCAGTCTTTCATGTTGATGTTGGGTAACTTTATGCCATTCCTGGCACAAGAATTCAAGCAGCTTGGCTTTGTTTGATGGCTTGTGACCATCCATCTTCCTCTTGATCATGTTCCAGAAGTTTTCAATGGGGTTCAGGTCTGGAGATTGGGCTGGCCATGACAGGGTCTTGATCTGGTGGTCCTCCATCCACACCTTGATTGACCTGGCTGTGTGGCATGGCACATTGTCCTGCTGGAAAAACCAATCCTCAGAGTTGGTGAACAATGTCAGAGCAAAAGGAAGCAAGTTTTCTTCCAGGACAACCTTGTACATGGCTTGATTCATGCGTCCTTCACAAAGACAAATCTGCCCGATTCCAGCCTTGCTGAAGCACCCCCAGATCATCACCAATCCAAATTTCACAGTGGGTGCGAGACACTGTGGCTTGTAGGCCTCTCCAGGTCTCCGTCTAACCATTAGACGACCAGGTGTTGGGCAAAGCTGAAAATTGGACTCATCAGAGAAGATTACCTTACTCCAGTCCTCTACGGTCCAATCCTTATGGTCTTTTGCAAACCTCAGCCTGGCTCTTCTTTGCTTCTCATTGATGAAGGGCTTTTTTCTAGCTTTGCACGACTTCAGCCCTCCCCCTAGGAGCCTGTTTCGAACCGTCCTCGCCGTGCACTTCACCCCAGCTGCCGTTTGCCATTCTTTTTGTAGGTCACTTGATGTCATCCTACGGTTGTTGAGTGACATTCGAATGAGTTGGCGGTTATCCCGGTCAGTAGAGAGTCGTTTTCGCCCTCTGTCAGTCTGTAGCTTTGTTGTCCCCAATGTCTGCTGCTTGAACTTGTTCTTATGAACCGCCGTCATTGAAATTTTAAGGATGGAAGCAACCTGACGCTCACTGTATCCT
This sequence comes from Coregonus lavaretus, assembly GCF_964263955.1. Lineage (NCBI taxonomy): Eukaryota > Metazoa > Chordata > Actinopteri > Salmoniformes > Salmonidae > Coregonus > Coregonus lavaretus. The sequence continues at coordinate 25,709,438 of NC_140015.1, read as the reverse complement.
TCTGCCAGTAAAGCCAGAATTGAACCCTTCTTTTCCTCACTCAAAACTTTCCTTTTCAACTCTTTTGGCATGGTCAATAGTTATTTTTTTATTAATATTACTTTTGAGGTACTATTAGCACTGTTTTTGCCATCCAGCTGGTCCTATTGCAAGAGGATAGTGATGACCACAGCAGTGGTTTTTATACTTTTCCTCGTTAAATAAGATTTGGTTCAGCGGATCACCTAATCAGTACCTAATTCAGTAGAATGAGGTGTGCCTGTGTTGGAATTCAACAGACACTGGAATGGAATGGCTGTCATACATGTAGATATGCTGATTTAAGACAAATGTTCAGTGGTCTCTTAATTTTTTCCAGAGCTGTATATATATTTTGTCCAAGGGAATCTGTGGAATAAGTTTAGTGTTATACAATACAATGTAATATCATTAATTTACATCGGCAACATGGGCCTGGGAGGCTCACAGGGATATTGGTATCCACAGTACTCCACCAATTATAAATTTTTCAACTCAATACTTCTTGTATACCCCCAAAACATTTTTTAAAAACTTAAATGCCCTGTAATTTAAGCTTTAAAACTGCAAGGTTTTCTCTCTGTCTCATGGCAAAATTTGTAGAATTGCAGAATTGTATCTTTAAAGCAGCAACAATTAAATATCTCTCTGCCACATGGCAAAATGTGTAAAATTGCCGGACATTTGCTTGAAAACTGCTAAATGTTCTCTCCCAGGGCCCAAGACTAGTTTCATCTGGCCATGGACTGCACTCCCAAAGTCATAGTAGAGCTCCTTGTATGCTATTTCTATCTTTATTTATTTTTTTTATTTTTTTTATTTCACCTTTATTTAACCAGGTAAACCAGTTGAGAACAGGTTCTCATTTACAACTGTGACCTGGCCAAGACAAAGCAAAGTAGTGCAACAAAAAACAACACAGAGTTACATATGGGGTAAAAAAAAAACATAAAGTCAGAGATACAACAGAAAATATATATACAGTGTGTGCAAATGTAGCAAGTTATGGAGGTAAGGCAATAAATAGGCTATAGTGCAGAATAATTACAATAGTATTAACACTGGAATGCTAGATGTGCAAGAGATTATGTGCAAATAGAGATAATGGGGTGCAAAAGAGCAAATTAAATAACAATATAGGGATGAGGTAGTTGGGTGGGCTAATTTCAGATGGGCTGTGTACAGGTGCAGTGATCGGTAAGGTGCTCTGACAACTGATGCTTAAAGTTATTGAGGGAGATAAGAGTCTCCAGCTTCAGAGATTTTTGCAATTCGTTCCAGTCATTGGCAGCAGAGAACTGGAAGGAATGGCGGCCAAAGGAGGTGTTGGCTTTGGGAATGACCAGTGAGATATACCTGCTGGAGCGCAGACTACGGGTGGGTGCTGCTATGGTGACCAATGAGCTAAGATAAGGCGGGGATTTGCCTAGCAGTGATTTATAGATGGCCTGGAGCCAGTGGGTTTGACGACGAACATGTAGTGAGGACCAGCCAACAAGAGCGTACAGGTCACAGTGGTGGGTAGTGTATGGGGCTTTGGAGACAAAACGGATGGCACTGTGATAGACTACATCCAATTTGCTGAGTAGAGTGTTGGAGGCTATTTTATAAATGACATCGCCGAAGTCAAGGATCGGTAGGATAGTCAGTTTTACGAGGGCATGTTTGGCAGCATGAGTGAAGGAGGCTTTGTTGCGAAATAGGAAGCCGATCCTAGATTTAACTTTGGATTGGAGATTCTTTATGTGAGTCTGGAAGTTGAGTTTACAGTCTAACCAGACACCTAGGTATTTGTAGTTGTCCACATACTCTAGGTCAGACCCGTTGAGAGTGGTGATTCTAGTCGGGTGGGCGGGTGCTAGCAGCGTTCGATTGAAAAGCATGCATTTAGTTTTACTAGTGTTTAAGAGCAGTTGAAGGCTACTGAAGGATTGTTGTATGGCATTGAAGCTCGTTTGGAGGTTTGTTAACACAGTGTCCAATGAAGGGCCAGATGTATACAAAATGGTGTCGTCTGCGTAGAGGTGGATCTGAGAGTCACCAGCAGCAAGAGCGACATCATTGATATACACGGAGAAAAGTGTCGGCCCAAGAATTGAACCCTGTGGCACCCCCATAGAGACTGCCATAGGTCCAGACAACAGGCCCTCCGATTTGACACACTGAACTCTATCTGAGAAGTAGTTGGTGAACCAGGCGAGGCAGTCATTTGAGAAACCAAGGCTATTTAGTCTGCCAATAAGAATGCGGTGGTTGACAGAGTCGAAAGCCTTGGCCAGGTCGATGAAGACGGCTGCACAGTACTGTCTATTATCAATCGCGGTTATAATATCGTTTAGGACCTTGAGCGTGGCTGAAGTGCACCCGTGACCAGCTCGGAAACCAGATTGCATAGCGGAGAAGGTACGGTGGTATTCGAAATGGTCGATGATCTGTTTATTAACTTGGCTTTCGAATACTTTCGAAAGGCAGGGCAGGATGGATATAGGTCTGTAGCAGTTTGGATCTAGAGTGTCACCCCCTTTGAAGAGGGGGATGACCGCGGCAGCTTTCCAATCTCTGGGGATCTCAGACGTTATGAAAGAGAGGTTGAACAGACTAGTAATAGCGGTTGCGACAATTTCGGCGGCTAGTTTTAGGAAGAAAGGGTCCAGATTGTCTAGCCCAGCTGATTTGTAGGGGTCCAGATTTTGCAGCGCTTTCAAAACATCAGCTGTCTGAATTTGTGTGAAGGAGAAGCGGGGGGGGCATGGGCAAGTTGCAGCAGAGGGTGCAGAGTTGGTGGCCGGGTTAGTGGTAGCCAGATGGAAAGCATGGCCAGCTGTAGCAAAATGCTTGTTGAAATTCTCGATTATTGTAGATTTATCGGTGGTGATAGTGTTTCCTAGCCTCAGTGCAGTGGGCAGCTGGGAGGAAGTGCTCTTATTCTCCATGGACTTTACAGTGTCCCAAAACTTTTTGGAGTTAGTGCTACAGGATGCAAATTTCTGTTTGAAAAAGTTAGCCTTTGCTTTCCTGACTGCTTGTGTATATTGGTTCCTAACTTCCCTGAAAAGTTGCATATCGCGGGGGCTATTTGATGCTAATGCTGTACGCCACAGGATGTTTTTGTGCTGGTCAAGGGCAGTCAAGTCTGAGGAGAACCAGGGGCTATATCGGTTCTTAGTTCTGTATTTTTTGAAAGGGGCATGTTTATTTAAGATTGAGAGGAAATTACTTTTAAGGAACAACCAGGCATCCTCTACTGACGGAATGAGATCTATATCCATCCAGGATACCTGGGCCAGGTCAATTAGGAAGGCCTCCTCGCTAAAGTGTTTTAGGGAGCGTTTGACAGTGATGAGGGGTGGTTGTTTGACCGCGGACCCGTTACGGACGCAGGCAATAAGGCAGTGATCGCTGAGATCCTGGTTGAAGACAGCTGAGGTGTATTTAGAGGGTATGTTAGTCAGGATGATATCTATGAGGGTACCTATGTTTAAGGATTTAGGGTTGTACCTGGTAGGTTCGTTGATAATTTGCGTGAGGTTGAGGGCATCTAGCTTGGATTGTAGGATGGCTGGGGTATTAAGCATATCCCAATTTAGGTCACCAAGCAGTACAAACTCAGAGGATAAATGGGGGGCAATCAGTTCACATATGGTGTCCAGGGCACAGCTGGGGGCTGAGGGGGGTCTGTAGCAAGCGGCAACAGTGAGAGACTTATTTCTGGAAAGGTGGATTTTTAGAAGTAGAAGCTCAAACTGTTTGGGCACAGACCTGGATAGTATGATAGAGCTCTGCAGGCTATCTCTACAGTAGATTGCAACTCCACCCCCTTTGGCAGTTCTATCTAGACGGAAAATGTTGTAGTTGGGGATGGAAATTTCAGAATTTTTGGTGGCCTTCCTGAGCCAGGATTCAGACACTGCTAGAACATCAGGGTTGGCAGAGTGTGCTAACGCAGTGAATAACTCAAACTTAGGAAGTAGACTTCTGATATTTATGTGCAAGAAACCAAGACTTTTGCGATTACAGAAGTCAACAAATGATAGCTCCTGGGGTGTAGGAGTGATACTGGGGGCTACAGGGCCTGGGTTATCTCACTCTAGTTGTGTTCTGATTATGAGGCGGTCCCTGATGAAATTGCTATTACAGAAGGGGTCCATACCCCAAAAAGTTTGAGAACCCCTGATATAGGGAATAGGGTGCCATTTGGAAGCCCCCCTCTCTATCTCTCTCTACCCTCCCTCCCTCCACTAAGGAGGATCCAGAGGCTGCTGTGGAATTAGTTTTGAGGCCGTTGGCTGAACTCATAGCTGCCACGCAACTCAGAACTACAGACACCTGAACAACAATATGCAAAAAGATGTCAGAGAAAATGATAGAACACTAGAAATGTGAAGCAGCAACATCTGGATCAGCCGCCCAACAACCTGCCCGCTTGACCCTATCCCCTCCTCTCTTCTCCAGACCATTTCCGGAGACCTTCTCACTTACCTCACCTCGCTCATCAACTCATCCTTGACCGCTGGCCATGTCCCTTCCGTCTTCAAGAGAGCGAGAGTTGCACCCCTCCTCAAAAAACCTACACTTGATCCCTCCGATGTCAACAACTACAGACCAGTATCCCTTCTTTCTTTTCTCTCCAAAACTGTTGAGCGTGCCGTCTCTAGCCAACTCTCCTGCTATCTCTCTCAGAATTACCTTCTTGATCCAAACCAGTCAGGTTTCAAGACTGGTCATTCAACTGAGACTGCTCTTCTCTGTGTCACGGAGGCTCTCTGCACTGCTAAAGCTAACTCTCTCTCCTCTGCTCTTATCCTTCTAGACCTATCCGCTGCCTTTGATACTGTAAACCATCAGATCCTCCTCTCCAACCTCTCCGAGTTGGGCATCTCCGGCGCTGCTCACTCTTGGATTGCATCCTACCTGACAGGTCGCTCCTACCAGGTGGCGTGGCGAGAATCTGTGTCCGCACCACGTGCTCTCACCACTGGTGTCCCCCAGGGCTCAGTTCTAGGCCCTCTCCTATTCTCTATATACACCAAGTCACTTGGCTCTGTCATATCCTCACATGGTCTCTCCTATCATTGCTACGCAGACGACACAAAATTAATTTTATCCTTTACCCCTTCTGATAACCAGGTGGCGAATCGCATCTCTGCATGTCTGGCAGACATATCAGTGTGGATGTCGGATCACCACCTCAAGCTGAACCTCGGCAAGACAGAGCTGCTCTTCCTCCCGGGGAAGGACTGCCCGCTCCATGATCTCGCCATCACGGTTGACAACTCCATTGTGTCCTCCTCCCAGAGTGCAAAGAACCTTGGCGTGACCCTGGACAACACCTTGTCGTTCTCCGCTAACATCAAAGCGGTGACCCGATCATTCGCAGAGTACGACCCAGCCAACAGCGAGATTACTGCAACTCGCTGTTTGCTGGGCTCCCTGCCTGTGCCATTAAACCCCTACAACTTATCCAGAACGCCGAAGCCCGTCTGGTGTTCGACCTTCCCAAGTTCTCTCATGTCACCCGCTCCTCCGCACACTCCACTGGCTTCCAGTTGAGGCTCGCATCTACTACAAGACCATGGTGCTTGCCTACGGAGCTGTGAGGGGAACGGCACCTCCTTACCTTCAGGCTCTGATCAGACCCTACACCCAAATGAGGGCACTACGTTCATCCACCTCTGGCCTGCTAGCCCCCCTACCTCTACGAAAGCACAGTTCCCGCTCAGCCTAGTCAAAGCTATTCACTGCTCTGGCACCCCAATGGTGGAACAAGCTCCCCTACGACGCCAGGACAGCGGAGTCACTGACCACCTTCCGGAGACACTTGAAACCCTACCTCTTTAAGGAATACCTGGAATAGTATAAAGTAATCCTTCTACCCCCCACCCCCCCCTCCCCCACCACCCCCCATAAAAAAAAATATGGTAAGTCGCTCTGGATAAGAGTGTCTGCTAAATGATGTAAATGTAAATGGATCAGCTGGTTTCCTGACTCCACACCACCTCACTGCAGTCCCATTCAGGCCCAGCTACACCTGACACAGGTAGTCCATTTTCACCCTTAGCACAGGCTTTCTGCATGCTGGGTTAAGCACCTGTGTATTGTTGTCAGGGTTGGGGTCAATTCCATTTCAATTCAGAAAGTAAACCAAATTCCAATTCCAATTCTAAATATTCCTGATTGAAAAGCATTAAAGATAATTGGAATTGCAGTGTACTTCCTGAATTGACTGGAATTGAAATATAATTGACCTCAACCCTGATGAATTAATTAATTAATTAATTAATGACATTTTATTTTCGTGTCAAATCGTCAATGTCACGATCGTCGGGAACAGAGGACCAAGGCGCAGCGTTGCAGGCAAACATACTCTTTAATAGAGACACGATCAAAACAACAAACGATACGTGATAGTTCACGGTCTAACCTAAACAGACTTGAAACAAGATCCCACAAACACAAATGGGAAACAGACAGTTTAAATATGGCTCCCAATCAGAGACAACCAACGACAGCTGACACTCGTTGCCTCTGATTGGGAGCCACTCAGGCCAACATAGAAATACACATACTCGATAAACAAATGAAATGCACACCCTGGCTCAACATACAAGTGTCCCCAGAGCCAGGGCGTGACAGTACCCCCCCCTAAAGGCGCGGACTCCGACCGCGCCCACCAAACACCACAGGGGAGGGACCGGGTGGGCACTCCGCTTAGGCGGCGGATCCGGCTCCGGGCCTGATCCCCGCTCCCTCTCCAACCCCCCAAAGTACCCCTGGTCCGGTCTGGCCCCGCTGGCCGGAGCTGGACTGCACACTGGTGGAGAGGATTGCTCTAGCTCTGGCGTGAAGCATCTGACCGGTGCCGGACCAGCCACCGGTGGAACAGGCACGGGCCGTGCCGGACTGACGACGCACACCACTGGCTTGGTGTGGGGAGCAGGAACGGGCCGAGCCAGGCTGACGAAGCGCACCACTGACTTGGTGCGGGGAGCAGGAACGGGCCGAGCTGGGCTGACGAAACGCACCACTGACTTGGTGCGGGGAGCAGGAGCGGGCCGGACCGGGCTGACGAGGCGCACCACTGACTTGGTGCGAGTGGCAGGAACAGGCCGGACCGTACTGGGAACACACACCACTGGCCCTACGTGGGGATCAGGAACAGGCTGGACCGGACTGGCAACACACGCCAGTACCTCTCGCCGTGCCTCTACATCCTCCTTCCCCCTGGTGACCAGTGACTCCCGTAACCTGGCGGCCTCCTGCTGCCCCGTCGTCCACGGCGTTAGCCCCCCCCTAAAAAATTTATGGGCTTGTCTCTCCCCCGTGCTCATGGCCTCCATCCCTCTTGCCAGACTCTCACTCATCTCCTCCCAGGTCCATCCTCTCTCCTCGTCACGCTGCTTGATCCAGTCGAGGTGGGATCTTCTGTCACGATCGTCGGGAACAGAGGACCAAGGCGCAGCGTTGCAGGCAAACATACTTTAATAGAGACACGATCAAAACAACAAACGATACGTGACAGTTCACGGTCTAACCTAAACAGACTTGAAACAAGATCCCACAAACACAAATGGGAAACAGACAGTTTAAATATGGCTCCCAATCAGAGACAACCAACGACAGCTGACACTCGTTGCCTCTGATTGGGAGCCACTCAGGCCAACATAGAAATACACATACTCGATAAACAAATGAAATGCACACCCTGGCTCAACATACAAGTGTCCCCAGAGCCAGGGCGTGACAGTCAATTGGCAACCCATCCCTTATGGGATTAATTGACACATAAACAAACATGACAATAATTCACTGTGGTTGTTGCATCCTCCTTTCCTTAATTTCCCTTTAGTGGATTACATTACCTCATCCTATTTCCAACCACATGTACTGTACTGCTGCACTGACATCTCTCCTCTACCCACTGCCACTTCCCCAGCTATCAGAAAGACATGGACATGCTATGTTTCTTTAAAAAAAACATCCTCCTATTAGATCCAGCAAATGTCAACAACAGGGAGGCTGTTCACCAGGCTGGTTCACCCTACAGAGAGAGAACTGCCAGAATGTCAGGCCTTCCATCACCAGCCAGTGTGGCCTTTACAAACCAGACAGAAACGGCTACCACATGCTGGCGAGGCCTGGCCAGCAGCTACTGAAGAAAACAGGAATCAGACACAGAATATGAGGGAATATGTTCTCAAAGGTGGTGCCAGATCCCCTTGTTCACTTTACCCAATGAAATTTACAAAGCAGAAGAGGCAAACAACCAATTACGACCTCCACACACACACACTGCACCGTTTCTCCAAAGGCAAACTCAAGGACGTACATCTGCACAGGTTCACAAACTGTGAAAATGTGTAATCCCAGCATGTACTCTCTCTCTTACACACACACACACACACACACACACACACACACACACACACACACACACACACACACACACGCACACACACACACACAGACTTCAGTGGCACGGGCCCCAGTCTTCTCGCTCTCCTCTCTGCACCAGCTGACATTGGTTATTACTCTATATCATCAGCAGTCATCATGAAGTTCTCAATAAAGGGATCTGATTGGACACAAATGGAGAGTAATAGATACAAACACATCCATCTGTTCTTCAATTCCATCCCTCCCTCCACTACGCCCTCCATCCCATCATTCTCTCCTTCTGGAATTTATCTAATACTCAATCTGTTCACTGGGCAGCACACAATAAGGTACTGTACAGACTAATGCTTCACCGTGACTTAGCCTAATGAATGTGACTAAGTGAGGGTAGAAATCTATGGCTACCTCTATTTCACAGGAGAAACAACCATATGCTTAGCAGTGCCACGGCCAAGGGTTCTGTTGAGTCTTAACCATGGCTGTGTTTCAACAAGTCAGAGGGAGTGAGGAGTAAATGAGTGGGATGATTCCTCTCTCCGGGGGAAATAATAAGAAATTGGTATGACTGAAAATAATTAACTCATCTCAAAGGCCGTAATCAATCATCGCTGCCAGTCACACTCACACACAATCACTTTCTGATTTCTAATGGAACCATAATAACAAACAACCTACTGTAGCCTACAACCATAACAGAGCAGAAAACGGTTTAGGTAATTTATCCAATGGAGCGGCTGTAATTACATGGAAACATCTTTATGAAGTAATAAACTAAGTTATACTTTGTTGTAGGCTAAGTGAACAAACTAAACAAACAAAAAATTAACATTATGTTCCAACCCAAGGCAAGTCATTAAGCAGTGAAGCATAATAATAAAACCTCCCAACGTTATTTCATAAAGAAATATCGGGGCGGTGGGACTGAGCGCCTAATAGCCGTGAGCCATTGGGGGTATAGATTGCGTGCTGGCAGGTGGTGTATCCGTCAGCGGCGCAGCAGCGGTGGCGAAACGGTTGGTATTTGCACGCCGCCTGCCATGCCTTTATCATCATCAGCAGGTGTGGCTGTGAGATTCCTCACAGTAACATTCATTATGTCACAGAGAAGAGCAGGCATATCAAGAAATATGGCTGCCCTGGGCGCTTAATGTACTGCATTTCCACAGAGTAAGGAGGGATGAATATGGAAAGAAAGAAATAGCCTAACTGGGCTGGGATTGTGTTTCTGGCCCCAGTGTATGTGGGAGAGGCAAATGCTGAGAGTTTTATGAATAATAATGTAGTATTAAAATAGAGGATGATTAATGATACTCCTAGCAGAAAGACATGGGGGGATGTCATGGCCTTCTGTGTAGGACTGTATGAGGGTGTGTGAGTGTGAGTGTGAGTGTGTGTGCGTTTGCATGTACTGTATGTGTGCGTGTGTGCAGGGGCGAATGCGTTTGCTTGTGTGTGAGTATATGTGTGTGTGGTTTCATTAGGGTTTGCACTAGATGTGTGTGTATCGTGTGTATTTGACTGGGCCTTGATTTATTAGAGTGTGAAATATTAACAGGGAAGAGGAACTGATTTGGGGGCGAAAGAGATCTAAGTACAGTCCCTCATTCATATTTCAACAACTTTCCAATCTCTGAAAACGACCTTGGCTAACTAGCATCCTAATGCTAGGGAACAGAGTGGCAGAGCAGCACTGGGTAGTGCCTCACTCTCATCCTAATGCTAGGGAACAGAGCAGCACTGGGTAGTGCCTCACTCTCATCCTAATGCTAGGGAACAGAGCAGCACTGGGTAGTGCCTCACTCTCATCCTAATGCTAGGGAACAGAGCAGCACTGGGTAGTGCCTCACTCTCATCCTAATGCTAGGGAACAGAGCAGCACTGGGTAGTGCCTCACTCTCATCCTAATGCTAGGGAACAGAGCAGCACTGGGTAGTGCCTCACTCTCATCCTAATGCTAGGGAACAGAGCAGCACTGGGTAGTGCATCACTCTCATCCTAATGCTAGGGAACAGAGCAGCACTGGGTAGTGCCTCAATCTCAGCTGTGTTTCATGTCCTGACCATATCAAAAGACTAGGCTACTACTGTATATCTGCTGCTGGAGTTTGTTAATGATGTTTAATTAACATCTTATAAACGTAACATGCTTGGTTTATTTATCTCTCTGATTCTGTTTTACCGTCTCTCCTCTCCCTCCTTTTTCGGCAGTTCTTAAAGGTCAACTCAGCAATGCACACAGTAAACAGCAGTACTGGGTCAATTTCCGCAACAACTAAGAGTGTTGAAGCTGTTTTAGTTCCGTAGCTACCGTGTTGAAGCAGTGTGAAGCGAACCCGTGCACATGCGCAGATACTCTGTGTGACTGTGTGAGAGCGAAGTCTTGCATCGCGCTCATCACTTTATACATTAGATGGTGCTGCTTGTGGCAATGTCAAAACGCTGAGTATACCTTTGTTGTCTGTGTGTGTGTGTGTGTGTGTGTGTGTGTGTGTGTGTGTGTGTGTGTGTGTTCGTGTGTGTGTGTCAGTCCTCCTCACCAAAAGGGCTCTCGCTGCTATCTATGTCTTTCATGCCATCTGTGAGAGAAGCAGCCACAGCTGAGGGCAAAGACTAAAACACAAAGCAAAGGGGCACACTCACACAACAAAACACACACACACCCAAACCAGATGATTATGTGCTGAGCATCTAGAGCTTAAATCAAAGCGGAAATCTAAAGACACAAAAAATAAAAACCCACTGATAGAGGAAAAAGGATGATCAAATTCAGAGGAACCACATCAACCACAGCCAGCGAAGACAGAACAGAACAAGATAAAGATGGAGAGAGAGAGAGGGGGTGGAGAAGAGAAAAGAACAGACAAGATGCTGAAATAACAAAGATAGTCTGAAGAACAGGAAATCAAGAGCTAATATCTGCTTAGCTGTTACAGTCTATTCCCCTGTACACGGCGCAACAACTCCTCTAAATTGACTCTTAACTGGGCTGAATGAGGACAACACCATACCCTCTGGCTTGGTCAAAATCAACACACAGGCCAGGCTCTGGTATTCAGACAGTCCACTCTATATCAGCCACTCTCTCACACCATCTGCTGCAATTGCCTACAGAGAGGACCAGCACCACCCACAGAGACAGAGCTGTATGAATAGCACTTTAAAAGCATATTAGCAGGCTTTTCTGGATCTGCTACATGGGTGGTAAAATGCAGAAAAGCCTTTTTGCTCTAACTCCAGACCTCACATAATAAGGCATTGAACTCCACACGGTCAGTTCATTGAGTTTAGTTAAAGGAGGAGAACCAGGTGAGTCATGCTTTCATAAAGAACATCCATCCTTCCTCTAATCAACTCCAGGTGGAGTCTGACCATACAATATGATTGTGGCTTGTATCTTGAAAAAAACTGTCAAACTGAAATGTTTCAATAAAATAAAAGTTAGTCTATCCAGCTGTGGTTGGTTGGGGGAGCCTGCATTACAGCCTGTCTTAAAATGCACTCATTATAACTAGTGCTGCTGTTCGGCCTTATCTGAAAATTGATCCTCCAACAAACTGTTGACTGCAGTGGTGGTCAGTGCAGTTTAAGATTTTTTTTTATGAGCATGGCCTTATTTCATTATTATTATTATTATTATTATTATTATTAGTAGTAGTAGTAGTAGTAGTATATTATTTTACACCCTTTTTTCCCCAATTTCGTGATATCCAATTGCGATCCAATTACGATCTTGTCTCATCGCTGCAACTCCCCAACTGACTCGGGAGAGGCGAAGGTCGAGTAATGCGTCCTCTGAAACATGACCTGCCAAACCGCACTTCTTAACACCCGCCCGCTTACGGTGTTAAGAAACTGTTTTTCCTCCAATGTGTTGGAGGAAACACCATTCAACTGACGACCGAAGTCAGCCGAGCATGGCCTTATTTCTAATACAGCATATTGGATGACTATCATTCATATTCCATTCACCCAGCTCACTACATGAAACAGTTGCAAACAAGAGTTTCTATTGGACAAATTCAGGTATGTTTATCCCCGTTTTGTTACTTTTGCTTCTGTTTAAGAAATGTTTTTCAACAGAATTGGCGGAATGAATACACCCCTGATCACACGCAAACACAGTTCCCTTTCATAGCAGCCACATACAAACAGCTCCTCTCACCTTTTCCCTTCGCTTGTGGACTTCAGCTGTCTGTGAAAAAACATTTCCAAGCCAAACCTTCATATCATAACCGCTTACCGCTACACACAGCTTACATCGTTGTCACTATATTAACGTCACTCGTTAGTAAACCCGCTACAATTATGCAGTACAGTGTACAGTCAGCAGCAAGCAGTTTAGCAGTTACACCTGTGGGCCCCGGTGGTTATAAATTAATAAAACCAAAAGCTTACCTTGAGTTCCAGTGTTGGATAGCCGTAGCCAGCTAGCTAATATAGCATCCATGTCTGTTTGAGTCGGGTGTTTGAGCAGACTAAACTAGCTAGTTGCATTCGCTAGCTAAGTAAGTGAAAGTGAAATAAAATACAACAAAATATAGCTAGCTCTCTCTCTCTCTTGCTTCTCAATTTTTGAAGAAATTCATTTGTTCAAAACTGTTCATTGTCTTTCTCTCTCTTTGAGTCAACTACTCACCACGTTATGCACTGCAGTGCTATAGCTAGCTGTAGCTTATGCTTTCATTATCTGATCCTTTGATTGGGTGGACAACATGTCAGTTCATGCTGCAATAGCTCTGATAGGTTGGAGGATGTCCTCCGGAAGTCGTCATAATTACTGTGTAAGTCTATGGAAGGGGTTATGAACTACGAGCCCCCTAGGTTTTGTATTGAAGTCAATGTACCTACAGTAGGACAGAAACTAGCTTTCCTCTGGCTACATAATGGTGCTACCCTACAGAGTGCTGTTGAGGCTACTGTAGACCTTCATTGCAAAACAGTGTGTTTTAATTAATTATTTGGTGACATGTGAATATATTTACACTGAACAATAATATAAACGCAACATGTAAAGTGTTGGCCCCATGATTCATGAGTTGAAATAAAAGGCAGTTGGCATACTGACCGCAGGAATGTCCCCCAGAGCTGTTGCCAGATAATCTAATGTTAATTTCTCGACCATTAGCTGCCTCCAACGTCGTTTTAGAGAATTTGGCAGGATGTCCAACCGGCCTCATAACTGCAGACCATGTGTATGGCGTTGTGTGGGCGAGCGGTTTGCTGATGTCAACGTTGTGAACAGAATTCCCCATGGTGTCGGTAGGGGTTATGGTATGGGCAGGCATAAGCTACGGACAACGAACACAATTGCATTTTATCTATAGCAATTTGAATGCACAGAGATACCGTGACGAGATCCTGAGGCCCATTGTCGTACCATTCATCCTGCGCCATCACCTCATGTTTCAGCATGATAATGCACAGCCTCATGTCGCAAGGATCTATACACAATTCCTGGAAGCTGAGAATGTCCCAGTTCTTCCATGGCCTGCATACTCACGAGACATGTCACCCATTGAGCATGTTTGGGATGCTCTGGATCGACGTGTATGACAGCGTGTTCCATTTCCCGCCAATATCCAGTAACTTCGCACAGCCATTAAAGAGGAGTGGGACAACATTTCAAAGGGCACAATCAACAGCCTGATCAACTCTATGCAAAGGAGATGTGTCGCGCTGCATGAGGCAAATGGTGGTCACACCAGATACTGACTGTTTTTTTTAAATTCATGACCCTACTTTTTTTAAGGTATCTGTGACCAACAGATGCATATCTGTATTCCCAGTCGTCAAATGCATAGATTTGGGCCAAATTAATTTATTTCAATTGACGGATTTCCTTATATGACCTGTAACTCAGTAAAATCCTTGACATTGTTGCACGTTGCATTTATATTTTTGTTCAATATAGTATAGTTTTATCTAAAAATGATAATTTTTGTAATGTTTCACTATTTAGATTTTTATGAAATTCACTGAGGAGGATGGTCCTCCCCTTCCTCCTCTGAGGAGCCTCCACTGGTTTACTGTCTGGGCAGGTGAGACTCCTAGCCACGGTAACCTGCTGCAAGAACAGGTCTGATCTGACTTATAAAGACATTGTGGCTTAATGCCAAATGCCTCCACTCCCTGGACAGTAGTGGGCATTGATAAGATACAGGTAGAGAGGAGAGAGCGAAATAGAGAAAGAGAGAAAGCGATTAAGCGAGGAGAGAGAAAGAGAGAGAGAGAGAATGGAGAGAATAAAGGTTAAATAAAGAGAGAGTGTGTGATCTATATTCAAACAACCACATCGACCCAACTAGAACAACGCAGGTCCACACAGGGAATTTTGAGCCAGGGGCTACTAGAGAACCATCATTGATTTTCCCCCCAGAGCAAAGAACAATCTCCACCTCAACGGAAAGCAGAAGAAGAAGAACAAATTGCATGTGCGAGAGCAAATCAACACACAGAGCGGGTATCTGTAATGGTTTATTAGAATCTATATCAACAGTGTGGCTGCTCTCAAGTACACTTTTTGTAAGGCTACACACAACTTGGGGGAGGACGGACCCTTCTATTTAAATGGCACATTAAGTGCAAAGTGCAAAGGTTGGATGAGTGTATATATTGAAGTCCCCAAAAGAATAGTAAACGAACAAAAATTTGACCAACTGGGGACATTTTTTTAGTTCCCACGAGGTCAAATGCTATTTCTAGGGGGTTTAGGGTTAAGGTTACAATTAGTGTTAGGGTTAGAATGACGTTAAGGGTTGGGTTAGGAGCTAGGGTTAGTTTTAGGGTTAGGGTTAGGCGCTAGGGATAGGTTTTTGGGTTAAGGTTAAGGTTAGGGTAAGGGCAAGGGTAAGGGTAAGAGTACGGGTTAGGGTTAGGGTTAGGTTTAGGGTTAGGGGTTATGGAAAATAGGATTTTGAAATGGACTGAATTGTGTGTCCCCACAAGATTAGCTTTACAGACTGTTTGTGTGTGTGTGTGTGTGTGTGTGTGTGTGTGTGTGTGTGTGTGTGTGTTTGTGGTCTGTATGAGGGAGGATAGTTTCTGACAGAGGGATCCAGTCAGAGACAGAGTGTGTGGTTATCAGAGGAAGGAGAGTCAGTGTGACTGTAAATAAATTAGCTGGGGGAGCGGTCCCCATCCCAACATTACAAAGGTCAATCGCATCTGATCTCTCCTCATGGTGTGTGTGTGTTAATACCAATGCTTCTATTATTTCTGCAGCAGAGCTAACACAAACTGGCTAATCAAAGGCAACCACTACCTATCCTTCATGGGTGTGTGGACGAGGCAACCACCTCTAACCTATAGCATCTCCTTCACTGGAATACTAACAACTCCAACCTGTAGCATCTCCTTCACTGGAATGCTAACAACTCTAACCTGTAGCATCTCCTTCACTGGAATGCTAACAACTCTAACCTGTAGCATCTCCTTCACTGGAATGCTAACAACTCTAACCTGTAGCATCTCCTTCACTGGAATATTAACAACTGCAAACTGTAGCATCCCCTTCCCTGGAATACTAACAACAGTTTTTGGAGAGGGCCAGCCAGCTCAGCACTGATACTGTAAGTCCACTTTACTCAGCCTCCAGTTGGTTGGTAGGTTTACCCAATACCAGACTGCATTGTGCTGGGTTGATTCCAACAGTCAGCATCCCATCTGTCCTTCACAATACACACCTCATTCATCCACTGCACCGGGTGATTAATGTACCGTAGGTAGCTGTGTGTGAGGGTGGATGGTGAAGATGGTAATGTGTGTCTGGAAACTATAGAGAACATGAGTGGCGGTAGGGAGTGCAAGTTACAGCAGAGAGAGAGAGAGACAGAGAGAGAGAGAGAGAGCTCCTGTTCAAAGGATCTGTGATTGACAGCTGTGTGGGACTCCGAGAGGGGCTGCCGGGTATAAATGAAGTCAAAGACTGGTCTGGGGGGAGAATATAAATACCAGTACTGTGAAAATGAAAAAGAACATGAATAAGCAGTCAGGATTAGAGAAGCAGATAAGCGAGAGCATGAGAGAGATATAATCTGCACTGCAGGGCTGTGCTTTGTGATCACACCGATCTGTCCGACTGCACAAGGCGTCCTCTGTATGACGGCTTTTCCTGTGAGAGCTCTCTGCTCTCTGCCCATACACTTACTCAACCACCACCCCACTGGGGAGTTTTAATGATCAGCAGCAGGCCTCTGATGTTCCTGTATGAAGGCCCAGATCAGCCCCCTCTATAACACCCCACCTGGGTAATCATTACCCAACACACAGACAGACAGACAGAGAGACAGACAGACAGCTCTTTGATTACAGACTAGTCCCACTACTACGGACTGTGGCTCACACAACCACAACCCATGAGGCAGAGAGAAATGGAGTGAGAAGGGAGGATGGATAGACAGAACAAGAGAGACTAGGCAAAGAACAGGTGTAATAAGAGTGAGGGAGTGAAGGAGAGAGGAGTGGGAGAAAGAGAGGAGTGGGAGGGAGTGGAGAGGGAGGGTGAGAGAATCGTCTGAGGTTAAATCAAATGCTGTGAAGAAGCTATACAGCAGCACCGGTTTCATAGACACCAGAGCTCTACAAAACATTTCAGTCACCAAATTGGATTTATTCAAGGAAAAAGACAGGGGAGGAGTAAAACTGTTGTGCCTGGTCTAAAGCAGAGGTAGGTGGGAGCTGTGAGGAGCTGTGAATGTGGGTTTTGTAGCCCAGTGTGTCTGATGATTTCCACTTGTTCACAGACACTGTTATACACTATATATAGAAAAGTATGTGGACACCCTTTCAAATTAATGGTTTTGGCTAGTTCAGCCACACCCGTTTCTGGCAGGTGTATAAAATCGTGCACACAGCCATGCAATCTACATAGACAAACATTGGCAGTAGAATGGCCTTACTGAAGAGCTCAGTGACTTTCAATGTGGCACCGTCATATGATGCCACCATTCCAACAAGTCAGTTTGTCAAATTTCTGCCCTGCTAGAGCTGCCCCGGTCAACTGTAAGTGCTGTTATTGTGAAGTGGAAACTTCTAGGAGCAACAAAGCTGGAAGTAGAGGCCTAAGCATTGTTGTTCACTAGTTTACTCCAAGTAGGGAAAGGGTGGCGGGGTTGGAAAGTAATAAAGGGGAATATATATATATTTTTAAGGATATGTATGTGTATGTATGTATGTATGTGTGTATGTATGTGTATATGTGTATATATATGTATATATATATACAGTGGGGAGAACAAGTATTTGATACACTGCCGATTTTGCAGGTTTTCCTACTTACAAAGCATGTAGAGGTCTGTAATTTTTATCATAGGTACACTTCAACTGTGAGAGACGGAATCTAAAACAAAAATCCAGAAAATCACATCGTATGATTTTTAAGTAATTAATTTGCATTAATTGCATCCACACAAGCTCACAGAACGGGACCGCCAACTGCTGAAGCGCGTGGTGTGTAAAAATCGTCTGTCCTCGGTTGCAACACTCGCCACTGAGTTCCAAACTGCCTCTGGAAGCAACGTCAGAACAACAACTGTTCATCTGGAGTTTCATGAAATGGGTATCCAAGCCTAAGATCACCATGTGCAAGGCCAAGCGTTGGCTGGAGTGGTGTAAAGCTCGCCGCCATTGAACTCTGGAGCAGAGGAAACGCGTTCTCTGGAGTGATGAATCACATTTCACCATCTGGCAGTCCAACGGACAAATCAGGGTTTGGCGGATGCCAGGAGAACGCTACCTGCCTGAATACATAGTGCCAACTGTAAAGTTTGGTGGAGGAGGAATAATGGTCTGGGGCTGTTTTCATAGTTCGGGCTAGGCCCCTTAGTTCCAGTGAAGGGAAAATCAGCATTCAATTACATTCTGGATGATTCTGTGCTTCCAACTTTGTGGCAACAGTTTGGGGAAGGCCCTTATCTGTTTCTGCATGACAAAAATGGTTTGTCGAGATCGGTGTGGAAGAACTGGCCTGCACAGAGCCCTGACCTCAACCCCATCGAACACCTTTGGGATGAATTGGAACGCCGACTGCGAGCCAGGCCTAATCACCCAACATTAGTGCCCAACCTCACTAATGCTCGTGGCTGAATGGAAGTAAGTCCCCGCAGCAATGTTCCAACATCTATTGGAAAGCCTTCCCAGAAGAGTGGAGGCTGTTATAGCAGCAAAGGGGGGACCAACTCCATATTAATGAGATGTTCGACAAGCAGGTGTCCACATACTTTTTGTCATGTAGTGTTGTAGTGAATTTCTATGTGGGTGGAAGTGAAGAGGTTTATATATAAAACTAAAATATAAACGCAACATGTAACAAATATTTTACTGAGTTAGAGTTCATATAAGGAAATCAGTTAATTGAAATAAATTCATTAGGCCCTAATCTATGGATTTCACATGACTCGGAACACAGATACCTTAAAAAAAGGTAGGTGCATGGATCAGAAAACCAGTCAGTATCTGGTTTGACCACCATTTGCTTCATGCAGTGCGACACATCTCCTTCGCATAGAGTTGATCAGGCTGTTGATTGTGGCCTGTGGAATGTTGTCCACTCCTCTTCAATGGCTGTGCGAAGTTGCTGGATATTGGCGGGAACTGGAACACACTGTTGTACACGTCGATCCATACCATAACAACACCACCATCATGGGGCACTCTGTTCACAACGTTGACATCAGCAAACCGCTCGCCCACACGACGCCATCTGCCCGGTACAGTTAAAACTGGGACTCATCAGTGAAGAGCACACTTCTCCAGCATGCCAGTGGCCATCGAAGCTCAGCGTTTGCCCACTGAAGTCAGTAATGATGTCGAACTGCAGTCAGGTCAAGACCCTGATGAGGACAATGAGCACGCAGACGAGCTTCCCTGAGACGGTTTCTGACAGTTTGTGCAGAAATTCTTCGGTTGTGCAAACCCACAGTTTCATCAGCTGTCCGGGTGGCTGGTCTCAGACGATCTGCAGGTGAAGAAGCCGGACGTGGAGGTCCTGGGCTGTCATGGTTACACATTATCTGCGGTTGTGAGGCCGGTTGGACGTACTGCCAAATTCTCTAAAACGACGTTGGAGGCGGCTTATAGAAGAGAAATTAACATTCAATTATCTGGCAACAGCTCTGGTGAACATTCCTGCAGTCAGCCAATTGCACACTCCGTCAAAACTTGAGACATCTGTGGCATTGTGTTGTGTGACAAAACTGCACATTTTAGAGTGGCCTTTTATTGTCCCCAGCACAAGGTACACCTGTGTAATGATCGTGCTGTTTAATCAGCTTCTTGATATGCCACTCCTGTCAATTGGATGGATTATCTTGGCAAAGAAGAAATGCTCACTAACCGGGATGTAAACAAATTTGTGCACAATATTTGAGAGAAATAGGAATTTTTGTAATATGGAACATTTCTGGGATCTTTTATTTCAGCTCATGAAACGTGGGACCAACACTTTACATGTTGCATTTATATTTTTGTTCACTGTAGTTTTAATAAGCCTTGATAAGGCCCTCAAGCAGTGGTGAATATCAATGCGCTGGCTGGTGGTTTTGCTCCCCCTGTGGTGAATGTCAATGGGCGGGTGGTTTTGCTCCATCACGTTTCGAGTGTTCACCTTCAGCCCCGCGTCACTATTGACATTTAACTCTGGTAGGGATGAAAACCTCCCTGCCCAGTGATTGATGATGCCAGGTCAGCCTTGATGACTCAACTAGCGCTCCATTAGAGTGTCAGACGGGATGGTGAGGAGGGAGAAATCAAGCCATCTCCTCTACTGATTGCAGGATACTGGGCTGAGAGGGATCATTGTGTACCAGACACGCTCAATGACAGAGTGGAGAGGATAGTTCGAATTGCTAATGTGGAACAGCATATTACCATATATTTTATTTATTTATTTATTTTTACCCCTTTTTCTCCCCAATTTCATAATATCCAATTGGTAATTACAATCTTGTCCCATCGCTGCAACACCCGTACGGACTCAGGAGAGGTCGAGAGCCATGCATCCTCCGAAACACGTCCCCGCCAAGCTGCACTGCTTCTTGACACACTGCTCGCTTAACCCGGAAGCCAGCCACACCAATGTGTCGGAGGAAACACCGTACAGCTGGCGACCGAAGTCAGCGTGCATGCGCCAGGCCCGCCACAAGGAGTCGCTAGAGCGCGATGGGACAAGGACATCCTGGCTGGCCAAACCCTCCCCTAACCCTGACAATGCTGGGCCAATTGTGCGCCGCCTCATTGGTCTCCAGGTCGCGGCCGGCTGCGACACAGCCTGGGATCAAACCCGGGTCTGTAGTGACGCCTCTAGCACTGCGATTCAGAGACCGCTACGCCACTCTGGAGTCGTCAAATCACTTTCTATTGTCTTGTTTCTTAGATTACCATGAATGCTTGAATCTGCTAGTAGTGAGTGTTGCAACCGAGGAAAGATTTTTACGCGCTACGCACTTCAGCACTCGGCGGTCCCGTTCTGTGAGCTTGTGGTCTACCACTTTGCGGCTGAGCCGTCGTTGCTCCTAGACGTTTCCACTTCACAATAACAGCACTTACAGTTGACCGGGACAGCTCTAGCAGGGCATACATTTGACGAACTGACTTGTTGGAAATGTGGCATCCTATGACGGTGCCACGTTGAAAGTCACTGAGCTCTTCAGTAAGGCCATTCTACTGCAAATGCTTGTCTATGGAGATTGCATGGCTATGTGCTCAATTTTAAACACCTGTCAGCAATGGGTGTGGCTGAAATAGCCAAATCCACTAATTTGAAGGGGTGTCCACATACTTTTGTATATATTTTGTATATTGCATTATTTTATGGCTGGTTATGACACCTACATAAGAGTGTCAAACCCCACAAAACCTACCATACAAGGCAAAACATTCCATTACACCATAGCCTACTTGTCAACAGTATGTTTATGTTATATAAAATGTTCTGACATTGACTATATTAAATTATCATTGTAATTGCGAACAAATTGATGTCAGACATAAACCTACCCCAATGCTCTGTTGATGAATGCAGGATCAGATTTCAGGAGCAGGACAAGACACCCTCTTTTTAACTGATAACATATAAGGACATGTATATGATAGGCCTATCTGGCTTATATGATTATGATGGTCATAATGCTTCATGACAGTGTCATAAAGTGCATTTTCTTAGTCCAGGTAAAGTGACACAGGATGTTCATAATGCTTCATGATAGTGTCATAAATTATATTTTCTTAGTCCAAGTAAAGTGACACAGGACGGTCATAATGCTTCTTGACAGTGTCATAAAGTGCAATTTCTTAGTCCAGGTAAAGTGACACAGGATGGTCATATTGCTTCATGATAGTGTCATAAAGTATATTTTCTTAGTCCAAGTAAAGTGACACAGGATGGTCATTATGCTTCATGACAGTGAAGCTATTTAAAATGATGGAAATAAACATGACTGTAAAGAACTCATTACAACAACAACAACAACAAAGGACTTAAGAAACAAACTTTCAAAGGAAACTTCTTGGAAGGTGAAAAACACATTTCAATAAATGTGGGTTTAGAAACGTATGTAGGTGTCATAACCAGCCATAAAATAACGCAATAGGTGTAAATATATGGGTCATGACAGTGTAATGACTGGTTATGACAGGTTATGTCAGCCGTTATGACATATTATGACATGGTTATGACTGTGTCATAACTTGTTATGACGCTGGGTGTCAAGTAAAGTGTTACCCAGGGGGCTTCCACCGTGTGTGTGTGTGTGTGTCTGTGGAAGTGTGTGTCTCTCCCTGCTTATCATAGCCATTAGTCTGACTTGTATTGTGTGATCTAATTCAAATCATTGTGATTCCTGGGGAAGAGGAATCCCACAGGTGACTGTCTCATGTCTCTCAGGTCATAATGAGGAAGTGGGTGCCTTTGCTTTTAGCCTGCTAATTAATCAGGACATCCATTCCACTGAGTCAGCCCAGGCCCAGAGAGCATTACAACCGTGTGTGCTCCAATGAAAGCCCTGCTGTCACATTCTCCCACAGAAGAGTTCAAATATGGACAGTCCCTGGGGTAACATAGAACTGTCTAAATAGGCAGAATTAGATGTGGTTAACTTGCCTTTCAGTCACACTTCAGTGGACGCCTACAGCCAATGTGCAAATGAACACCTCCTCAGCGTGCAAATGAGCAGCCCTGGAGTTCAACAATCACTTAACCCAATGCTGTATGTTTGTGTGGAAGCAATTTCGTTTCATGAAGAAAGCTCAATTATAGGTCAAGGCTGCTGTATTTAATCAGTGACTACCTTCTTTTCAGTGAATACCTTATTTTATGGATGAAAACACATTCATTTCCATGACCACTGATACTTTCTATGTGTGGATGAGCCAGCCAAGCAGTGATGGGGAGCCAGCTTGAAGGAGGATGCTGAGGCTGAAACCAGTTACAAACAGCAGCAGCAGCAGGCACCAGCTAACCCTTGAAGGGAGAGCAATTAGCCTGTCTGGATTAATATCTGACACCCAGCAGCCAGCACCCTCAGATCCCACTTCAAAGGAGGGGCCTGGAGTGCCACTACAAATGGCCGTGACCCACAGTCCCCTGCTCACCGTCCACATCCACATCCAGCAGCACAGAGAGAGGGGGGGGGGGGGGGAGAGAGAGAGAGAGAAAAAGTGAAAGATAGACAGAGAAAGAGAGAGAGAGAGAGAGAGAGAGAGAGAGGGGGGAGGGAGAGAGAGAGAGACAGAGAGAGAGAGAGAGAGAGGGGGGAGAGAGAGAGAGACAGAGAGAGAGAGACAGAGAGAGAGAGAGAGAGAGAGAGAGAGAGAGAGAGAGAGAGAGAGAGAGAGAGGGGGGGGGGGGGGGGGAGAGAGAGAGACAGAGAGAGAGAGAGAGAGAGAGAGAGAGAGAGAGAGGGGGGGAGGGAGAGAGAGAGAGAGAGAGAGAGAGAGAGAGAGAGAGAGAGAGAGAGAGAGAGAGAGAGAGAGAGAGAGAGAGAGAAGAGAGAGAGGGGAAGAGAGACAGAGGAGAATCAGAGCTGCTGTCAAAAGAGAGGTGTGTCCACTGCCATAGAGGAGAGAAGCCATTTGCAGCCATCATAGCAGTGGCTGAGGAACTAGGTATGTTGCCGTGTTCCAGTCGGAGGAGGAAGTGTAGGCTTCAGCAGAGGTGAAGCACAAGGAGTGCGAAGTAATGATGTCACTTGTCACACATTAAGTTAAAATACCAGGTGACATTTCAGAGGGGGAATGTTTTATGCTTGTACCCACTGCAGCTGTAAAGAACAGAAGGAAGGACGGTAATCGTCCTGACAGTGCTGTCCAGTTGTAACCTTAGGGAACACTGCCCAAACAGGTTACTCATGGTCCTCTGTCCTCTCTGACTTTAGCACCTCTACTTACTCTTTCGCTCTCTTTCTCTCTCTCTGCAGGGAAAGACAAAGGGGACATTTAAACGAGGGAAAATGCTGCTGACTTGACATCTCTTCTCACCACCTGTCTCTTGTGCCCTCAGGCCAGGAGGAATGTGGTGGTCATTACTTCAGCTTGAGCACCCTCATTCCAAGATAACACTGGACTGTAAGGTTTCAGTGAAATGTGCTGAAGTTACATGTACTGTATGTAGATGGTTTTTGCACCAGGGGATTAGTAGACCATGTTTTATCATTACTACAGAAGTGGCTGGACGATGATTAGACTTTTATGTTTAACAACAGCCGCAATACTGTGTCAAAGTGATGCTACAGAGGTTTTGACTGTTAAAGTGGTGCTACAGAGGTTTTGACTGTTAAAGTGGTGCTACAGAGGTTTTGTATCATTTCAGCCAGTAGTCTTGAATGTAGCGCTCATGAGCCAAAATGGGTCCCTGAAAATTGTACACAATTGTGTACAATGTCATCCAATTCGTACAATATGTTACGAATTTGTAAGTACTTAAGATCCTTAAGTGCTCCTTTGCATTTGAGTTAAGTAGTCCCTACTGCAAAATTTCAAATCTACAAAATCACCTCTGATTTCACCTCTTTTAATTGAAAACAATCACAGTAAGGTACTTAACTGTTACCCAGAAATGATTTGATATTGAGATAAAAACGGCTGCAATGAGCCTTTAAGCCTTAATGGAGAGAAAAAAAACATATTTAGCTAATGTTATTGTGGGTGTAGCGAAATGCTTGTAAATGCTCTACACCATCTAGTGTCAGGCAGTATAGAACAGATTGTGTTGAACTGACTCTGCGTGGGTGAGACAGATGAGTTCTGTGTATATACAGTTGAAGTCGGAAGTTTACATACACCTTAGCCAAATACATTTAAACTCAGTTTTTCACAATTCCTGACATTTAATCCTAGTAAAAATTCCCTGTCTTTGGTCAGTTAGGATCACCACCATTATTTTAAGAATGTGAAATGTCAGAATAATAGTAGAGAGAATGATTTATTTAAGTTTTTTATTTCTTTCATCACATTCCCAGTGGGTCAGAAGTTTACATACATTCAATTAGTATTTGGTAGCATTGCCTTTAAATTGTTTAACTTGGGTCAAACGTTTCGGATAGCCTTCCACAAGCTTCCCACAATAATTTGGGTGAATTTTGGCCCATTCTTCCTGACAGACCTGGTGTAACTGAGTCAGGTTTGTAGGCCTCCTTGCTCACACACACTTTTTCAGTTCTGCCCACAAATGCTTGGGGTCATTGTCCATTTGGAAGACCAATTTGCGACCAAGCTTTAACTTCCTGACTGATGTCTTGAGATGTTGCTTCAATATATCCACATAATTTTCCTTCCTCATGATGCCATCTATTTTGTGAAGTGCACCAGTCCCTCCTGCAGCAAAGCACCCCCACAGCATGATGCTGCCACCCCCGTGCTTCACGGTTGGGATGGTGTTCTTCGGCTTGCAAGCGTCCCCCTTTTTCCTCCAAACATAACAATGGTCATTATGGCCAAACAGTTCTATTTTTGTTTAATCAGACCAGAGGAAATTTCTCCAAAAAGTACAATCTTTGTCCCCATGTGCAGTTGCAAACCGTAGTCTGGCTTTTTTATGGTGGTTTTGGAGCAGTGGCTTCTTCCTTGCTGAGCGGCCTTTCAGGTTATGTCGATATATATACTTTTGGACTTGTTTCCTCCAGCATCTTCACAAGGTCCTTTGCTGTTGTTCTGGGATTGATTTGCACTTTTCGCACCAAAGTATGTTCATCTCTATGAGACAGAACGCGTCTCCTTCCTGAGTGGTATGACGGCTGCGTGGTCCCATGGTGTTTATACTTGCGTACTATTGTTTGTACAGATGAACATGGTACCTTCAGGCATTTGGAAATTGCTCCCAAGGATGAACCAGACTTGTGGAGGTCTACAGTTTTTTTTTCTGATGTCTTGGCTGATTTCTTTTGATTTTCCCATGATGTCAACCAAAGAGGCACAGAGTTTGAAGGTAGGCCTTGAAATACATCCACAGCTTCACCTCCAATTGACTCAAACGATGTCAATTAGCTCAATCAGAAGCTTCTAAAGCCATGACATAATTTTCTGGAATTTTCCAAGCTGTTTAAAGGCACAGTCAACTTATTGTATGTAAACTCTGACCCACTGGAATTGTGATACAGTGAATTATAAGTGAAATAATCTGTCTGTAAACAATTGTTGGAAAAAGTACTTGTGTCATGCACAAAGTAGATGTCCTAAACGACTTGCCAAAACTATAGTTTGTTAACAAGAAATTTGTGGAGTGGTTGAAAAACAAGTTTTAATGACTCCAACCTAAGTGTATGTAAACTTCCGACTTCAACTGTATACAGTATATATGTTAGTAAGACATCGCGTTAGTTGTTTTGTTCTAAAAGGTAACACATGCCAGCTATGTGTTGCCTGGCAGCCAAACAGTATAGCAAGGACAATAGGTTAAAAAAACTAGGTATGAAGAAGACACTTAAAAATCCCACTATTGCTGAAGAAAAGTTGGTTTCAGTAAATGTAGTAATTAGCAAACTAAGCCTTCCATTATAAAGGGATTATGACTCCATGGTGTAGCTGTGGTTAATAAACCTAGTGATTTCTATGTTGGAATGATGGGAGAAACAGAGCCAGAGAACCAGGAGAGAGAAACACATCTCTCCCGAAGGAATTATCATTCATATGCTGGGATGAGAAGATTAAATGGGGAAAGATGGAAAGAGTGGAAAGAGACATAGTGACTATATTTAGCCAGGAGCCTGCCATGGGTTTAAGGTTGGGAAGAGTGGAAGTGGGAGAGGAGGAGCTGAGGAGAATCTCCTGACACGGATGAGGCCTTGTGAAATTCGCAAAGTCTTGATTAGGAGGGATTGTCTCTCCCTCTTAGAGGAGATTAAAGAGGAACATTTTAAAGAGATGCCGAAAATTATGGAAATGGTTAGGAAGGCGAGGGAACGCTTCGCCTTGAAAACGTTTTAAGCAAACTTTTAAAAGTTTAGTCAAGGATCAGAGAGGACACGGGGAGAATGCTGTTGCTGCCGTGGGTTTTAAGAGCTTTGTCCAGAACCATATACAAGACGTAATTACATTTCTGAGGCTTGGGATGCTACAAGCAGGGCATAAAAGCTTTGTCCCAACGAAATACAACAACGTACCCTCCACTGAGCTTCACTATGAACAATATGTACACGCATGGCGAGACAGAAAGACAGAGCACCTCTTTTATGTGACATTTACTACATTTAAAACTGAGGGAATTCCAACAAATGAGACAATTTGTAGCATAAATTGTAAGAAATCATGACTTAAATCATTTGCATTCATTGCTTAACATTATTGCCAGACTGGGCATAAATCAGTCTCCTAGCACTAGGGTTGAATGCCATAACGAGGCCAATGTGGGGGGATTGCGGTTTCATGGTTTCAATTAGCGCTTACATTCACCAACATGTCATGCTCGTACAGGTTGACGATCCCCATTGTCTATCTCATGGTAATCTACCCTGCATTTCACACTGCTAGAGTCAGTCAAGAGAAGCCTATGGGAAATACAGAGCTTTACTCCAAACTACAGATCCCTTGTTATTTGCATAATCCCTCCCAGCAAGGTGAGGATGATAAGGTTTTGCCTGTGTGTCTGTCTGGTCCTATGGCAGCTAGTCAACAGTCAGCAGCTCTCTCCCTCTCTGGGGACTGGGCCTGTCTGTACTCTGGATTCAACATAAAAGCCTGATAATGATAAAAGGAGTGATAATGGCTTTACAGTCAGGCTGGGGAGGCTCTGCACGCACAGACAATGAAAAAGAGAGAGGGGGGAAACAACAACAACAAAACAGAGAAGAAGAATAATAAAGAATAATAATAATAATAATAATAATAATAATAATAATAATAATAATAATAATAATAAATGCTAGTTATATAGTACTTTTCAAGGACCCAAAGTCGCTTTGAAGAGGCAAGGCAGATTGCTCTGTCTGTTCTGCTCTCAGACTGCTGATTGGTCAGAGCGAGAGCGAGGACGCCTAGGCTTATCAACCTCCTCTCCCTTTGGTCTCACTTCTGTTCTGCCGACACAAACACAGCTCTCCTCTTAAATGGAGGCCAAATGGGAACTTTGAAACATGCAAAATACAAATAGCTTTACGTTTCTACATTAGTTTCCACAGTCAACATTCTGCCAAATCACAAAGCACACAAATCCTCTCTCTCTCTCTCTCTCCTCTAAAAATAAAAATGTTTATCTCTCTTACTCCCTCTGTATCCCTGCTCTCTCTTCCATAAAAAAGAATAGAGGGCCATTGGGATTCTCTCTAATTCTCTCTCTCTGTTGCCTTTGCAGTTTGAAAGCCTGTCCAGTCCAAGTGCTGTATCCGCTGACCTCTGCTGTCAAACACAATGCTGAGCAAACACACAGAGAGAAGAGAAGAAGTCAACAGGGTTACTGCAGAGTCTCTGGTGTCTGCTGGGACCCTGGCAGACAGGCTGCTACACAGTGTAAATACACACATTCACTAAAACACACACACACACCACACACACACATTCAGATACACATACTGAAAAATGTCCAGCTAAATGTAAGGTCTGAGTATTACCCTCACATCTCCTCTGATCTGTCTGTCCTCCCCTGTCTCAGGGTGGTGTCAGTCTGTCCTCCCCTGTCTCAGGGTGGTGTCAGCCTGTCCTCCCCTGTCTCAGGGTGGTGTCAGCCTGTCCTCCCCTGTCTCAGGGTGGTGTCAGCCTGTCCTCCCCTGTCTCAGGGTGGTGTCAGCCTGTCCTCCCCTGTCTCAGGGTGGTGTCAGCCTGTCCTCCCCTGTCTCAGGGTGGTGTCAGCCTGTCCTCCCCTGTCTCAGGGTGGTGTCAGCCTGTCCTCCTCTGTCTCAGGGTCGTGTCAGCCTGTCCTCCCTTGTCTCAGGGTGGTGTCAGTCTGTCCTCCCCTGTCTCAGGATGGTGTCAACCTGTCCTACCCTGTCTCAGGGTGGTGTCAGTCTGTCCTCCCCTGTCTCAGGGTGGTGTCTGCATGTCCTCCCCTGTCTCAGGGTGGTGTCAGCCTGTGCAGTGTCATGGTCATGGAAGGGGTTAAGTGTGCCTGTTACAGAGTCCATACCATGTCCCCCCCAGGCCTCTCTGTTTCACTGGGCAGTATGTGGCAGTGGGTGCTGGATGTGAGAAACTAGGGTTCAAAGGTCTCTCTGAGCATGTCACTTGTCCCAGACTGTCTTCCTCCCATCTGAGAGCCTGGGGCGAGACACTGGGAGACTGCAGAGCAGGGAGCTTGTGCTGTGTCTATGATTGGATATTCCTAGAAAACTGCAAATGTGCTTTTTGTTTCTCTTATCAATTGGCGTTCAGTAACCCCAGAGAAATGTCTCCCTTCAAAACCGTGTGGCCGAATGAGGAAAGAGAGAAATTAGCTGCTGGTGACATGGAGAGAAAGATAGAGAGGTGTTTGGAGGAAACAGATCAGCCAAATGACATGGACAGACAGGCCTGTCACAGTATCTAGTACCCCCTCCACTCGCTCGCTCTATCTCTCTGAGACAGACACAAACACACACAGAACCTGCCATATGCATACTGATATAGTGGGACATACGAGTGGTGAACGATGAGAATACATCCACAGATGCATTTGTGTTTTATTGCTTGTGCACAAGTAGGCTACATAATGCCCATGATGACACGGACACAGACTAAGAGCACAGACACACGCAAATGTGTGTCCATGTAGCTGATGGGAAATGACATCCTTGTTTTGTATCTCCTGAATGACATGTACTGTATGACCTATATGCACTGTCATTGCTCTGACAAATGAAGGGTGGAGTTGGGATGAACAGAGGTGTGTGCTATCTAGATTCCAATAACAGGATCCCCTCGAACACACCTATGCACATGCACACACACAATCATGCACACACACACTCCAATCATGCACACACACAATCATGCTTACGTTTGGATTCCAGATAATGGAAGTCTTCAAAGAGTGCCTGTTGCTCAGCGTCTAGACAGGAGTTATGTTTTCTATTTGGATGTTTTCTTCACATCAAAAGCTCTGGATGGGATGACAAGCAGTGTCAAGGCAACTCCAGTTCTGATGATCCACCGCTCCTTCAATTAAAGCAATCTTCATCTCTCATGCATGGCATGCCCCCTCTATCTCCCTCAACCTTCCTTCCCTCCTTGTTCAATTTGAGAACATGTTCTGTCTGAAGTCAAAACAGCAGCAACAAAATCACAGTCGTTCTCCCTCAGACAATGCTACTCATGATGAAATGTGCCGAAAAACGCATTTCAAAAGACAAAAGGAAGTGTGTGTGTCTTTGTGTTTACCGGTATATGTGTATGCCTACATACACATAAACAGGAGATAAGCGAGCATCATCAGTGATAGAAATATATAATAATATATACAGTATATTCATATATATATTATTATTATATATAAAAAATGACACCACACCTGTGTCCGTCATCAATAATAATAATAATAATAATAATAATAATAATAATAATATAATAATAATATGCCATTTAGCATCACACACACACACACACACACACACACACACACACACACACACACACACACACACACCTGCTCATTGGATCCACTTGAATAATCCTAACCAGAGAGCACAACCCATTCTACTGAGAGGTCACACTGAGAAAACAACTACATGAAAAATAAATAGAGAGGGAAAGAGTGAGAGAGGGAGAAAGAGATGGAGAGGGAGAGAGAGAGTGAGAGAGAGAGGGGGGGTGGTAGGAAGAGAAGGAGAGATAGAGATAAAGAAACATGATGGCACAGAGTCAGTCAACAGTCTTCTCTCTAATATGTTCTGACTTGAGTATCTGGCCCCCTGGACCTGCTCTCCCTGCATCCTGAGAGGGTCCTGGCCCTGGGCAGGCGTTATCCTCAGACACCCTGCAGTCTCTCACCACCTCCACCAATCACAGCGTCCCCACAGGGGGCCATCAGCTGGGGGGGGGGTGCGCCCCACCAAGGAGGTGTGAGGTGAGCTCAGCCAATGGCTGACTGGGAGTGACAAACTACGGTGCAGAACAACAAACATTTCTAAATGGATGAATTCACACTTAGGGAGAGTTTTTTATTTCCTACTCTACTGGTCCCCACAAGCCCACATTTGATAAATCCAATACTTGATATAGCAAGTGTGTTGTCTCAAAACACCATAAACTTTGCACAGACCTGGGGCAGAATATGTGTTTGTGTTAGCTGACGAGCCCCAGGCTGTGCATGCTATTACCC